>NC_052146.1:28103082-28403082 GCF_902713615.1 Scyliorhinus canicula | reverse complement strand
GTGGATTGCAGAAGACTGGATGTGAATGAAAATTAAAATTGCTTATTGTTACAAGTAGGCTTCAATGAAGTTACTGTGAAAAGCCCCTAGTCACCACATTCCGGTGCCTGTTCGGGGAGGCTGGTACGGGAATTGAACCGTGCTGCTGGCCTGCATTGGTATGCTTTAAAAGCCAGCAATATAGCCTAGTGTGCTAAACCAGCCCCTGATTGGGGCGAGTTAGAAATAAATCTGGATGGTGCATTTGGTACGGTCATGGTTGATCTAATTGTGGCTTCAACTCCACTTTCCCAGCGGAACCTCAATATCCTTTGCCCCCCCCCCCCCCCCCTTGTGAAATAAACATCTCATTCAGCCTGCCGCTACTGCTCCCTGTGGAAGAGAATTCCAGAGACAAACAACCCTCAGAGACAATTCTCCTCATCACCAACTTAAATGGGAGACCCCTTATTTTTAAACTGATACCTGGTTTTGGTCTCTCCCACAAGGGGAAACCTTCTCCAGGAATCAACCCCATCTGTTCCCCTCAGGATCTTTGGAGAGTCTGGATGACGTTTTGTCAAAGCTGGTCATCCAGACTCGAAATGTTAGCTCCCTTTTCTCTCCACAGATGCTGTCAGACCTGCTGAGATTGTCCAGCATTTTCTGTTACAGATTGCGGCATCCACCACAATTTGCTTTTATTTACCCTTCTGGGTTTTACATGTTTCAATAAGATCGCATTCTTCTAAACTGCAATGGATACAGGCTCAACCAGACCAACCTTCATTATAAAATAACCCCTTCATCTCAGCAATCAGTCCTCCAAATGTGCTTTCACTAATGCCCTATACAATTATAGCAAAATTTCCCAACTTCTATGTTCTATTTCCTTTGCAATAAACAACAACATTCCATGTGTCTTCCTAATCTGTACCTACTTGCTGTACCTGCAGTCTAACCTTTTTATGTACCAGGACACCCAGCTTCCTCGGTGCAACAGAGATTTGCAATCTTTCTCTATTTAAATAATCTGCTGCTTTTCTATTCTTCATGCCAAAGTGGATAAGTTCACATTTTCCCACATTCCACTCCATCTACCAATTCTTTGCCCACTCACGTAACCTATGTAAAATCCTTTGTAGACTCTTTACATCCTCCTCACAATTCATTTTCCTACCTATCTTTGTGTCATTAGATAATTTAGCAAACATATATTCGGTCCCTTCTTTCAAGCCATTGACATAGATTGTAAGTAACTGAGGTCCCAACATCGATCCTTGTGGCTCCCACTGGTTACAGCTTGTCAACCTAAACACTCTGCTTCCTGTTAGCCAACCAATCCTCTATCCATATTATAACATCCCCTACAACAGGAACTCTTTTACTTTGTGCCATAGCCTTTGATGTGGCACCATATCAATACCTTTTGGTAAGTACACCACATCCACAGGTTCCCCTTTAACCATGTTACTTTGTGATGAATGTAAGAAATTGGTATATCTATTGTATTTTATATCTATTGCAGTAAGGCTTTTATAAAAGCCTGAGTTAAGGTATATATATGTTGCAGTAAATATTATCAAATAACCAGGTTAAGGTCCAGACTGTGTGTCTGCTAATTCTGCAATTAAGAGGTTGTAAAATATTTAGTAAAAATTAATTTTAATCATCTACTTGTTTACTGAGAGATCCCAAATGCAACATTGATTTGATTGCTGGAGATTCCCTGAAGAGTTGATAATTCAGAAAGGGTTGTATATATTCCTAGCTAAGCAGGTGATGGAACATCTTGGTGGGATACAGATGATGTAATTAATGGGAGGAGCCAGGTGTGTGTAGTTTGGCAATCTGCTAGACGTTTTTATGTTGAACAGCAGCTTTGCCAAATGCTGTCAGGTTGAGCAGAAGAGTCTGACAAGACAGAAGGATTTTCCTGAAAGTTGCTACACTGATGAGCAAGTAAACTTGTAAACTTGTGTGGGTGAATGTTACTTGCTACTTGTCAGCCCAAGCCTGGATATTGTCCAGGTCTTGCTGCATTTGGGCATGAACTTCATGAGCTGCATCAGTACGTGAAAAGTCCCAAATGGTTTAGAACATGGTGGTTGACTACATAGTCGTCAGCAAGCATCCCATTTCTGACCTTATGATGGAAGGTAATTAATGAAGCAACTGAAGATGGTTGGGCCAAGGACATGACCCTGAGGAACTCCTGCAGTGATGTCCTGGGACTGAGACGACTGACCTCCAACCACCCATTATTAGTTCTCCCGACACACTCTCTGGAGGACCCATGCACACTTCAGTTAATCTTTTCTGTTTTTACATACAAAATAGAAGGAGTAGGCCGTTCGACCCTTTGGGCCTGCTCCGCTACTCATTATGATGGCTAATCATCAAATTCAATACCCTGATACCGCCTCCCCCCGTATCCCTTGATCCCTTTAGCCACAAGAGCTAGGTCAAATTCCTTCTTGAAATCCCACAATGTTTTGGCCTCAACTACTTTCTGTGGTAGTGAATTCCACAGATTCACCACCCTCTGGGAGAAGAAATTTCTCCTCACCTCAGTCCTAAAAGGTTTATCCCTTATACTCAAACTATGACCCCTAGTTCTGGACTCCAGAATCGGGAACATTCTTTCGGAATCTACTCTATCTAATCTTGTTAGAATTTTATAAGTTTATGAGTCTTCTAAATGCCAATGAATATAATCCTAACCAATTTAGTCCTGCCCTGCCACCCCAGGAATAAGTTTGGTCAACCTTTGCTGCACTCCTTCTATAATAAGAACATCCTTCCTCAGATAAGGACACCAACACGGCACACAATACTCCAGGTGTGGCCTCACCAATGCCCAATTGCAGTAAAACATCCATATACCTATACTCAAATCCTTGCTCTCTATTCCCCCTCGCTCTGAATCCTTACTTTATCTTTATCCATTTAGCCTCCCAGCTTCACTCCCTAACTGCTTTAAATACTTGTAGAAAGTCTGACTATCTAGGTTAAGGGTAGGTCAGTTGAAATGCAGTGGCAGCTCCAGGGTCCCAGGTTTGATTGACTATCTATTTTATATTTCTAGATAGCTTTCTTCCTCCTTATTATATTTTTAGTAATTTGGTTCTGGTTTTTAAAATCTGACCAATATTCTGACCTACCACTAATCTTCACAAACTGTAAATTACCTTTACATCCTTAGTTTGCCACAGATGGTGCATATGTCTCCTGGAGCATTTCTTTCTCTCAGGAATGTATCTTTGCTGAACATTATGAAATAGCTCCTTAACTCCTGCCACTGCATTTCAACTGACCTACCCTTAACCTATTTTCCAAGTTCATTTCAGTTAGCTCCATCGTCATAACCACTAATCTTCGACCCATTCTTCTGTTCCTCAAATTTTATGTGAAAATCAATCATGCCATGATCACTGATACCTAGAGGTTTCTTTTCAAGAGGGCTAGAATACAAGACCAGGGATATACTTCTGAGGCTTTATAAAGCTTTGGTCAGACCCAATTGGAGATTTGTGAGCAGTTTTGGATCTCGTATCTAAGGAAGGATGTGCTGGCCTTGGAAAGTGTCCAGAGGAGGTTCACAAGAATGATCCCTGAAGAACTTGTCGTATGAGGAACGTTTGAGGACTCTGGGTCTGTCCTCGTTGGAGTTTAGAAGGATGAGGGGGGGATCTTATTGAAACTTACAGGATACTGCGAGGCCTGGATAGAGTGGACGTGGAGAGGATGTTTCCACTTGTAGGAAAAACTAGAACCAGAGGACACCATCTCAGACTAAAGGGACGATCGTTTAAAACAGAGATGAGGAGAAATTTCTTCAGCCAGAGGGTGGTGAATCTGTGGAACTCTTTGCCGCAGAAGGCTGTGGAGGCAAAATCACTAAGTGTCTTTAAGACAGAGATAGATAGGTTCTTGATTAATAAGGGGATCTGGGGTTATGGGGAGAAAACAGGAGAATGGGGATGAGAAAACATCAGCCATGATTGAATGGCGGAGCAGGCATGATGGGTCGAGTGGCCTAATTCTGCTCCTATGTCTTATGGTCTTTACTATGAGGTCATCCATGAATCCTCTGACCTACCACTAATCTTCACAAACTGTAAATTACCTTTACTTCCTTAGTTTGCCACAGATAGAACATAGAACAGTACAGCACAGAACAGGCCCTTCGGCCCTCGATGTTGTGCCGAGCAATGATCACCCTACTTAAACCCACGTAACCTGTATACCCGTAACCCAACAATCCCCCCATTAACCTTACACTACGGGCAATTTAGCATGGCCAATCCACCTAACCCGCACATCTTTGGACTGTGGGAGGAAACCGGAGCACCCGGAGGAAACCCACGCACACAGGGGGAGGACGTGCAGACTCCACACAGACAGTGACCCAGCCGGGAATCAAACCTGGGACCCTGGAGCTGTGAAGCATTTATGCTAACCACCATGCTACCCTGCTGCCCCTTAGTTATTGACATTTTATAAATCCATTTTTAAGTTTTGTAACATCTCCGGTAGTTCACCTTGCATGGAAAATTGCAGATTTGTATTGCACATCCTTCTAACAACCACACTGCACAGAATTACAATGGTAGTGTGTTTCCTCTATATTGTCCATCTCTTTCAATATTAACCTGATTTACCAGCACTTGAAAAACAATTACTTACATTATAGTATTCATTGAGAGTCTACTTTAGTTTGAGAAATATTACTGCAAAGTGGTCATTTCTCCTCTCACACTGCCTCATAATAACTCTACACTTGATACATAACCAAACAGCCAGCTTGGAGTACAGAAGCACTTAGAAGCTCAATTGCCTATTTAGGAAGAATTCTGAGCGAGCACTTCATTGGTCAAATAGGTCACAGGCTTTTCTAATGAAAACACAGTGGTAAACCAAAAATTTCCCCACAAAAGGAAAACATGTAATAAGCACATTAGTCATATACATCTTGGTCAGCTCACCAAAACAGAATTAAATACACTTCTAAATGAGAAAAATTACAAAAATACTTTGCATCTGAAAGAATCCACCAACTACTGGCAATTCGTTTATATTTCACATTTCCAAAATTAGGCATGTTATTTTTTTGTTGCTGCTTGTGAGTGTTTTAATGTCTCAAATATATGAAGCTCACAATTACAGAGAAGTGCAGTTGGGAGTAAAATGGCATCTAGCCGAGGACACAGTGAACACCCAAAATAATAGTCACCTTCCTTTAACTACGAAGGGTTTGACATTTAAATATGAAACAATGGCCTTTGAACCCGTTGTCAAAATAAATCAAGATTTTGATCTGAATGAAACACCCTTAAAGGGAGTTGCCCTGTGCCTGTCATCTGAACAATAAGGTTTCTGAAACTTTCTGCACCTTGTAACTGAAATGGATTCGATTCAGCAGCTTCTTGTGCAAAAGAACATTTTTATTCATTAACAGAGAAACACTCAGGATTGCAACAAAACCCAGGACTTTACTCTCTAGAGACTCCAACTTTCCCAGCACAGACTGGTGAAAGTAAGATACCTTTGGAATCTACATTAAGACTCAACCCCCACTGCATTCCCCCTACCCCATTGACCTTTCTACTCCAAGACAGGGAGTAACATTGAGAAGCCTTCCTGACACCTTACCCAAAAAATGCAAGTCCCGAGTTCAATGCTCAGGAGACATTAGTTGTATTTAATAGAGCAATCAAGGTTGGAAAACCAGTCTGAATTGTAATTGTCTTTTAACATAGCAACACAGATGCCAAATGTATCACCACTATTATCAAAGGTTTTGGCTCGGTCATAGTATTCTTTCCTTCAAGTCAGAGGTTGGTGGTTCAAGCACCCACTCAGAGACTTTTGAAAATGTATTGGCTCACGGGAAGTAGGCACTGCTGGCTCGGTCAGCATTGTTGTCCTTTCCTTATTACCCTCGAGAAGGTGGGGGTGAGCCACCTACTTGAACCACTGCAGTCCATGGGGAGTGGATACACCTACATTGCTGATAGGAAGAGAGTTCTAGGAGTCTAACCAGTGACAGTGAAGGAATGGTGATATAGTTCCAAGTCAGCATGGCGTGTGTCTTGGAAGGAAACTTGCTGCTAATGATGTTCTCATGCATCTGCTCCTCTAGTCCTACCAAATGGTAAAAATCATGGGCTGGATTGTCTGTTTTGGAGAGTCCCCACGCTGGCGTGAAAATGGTAGTCTTTTACGCCAGGACAACTGGTAGCAGGGAGACAGCGTTGAGCTTGCAGCTCTAGCTGCCGATACGGCCCTGAGCATTTCCCGATCCGTGGCCGCGCAAGCGCATCACAGCGTTCACACTGTGATTCATGGCAGACTCGGACCGCAAAAGTAGTGCCCCCTTCGGCCGCTACAAAGATGGGGGATTTAGGGGGTGGCAAAGGGTGGGCATCAGTAAATTGAGGGAGCTGTTTATTGGCGGGAGGTTTGCAGGCCTGGGGGAACTGGAGGATACATTTGGGCTCCCCCAAGGGAACATGTTCAGATACTTGCAGGTAAAGGCGTTTGCTAGGCGACAGATAGAGGAGTTCCCTTTGTAACTTGTCCCTGGCTTCAAGGCCCGACGCGCCAAGGATGACGCCGCGGCGGTGCCTAATGACGTCAGCCGCACATGCGCGGGTTGGACAGCTCAAACCCGCGCATGCGCGGTTGCCGTCTTTCCCCTCAGCCGCCCCGCAAGATGTGGCGGCTAGGTCTTGCGGGGCGGCGGAGGGGAAAGAGTGTGTCCCCTTGAGACGCCAGCCGGACGATGGGTGGGCACCAATCGCGGGCATATCCCCTCCCCTCCCGAGCACTGTCGTGGTGCTCGATCCCCGATCCGCCCCCCCTAGGCCCCACACTTACCTGGCACGCCATGTTCACGACGGCAGCGACCAGGTGTGGTTACCGCCGTCGTGAATAGGTCGGGAACGGCAGGCCACTCGGCCCATCCGGGTCGGAGAATCGCGGGCCGCCGTGAAAAACGGTGGCCCGCGTTTCTCCGAGCGGCGTGTCGGAAAACCGGACACGCCATTTGGGGGGTGGGGGGAGAATAGCGGGAGGTGCGGGAGCGGACCTCCCGCTATTCACCCACCCATCGTGGTTGCGGAGAATCGCGGCCATAGTATTTACATGGCTGTTTCCATTCAGTTTCTGGTCAATGGTAATCCTGAGAAGGCTGATGGTGCGGGATTCAGCAATGGTAATCTTGTAAAACATTAAGGGGTGACGGTCATTGCCTGGCACTTCTGTGATGTAAATGTTACTTCTAATCTAAAAGACAGCGGGCGGGATTCTCCATTGTTTGACACTGAAATGGGGAACGGCGATTGGGTGGAGAATGGCTCTCAACACTGAATGCTTAACACCATTCAGGACAAAGCAGCATACTCAATTGGTAACCCTTCCACAAACATCCACCACTGGCAAACAGTGGCAGCAGTGATTACCATCTACAAGATGCACAGCAGGAACTCACCAAGGCTCCTTTGGCAGCACCTTCCAAACCCACAACTGCTAGATCTAGAAGGACAAGGGCAGCAGATGCCTTGGAACACCATCACCTGAAAGTTCCCACCACGGCACTCACCATCCTGACTTGGAAATAGCCAGCAATGGCCACATCCCGTAAATGCATCAAAAAAATCATAAATTTTCTTTCCTTCCTAATTGTTTTGTCATATTTCTTAACCTTTCCCCGTCTCTTTTGTCCCCTCTCTCTTTCATAGACTATGTATTTACTGTAAGCGTTTTGTTTTTAGTTTCAATGTTGCTCTTATTTCTTTATTCATCCATAGTCATTATTGGCTATGTTGTTCTTGCTATTTAATTATATTAATTTCTCCTCAATTCTATTGAGCCACTATTTTAAATGTTCTCTGCTGCTCTTCCTTTTTTTTATTTGACAGTAACATTTTCCACGAGATCCATCCCCTTCAAATCAATTTCATCACTTCGCCTGTTCTGATTCATTCCCTATTACTAGATCCAACTGTGCTCCCTGTTTGTTGGGCTTTTAACATACTGAGTAAGAAAGGGGTCCAGCACACATTGTAAAAACTCCATTAAGGTTCCCCACAGTAGGCTATTGCAGAAAATACAGAGGCATGGGATTCAGGGTGATTTAGCAGTTTGGATCAGAAATTGGCTAACTGGAAGACAACAAAGGGTGGTGGTTGATGGGAAATGTTCAGAATGGAGTCCAGTTACTAGTGGTGTACCACAAGGATCTGTTTTGGGGCCACTGCTGTTGGTCATTTTTATAAATGACCTGGAGGAGGGCGTAAAAGGATGGGTGAGTAAATTTGCAGATGACACTAAAGTCGGTGAAGTTGTGGACAGTGCGGAAGGATGTTACAGAGGGACATAGATAAGCTGCAGAGCTGAGCTGAGAGGTGGCAAATGGAGTTTAATGCAGAAAAGTGTGAGGTGATTCATTTTGGAAGGATAACAGGAAGCCAGAGTACTGGGCTAATGGTAAGATTCTTGGTAGTGTGGATGAGCAGAGAGATCTCGCTGTCCATGTACATAGATCCCTGAAAGTTGCCACCCAGGTTGAGAGGGTTGTTAAGAAGGCGTACGGTTTGTTAACGTTTATTGGTAGAGGGATTGAGCTTCGGAGCCATGAGGTCATGTTGCAGCTGTACAAAACTCTGGTGCGGGCGCATTTGGAGTATTGCGTGCAATTCTGGTCGCCGCATTATAGGAAGGATGTGGAAGCATTGGAAAGGGTGCAGAGGAGATTTACCAGAATGTTGCCTGGTATGGAGGGAAGATCTTATGAGGGAAGGCTGAGGGACTTGAGGCTGTTTTCGTTAGAGAGAAGAAGGCTAAGAGGTGACTTAATTGAGGCATACAAGATGATCAGAGGATTAGATAGGGTGGACAGTGAGAGCCGTTTTCCTCGGATGGTGATGTCTAGCACGAGGGGACGTAGCTTTAAATTGAGGGGAGATAGATACAGGACAGATGTCAGAGGTAGGTTCTTTACTCAGAGAGTAGTAAGGGCGTGGAATGCCCTGCCTGCAACAGTAGTGGACTCGCCAACACTAAGGGTATTTAAATGGTCATTGGATAGACATATGGATGATAAGGGAATAGTGTAGATGGGCTTTAGAGTGGTTTCACAGGTCGGCGCAACATCGAAGGCCGAAGGGCCTGTACTGCGCTGTAATGTTCTATATGACCTGTATTCCTGTACTACCTCTTCCTGCCAGTTTATATGGAGGTATGTTCCTTAATCATTTAACTTATTTGCTTACATATTTCTTCTTCCACCTCCTTTACACTATTGGGTAGTCATGGTATACCTCTATTTGTGTGATCAACCCCACAGCTTTTATCACAATCTATATGGATTTGCCTCTCATCTTCTGTTAGTTATAGTCCTTTTATACAGCTATTATGTTTTCTCTAATTATGTGTTTGCATAGGTTTCACCCCCACAACCCAAAGATGTGCAGAGTTGGTGGATTGGCCACATTAAATTGCCCCTTAATTGGAAAAAAATGAATTGGGTACTCTAAATTTATTTTTTTTAATGTTTGCTCTGATGAGTACAGCTACCCATCTTCACCATCTTCCCTTCCTATCCTTTGCGATGATGGTTAAACCTGTCAAATTTAGCTGTCGGTCAGACACTTTATGTAGCCATGTCTCAGTGATTTCTACTACATCTAGTTCCTTGCTACAGATCGTCTTTAGGTCCCTAATTATATTTAGGATGCCATGTAACTTTGTATGAAGGCATTTTCATTCATTTTTAATAGTTGCTCATTTAACATTATTTTTAAGTCCTTTTATCCTTGTTTTATGATTGTTTCCTCTCTGACTGCCTATATTACCCTTGTTCCTTACCTTGGTCTGACCTTTACTCCTATCTATTTCTTCTGTTTTCAGACAAAATGTTATTTCACCAGATCTCATCTCTTACTAATTTAGATGTCCTATCATCTTAAGGTAGATGGAAGGTTCTACTTTAACTTCTGAACCCACTATGAATTAATTTTGTTCCTTGCTGGTTAGTTTAAGCGCACACAAATTATGCAAGGGAAAGTCTCAAAGTAATACCCCGGGTAGGGAAAATTCTATGGCAGGAACTGAATGGTGTAGTTGGCGAGTACATTGTTGTAAGACCTGGGCAGAATCTTGCCCAGACCAATGGAATGACTATCTCCTGTTCAAGCTTCCAAGCTTTTCACGTGAAGTAACTTTTGAGTGGAGTCAGGCACACAATCTAATTCTTAAGGATTGAGACCTCACAGCACAAAAACCATCCCAAATCAACTATTTAAGAATTGCACTCTAAAGAGCCCAGAGAAAAATACTCTAAACATAACCCTGTCATTTTCAAACCCAGGGCGGGTATCTGGAGGGTAGGGCTGCCATCGGTCGCGGCGTTCCCTATCGCAGGAAGAGGTGCCCAACGACTGCGACCAACTTTTAAAAATGCTGTCCGCGACCGGCTTTCAGGATGTCGACCATCCTTTGCATCTATGCCCCCTCGGCATAGTGCGCAGGCCCGGAGCCCAGGGAAGCAGACCGTTGCCCTCTGATGTCAGTGCACTGACCGAGGAGCAGATTCTTTTACAGAATCGATGGAGCTTTATCTCCAGAAGAGGCGGCAGAGAGCACGTCACAAATCCCATACACTGACATCACGTACTCTGGACGAAAGAGAGATTCCCCCATTTTACAGCTGCCAGCAGTGCTGGTGTGAGCTCCAGGGCCTCTGATGAACAACTCAGTAAGAAGCTGAAATCAGGAACAAAGCAGTTTAAAGATGATTTCTTGAAGTATGGGTTCATTAAGTGGTGCCAGTGCAAATCAGGATGCAAAGCTCATGTGTGTTATATGCAGGAAAGTGCTAGCAAAAGAAAGATTAAAACCCTAAAAAGTTCAAAGGCATTTGAAATCTATGCATGGCGAATTAGAGGACAAACCTCTTCTTTTTTTCAACTGATGCAGTGAGAACTTAAATCATCTGAAGTCCTTGTCAAAATGTAACATTGAATGACAAAGCAAGTGAGGTCGTGAGGACCAAGCAGGCTCACCTGTCACATTAAAGGTAAGCAAAAATTGTGGGCCGTGAAGGTAGGCCAGCATGGGTTGTGAAGATCGGCCAGAATGGGTTGCGAAGGTTGACCGACCGGCGTGTGTTGTGAAGGATGGACGGTTGGTAAAAATTGTTTCTGGATAAAAAAGTTTGAAAAACATTGATATAACCCATACTGACTGCACCTAGAAAAGTTAATGCTGACACTGTTTCAATGGTGGTATATTTTCCAATAATTTCCCAACCTTAAGTCGGAACAAAACTGATCAATTGTCAGATTAGAAGAGGACAAAGAAAGGTACAACACTATGAATCAATAGGTGGTTGCGATTTTGTAGAATGGCTCATATCTGCATATGAACATTAACACACACATTTAGATCTTTGTGGTGCACAATTAAATATTGTGATTTATTATATGTCATTCTTAAAATTGTAGCTGTGGGTAGCTGGTGAGAAAAAGCCAGAACAAAATCTGCTGTAATGTTAACAAAAACAATTTTTGCTTATATAGTGCCCTTACTGTAACAAAACGTCCCAAGGCACTTCACGGGAGCTTTATAAATCAAATCCTGAGCCCCATAAGGAAATATTAGGGCCAATGGCTAAAAGTTTGGTTAAAGATGTTGGTTTTAAGGAGCATCTTAAAGGAGAAAACCGAGGTAGGGAGGGAATTCCAGAGAATAAGATTTTGACAGCTCAAGGCACGGGGAAGAATCAATTAAAATCCAGGATGCTCAGGAGGTTTGCAGTGGATCAGTGCAATTATCCTGTGGGCTGCAGGAGACTACGGAGAAAGGAAGGGATGAGGCCTTGGAGGGGTTTGAAAACAAGGATGTGAATTTTAACATTGAAGCATTGCTTAACCAGGAGTTAATATGGCCAATGAGCACAGGGGTGATGAGACTCAATGTGAGATAGGATATGGCAGGCAGCAGGGCTTTGGATAAGCTGAATGTTATGGAGGGCAGGATGCAGGAGGCAGGCCACTGGTCCTTTGGGTAGTCAAGGTGAAAGATAACAAAGGCATAGATGAATGTTTCAGTCATAGATGAGCCATGAGAATGTAGGAGAGGGATAATATTATGGAAATAGGTGGTCTTAGTGATGGAGCAGATATATGGTCAGAAGCTCAGGTGAGGTGACCAGAACTGGACACAATATTCCAAGTGTGGTCTAACTAGTGTTTTATAAAGCTACAGCAAGAGCCGCAAGGTTTTGCTGCAGCTTTATAAAACCCTGGTTAGACCACACTTGGAATATTGTGTCCGGTTCTGGTCGCCTCATTATAGGAAGGATGTGGATGCTTTGGAGAGGGTACAGAGGAGATTTACCAGGATGCTGCCTGGACTGGAGGGCATGTCTTATGAAGAAAGGTTGAGGGAGCTAGGGCTTTTCTCGTTGGAGTGAAGAAGGCAGAGAGGTGACTTGATAGAGGTGTACAAGGTGATGAGAGGCATGGATAGAGTGGATAGCCAGAGATTTTCCCCCAGGGTGGGACATCATTTTAAGGTGATTGGAGGAAGGTATAAGGGAGATGTCAGAGGTAGGTTCTTTACACAGAGAGTGGTGGGTGTGTGGGTGTGTGGAATGCATTGCCAGCAGAGGTGGTGGAGTCAGATTCATTAGGGACATTTAAGCGACTCTTAGACAGACACATGGACAGTAGTAAATTGAAGGGGTGTAGGTTAGGTTGATCTTAGATTAGGATAAATGGTTGGCACAACATTGTGGGCTGAAGGGCCTGTAGTGTGCTGTACTGTTCTATGCTCTAAGCTCACCTTGGGACCACATATTGATTGAATCTATGTTGTGAACAGTCTGATTGAGCCTCAGGCAGTTACTGAGGAGAGGGATGGAGTCAATAGCTGGGGAACAGTTTGTCTCTGGCTTTGGTCTTTCCAATATTTAACTGGAGATCACTTCTGCTGAACCAACACTGGGTGCCAGATAAGCAGTCTGACAATTTAAAAAGACAGTGGAAGGGTCGCGAGAGCTGGTGGTGAAGTAGAGCTGAGTGCCATCAGTGTACATATGGAAACTGTGCTGCATTTTTGAATAACGGCCAAGGGGCATCATGCAGATAAGAAATAGGAAGGGACCAAGGATAGATCCTTGGGGGTCACCAGATGCCATGGTGTGGGAGCAGGAAGCGATGGTGATTCTGGAGAAATAAGAATGGAATCAGGCAAGTGCAGTTCAACCTAGCTGGATGATGTTGGAGCATCACTGGAAGAGGATGATATGGTCACATGTTAACTGTGTTGGCTAACATCGAAATGCACATCCCTATCTGAATGAATACCCAGTGACTACCCACCTGGTCTATATTTCAATATATGTACAAAACATCTGCGATCTGTTGGCTCTTCTTTATGGTTAGACAGTCTGGTGCAGTGGTTAACTATACTGTTGTTTCAGCTTAGACGTTTGGACAGATGTTCTTCCATCATAATTTGAATTATTCAAATTCCAAGTTGTTTCTAGCACATGATTCATTGTTCTGTGAAATTAATTTACGCTTTTAAATACAGTGTCTGAAGAAAATGACCAGGATGTAAAAATATATACATCATGAAAATACAGTAGCAGGGTAATTGAAGTCTACCCCTCTTCCTGTTAGTTGAGTGTTACATACTCTGCGGCTACACTGCCTAAAAGTATTTTCCATTCAGACACACAAAACTAAAGAAGGGTTTGGTTCCATTTCATCACAGGTTTTGAATGTGAACACGTTCAGTACAATTCTGCACATTGCATTGAAAACACTTTTGTCCTGGCTACTGTATTTTCATTTCCTCCACAAAACAATCTTCGATAAGTTCTTTAAATTGTTTTGTTAAAATGTATTTTTTAGTAAATTGGACAATGCCTGCATTTGACAAAGCTCGAGTGTTTACAGATTTTACTGTCCATGCTTCAATGCTTCAGTGATCTGGCTTCGATGTTTACAATGATCATTACTCTGCTCTTTTCTCCTGAGGTTCCTTTCACTCCCATTTGTAATTATTATTGATTGCTTGTTTTATTAATAATATGAATATTTTAAAAATGCTACTGATTTTACAAACAGTATCCTGAAGATAACTGCCAGTACTAAAGGCTGTAGAATCCTTTTTCCAACATTTGGCTGTGGGTAAAATTCCCAGTCCTCCTGTAACATCAATTTCATCTCATTGGAAAGGATCCAGCTGTTGTTGAACTGAGCACCCGATTACCCCCCGAGGAGGTCTCAACTCTGGTTCTGCTAATCACAAGAACAATGGAGCTGATCGTCTTAGGAGAGTTAGTATGCTGGCATTCTGATCTCTACAGAGGAGACCGACTCACGCACTCCACACACCACACAATGTATTTTTTACATTTTTGTTAAGGAAGGGAGAATATTTGTAATGATTTAGATGAAGCATTCCACCTTTGTTTGGTGGTGACGGAAGAGATATTGGGGGGGGGGGTTGAGACACCTTTCATGGTTTTCCGAAGAGGATGGTGAGAGGAATATACATGAGCAGCATCAGTCCATGCAGCTGCCAGTGGCTGAGGGCTCCACAGTAGGGTGTCAGATGCTCTTCGTGTCTTCAGACGATGCTTAGTTTAGGGATAATTTGGAAGGGAGATTGGGAGCAAATAAGTATGCCATTCTGTAGCTAAACACCAGACAGGCAGTCCAGAATTTCCCCACAACTAATCTCTGTCTCTTCATTCCAACATTGTGTATGGTGTCATTTTGGGCCCCTCTCCCTTCATCACCAACAATCTGTCCTGGTCGACCCACATGGATGCTACAACCAAGAAAGCACAACAGCGCCTGTACTTTCTCAGGAAACTAACAAAATTTGGCATGTCCACATTGACTCTTACCAACTTTTACAGATGCACCATAGAAAGCATCCTATATGGCAGCATCACAGCCTGGTATGGCAACTGCTCGGCCCAAGACCGCAAGAAACTACAGAGAGTCATGAACACCACCCAGACCATCACACAAATCCGCTTCCCATCCATTGACTGTCCACACCTTCCACTGTCTTGGGAAAGCAGGCAGCATAATCAAAGACCCCTCCCACCTGGCTTATTCACTCTTCCAACTTCTTCCATCAGGCAGGAGATACAAAAGCCTGAGAACACACACTAACAGATTCAAAAACAGCTTCTTCCCCGCTGTTACCAGACTCCTAAACAACCGTCTTATGGACTGATCTGATCTCGTCACACATCTTCTCTACTGAGCAGTACTACTTCACCCGATGCCTGTGTCTATGTATTTACATCATGTATTTTATGTTTGCCCTATGTAATTTCATGTATGAAATGATCTGTCAAAACAATACGCCGAACAATACTTTTCACTGTACCTCGGTACACGTGACAATAAACAAATCCAATCTTAGTTCCAACTGAATGGTACGCCAAGACAGACAAATTCTTCCACTGCTTTCCTGCATAATACATACAGGACATGTTTGGAAGTGGAGACAGTAACCCTCAACTCATTGAAAAGGTGCATGCATCTGCATTTGGAAGTGCTACAACCTGCAAGGCTACAGACCTGCAAGATGGACAGAAAAGTAGAGAATGATGGTAAAAAGGAAGAAGATGCTGAAAGCAGAAAGACAAAACATGTTTATTTGAATTAATAATGCATTTGAATCACAAAATAGCTGATATAATCCATGCTTGATCTTACTGATCCCATCTTAGTAGAGAAGACGTCTAGAGTTGGAAACGTTACAGGTACTTCATTCAAAAATGCTAAAGCATTCAGTACCCATGATACGGGGGGGGGGGGGGGGGGGGGGGGGGGGAGTGCAGGCCGGCATGTAAGTAGGGGCCTCTGGGAGTTTGGGGGGGGGGGGGGTTTGAACGGTGGGGAGTGCAGGCCGGCAGGCAAGTAGGGGTCTCTGGGAGTTTGGGGGGGGGGGGGGGGGGTGATGGGTGGCTGTCCTAGAAGGTAGGGAGTTCTGTAAGGGGGCTTCGGTTGACTCGAAGATGGGGACCACCAAGGACCACAGAGCGGGGTGTCCTCACTTGGAGGGGGGGTGTAGTCTCCATGTGTGTGGGGGGTGACATTGCCCATGGGTAGGGGTCTACATGCTAACTTGGAGCTCTGTGCACCCTTTTAAAATGGTGGACCGATCTCCGAGTTCAGCTCCCTAGTGCTAAAAAAAAAAATTCTAAGTGTGGGCTAAACCGGTGAGAAACTCCCCAGGGCCTAAAAAAGTGACTGTGTCATTGAATAACGATGGAGAACTCGCCGGCAGAGCTGGCGGGAAACTCCCTGAAAAACCCGCCACAAATTAACATTTGGGAACATTGTGCCCTGCGTTTTTCAAAAATGTATTTTCTTTGATTTGCCTTGCAACAGTTTCGTACCTTTGCTTTTTCTGCTAATAGTATTCAGCCAAGGGATTTATGTAAAGATGTAGGAAGGGCAGTTGTAAAGTGAGCTGACATTGAAACATTGACTGCCTTGTTCCATGTTTGCTGATGAATGCTCATTATAAGTTTCAACAGGTAATTTAAAGCTGCAACACCTCATCGTTGGCTGTATGATCCAAGATCAAGGTAACAGAATGAAATGGATAATCCTCCATTATAACGTGACCCAATTTTAGACAGCTGGGATAGAGAACACTGTGCACGGTTTATGTTGCTTTGCAGTTGTCTCTCCTATTTTCCAACACTGTTTCTCACAAGACAGAACTCATGGGTAAACAAGTCAAATTCAGTGGCACAAGTATGATTTAAAACTAAAATGAACAAAGTTTAAGGACCGTGGATTTGAATATCAGAAAGAATTTCCTTCCTGAATCTGTGCTGATAATCGGCAGGGTTTGAATCCGACCAATTGCTGGTGGGGTAATGGAGTTTTAAAAAATAAATTTAGAGTACCCAATTCATTTTCTCCAATTAAGGGGCAATTTAATGTGGCCAATTGACCTACCCTGCACATCTTTGGGTTGTGGGGGCGAAACCCACGCAGACACGGGGAGAATGTGCAAACTCCACACGGACAGTGACCCAGAACCGGGATCGAACCTGGGACCTCGGCGCCGTGAGGCAGCAGGGCTAACCCACTGCGCCACCATGCTGCCCTGGGTAATGGAGTTTTAATGAGGCCGTCCATTCATAGAACCTCCACCCGTTTGATTTTTCTAAGGTTGCCGGTCACTGACCTGTGACCCCACTTCCTCCCTGTGAATGTAGGCATTGTGGTGTTAGAGAAAAAAGTCACAATGCTGCTGGGTGGTATAATATCTGCTGCTCAAGAATTGGGAAGCTCTGGGGCAGCATGTGGTGCAGTGGTTAGCACTTGGACTGCGGCGCTGAGGACCCGGGTTCGAATCCCGGCCCTGGGTCACTGTCCGTGTGGAGTTTGCACATTCTCCCCACGTCTGCGTGGGTTTCACCCCCATAACCCAAAGACATGCAGGTTAGGTGGATTGGCCACGTTAATTGCCCCTTAATTGGAAAAAAAAATAACTGGGTACTCTAAATTAACAAATAAGAATTGGGAAGCTTTAATGGTTTTTTTCAAACTACTAGTCCAAAATTCAGGACCTTCCAGGCAGATTGGTCTGAGCGGTCACCTATGCATCCACCGGAACCCTAGCAAACACCCTAAATGATGAACATGGTCACCTTCACCTCGATGGACAAACAACAAAGTTACCTCTGATAGAACTGCACGTGTAGAGATTGGGTAGCTTACAGCTTGGCCTTGAAATATATTATAGTTCATGAGCCTGCTCACATTCACTACTGAGGCTCATACTTGAAGGATGGTCAATTGGACAAGCTGCTAGAGGGCCACTGGTACCAATGGAACTATGTCACCCAGCAAGAGCCATTCAAAAGAAAAAAGGAGAAAACAATGATAAGAAATAAAGCAGTCTCAGCAATTTGTATTTATATGGTGCTCAGTAAATACACAGAGTACAGCTAATAACAGCCACATGAAGAGGGAAGAAAATACAAAAGGGGTTAATGATGGAGGATGAGCAGAGTTAAGAATTGTTTCAAAGAGACTTCTGACAGTAGCAAGGCAGAGATGCTGAAAGAGGATGGGAGCATAATGGTTGAAGCCAATTATGTCAGCCTGGAGATGGTGGTATAGTGGTATTGTTGCCTGACTACTAACCAAACGGATACTTTGGGGACAGAGTGCAAATCCCACCATGGCAGTTGGTGAAATTTAAATTAAATTCATTTAAAAAATCTACAATTGAAAGCTAGTCATAGTAATGATAACCATGAAACTATCATTGATAGTTATAAAGAAAAAAAATTGGCTCACTAATGTCCTTTAGGGAAGGAGTTCTGCAGTCCTTGCCTGGTCTGGTGTACATGCAACTCCAGATCCACAGCCAATTGGTTGACTCTTAGCTGCTGTCAAGGACAATTAGAGACTGACAACAAATGCCAGCAATGCTCACAGCCCATGAACAAATAAAAAAAAATAACTAAGCTGATTCAAAACAAGGAAGAGTGTACACAGAAAAACAACACTCGAAAATCTGGAGGAAGTGAGAGACAAAATCATGGAGAAATTTGATGTTGAGGATGATGGAGAAATTTGATGTTGATGATGAGATGCCCGTTCTCTGATACATGATCATAGCTCAGGAATAGGCCGTTTAGCACCCTGAGTTCCATTCAATGCGATCATGGCTGAGCTGCAACCCAACTCCATATATTTGCCTTTGCCCCAAATCCCTTAATATGTTTTGGTGAACAAAATGTTAAATCTAAGATTGGCATATTTGACAATTGATGTAGTCCCAATTGTCATTTGCAGAATAGAGCTCTAAACTTCTACCATCCTTTATGTCTCAAAAAGGCAAATTATTTTCTACTTATCTCCTGAAGGTCGGACTCAAATTTTTTAGACAAAGCGCAGACTCCTCCAACCAGCAGAAATAATTTCGACCCCCTCTATCTGTTCCCTTGTATATCTTGAAAATTTTGATTTAAAAAACAACTAGCAGTAATGACAGGATGGTGAGGATTTTTGCTTTGGTGCCGGTTAGAATATGGGTCATATCAGGCGGGATTCTCCGACCCCCCGCCCGGAGCCGGCGTCAATCCCGCCCCCGCCGTGTCCCGGATTCTCCGCCTCCCGAGATTCGGCGGAGGAGACCCCCTCCCCTGCGCATGCGCCGGTATGATGTCAGCAGCCGCTGACGCTCTGGTGCATGCGCGGACTTACGCCGGCCGGCAAAGTCCTTTCGGCACCGGCTGGCGTGGCGCCAAAGGCCGTTCATGCCAGCCGGCAGAGCGCCAACCACTCCGGCGCGGGCCTAGCCCCTCAATGTGAGGGCTTGGCCCCTAAAGGTGCAGACACTTGCGCACCTTCGGGGCGGCCTGACGCCAGGTTTGTTCACGCCACTCCGACACGCTGGGACCCCCCACCCGCCGGGTAGGGGAGAATCTCGGCCATCATTTTCAATGTGTGTGGATAGTGAAAGCAGGAAACCAGACTGGAGAACAATTCTACACTCAGTCAGGGAGTGCCAAAAGCATGAATTTTGGTTTCAGCGACAGGAGAGGGGCTAAGGCAGAGGTCAGCAGATGTGAAAGAACAGTCATGGCAATCGATCAGTTATTCTGGAGGATTAGGATATGCACAGCAGGCTCAGATTTTGGCTCATCCATATCTTGCCAGGTAACAGCTGTGGAAAATGGGAATGGTTCTGGTATGCAGCTGGAGGAGAGGGACAGCCGAGTGACATCGGCATGTACACTTCCAGAAGGCATCAACAAGGAGTAACTTATAAGCAAAGAATTGGAATGGACCAAGGATTGAACTCTGGGATATGATGTGGTGAGTTTTTGAATACAAAAGATCAGCCATTGGAAGGGATGTGCTGTTAGATTTACTTCCAGTTTGAAGGTGCCACTTTGACAAGGCAAGTACTCTATAATCATACATTTGAGATCCCAAAAAGATTTCCAAAGTCTGGCCAATTTGCCTTTTCGAGACAGGCTTCCCATCTCAGTGTGCCGAGTAGAATGGTCACACTAGGCCTTCAAGAGGTAAACAACATGCTTTTAAACCCAGCGATGTCTGCAATGCCATCAGATTGAAAAGTTCATAATGCAATTGAAAACCAAATTGAATACAGAAGCCCTCACTTAATCTCATCCCGCACATTGTCATTTTGCATCGTCACTCTCCAACTAGAAATCTGGGGCGCGATTCTCTTGCCGTGTTTTGCTCAAGTGAGAGCACAACGCAGCCAGGAAATCCTGGGTGAAGCCTCCAGCGGGCCCTCCCGGCTGCCTCTGCGCCTCGGTAAATCCCACAAAATGGTGGAGCTGGAACTCGGCCCAAAAGGGTCGAGGCCAAATGATGGTCTTAAACCTACTTCAGACCTACCTACCCAGTCTCCACCGGCCTCAGTTGATTCTCCGACCTCCCCAGGGAGGCTGCAGCTGGGCGTCGATCAGTGCTGGTCCACACAAAGAGAGGGATAACTGCAGGTCAGTCAGCCTAACCTAACCAAAGAGTCAGCACGAGCAACTGAATGGGCTCCTCCTATTATGCTATATTATCCTCCTATAAATAATATTTATATTTAACATTTCATTATTATGCATGATTCTATGAATTCTACAATTGCTGCATTTTGTAAACTTGTTGACATACTGGCATATTATTTCCATTGCTGTATGCAAATAAAAAATATTGTGTGATGATAATTTTGTTTGGAAGTAGGAAGGTTGAATGGTTCTTTCTCCACTAAAATTCTTGATGTCCACAACATAGGCTGATAGCTGATTGGCATGGCAGGTGAAAGTGCCAGACTGCTGGACATACGTCATCCTGTGCAACGAGAACTGGCCATTAACCAGCAACTGATCTGTCAGAGGCCCAGAATTCCCAGCAGGTCATGTAGTTGCTCTAACAACATTTCTGAGATGGAGTCAGAGGTTCAATTTTAAAAATGGGTCATTAGAGAGAGGGAGAGGCTGGTGACTGCCAAAGAAAGGTATCTGTCTTTTCAGTGTCATGTGAGCCTTTGCTCACCAATTAAAACTGGAAATTCAAGTTATCAATGTGGAATGGCACAATAAAAACACATCCCAACCTCTCAACAATTCCTTCATGTGACTGTAGACTAGTCCAAATTCACTCCTTTAGTTCACGCAACCTCTTGCAGCATTTGAAAAGCACTGTCTATTTCTGAGACAGTTTAGTGCTGTGAGCCTGCAATCTCCAGAACTCGATCAAGATGCCCCCAAACTAATTTTGCCTCAGGGCAGACTGGGCCAGATTCAAGCATGGGTCTAAAAATAAAAGTATGATGTGCTAACCCAAGGTCTGGCCCACTATAGTTATCTGTCACCGAGCTGCGCTGCAATTCGCAGAATATGAACCAAATTCAACTGAGAGGACAACAAACTGCAATCAACCAGGAAGTTGTCACATATTTTGGGCAGGCTTACTAGATCAAATTAGTAGATAGCTCAAACAAGAAGTCACATTCTTCATACACAAGTGCTTTTGGCATTTTCAATCTGTGACAGGCACTATGCCAGCACTTGGGGGAAAGCCAATTGGAATGTACTGCCGTGTAGAGTCAATCACTAGACTCAAGTATATTACCCCCCGGCTTGCAATACAATAGACCTTCTCATTAACCGAGGGTAGCAGAATGATTGGAATAAAGCATGGCAGGGAAGGCAACATCAATCTCTGTTTGGATTGCAATTTGGGTGGTGCCGTGGTCCTCAGGGCCCCGACTGAGGAATGGGGGATGTCGAGTGACAACAGGAATGGGTTGGCCGACATGTCCCACGTTCAAACGGCCTGCCAACATTCAACATCTTTGTTCAAACATGAGGAATGGTCACAAGGTAAAGTATGAGGGAGATACTGAGTCATGGAACTGGCACCCATATCAAGAGGTCATCACTTTCAGGAGAGGAAAAGAATAGGAAAGATTTTAAAAAAACACTCAGTACAATTATTCTCCAAGAGAATATACTTATTTTGCGAAGGATCCAAAAGCAGATTGTGAAGCGGCAACAGCAGAAAACTAAATGAGACCCACTCATCTGATGGGTCTCTCGGACAGGTTTCTTTTCAGAAACAGGAAATTTGAATCTATTTCACTCATGCTTGCTGACCGAAACCTCAATGTTAAACTCTACAATTTCATATGTTTTTTTCAGGGAAGGTAAATCATCACTAATATTTACAATCATAAAACATGAGTGAACATTTTGACCTTGGGGATATTGCAGCTAAATCCAATCCTGCCCCAGCAGGACATTCTTATATAGGCACATCACCAGCAGGGTGGCAGAGATCAGCCACGGGAACTCTGCAAGTCTCCAACCCCCCCCCCCCCTCAACCTTCCTTTGAACCTGGGGTGTATATGGGGAGCCCACCTGTAACCTTTGATTGAAAGAGGCTAATGCAGTATTAACCGGGGACTGGATGTGGACCTGTGTGGCTGAACCGTTCAATAGATAAACTCAATTAGTCACTATGAGGACTTGGTCAACTAACTTTAGTTTGTCCCCTGCACTCAGGAAGATAATAAATACAATGTTCTATGTTCTATGTCTATCTATAGGTGGCAGCAGTGTTTACAGTCACAAGCACATTCTAGAGTTAACCCCTATGCTGGAAAATGTCTCTAATTTTGTATGCAGTATAAAAAGCTCATAAACAAGTACAAAAACAATTTAAAACTATTGGCCTGCATCTTCAAAGAGCTGGAATACAAAGATGTAAGTTATGATACAGCTGAAGAGAGCTCGGATGAGATCCCATCTTGAGTACTACACCCATTTCTGTGCAACACACTCCAGAAACCAAATACTGGCAGCATTGGAGGAGGTACAGTGCAGCTACATTGAATGAATGACATTGGGGTTAACAGTTAAATTATCAGGCGAGATTGCATAGACTGGATTTGTAGTTTCTTGAGTATAGAAGATTAGAAAGTAATCTGCTTGAAGGTTATTAAAGGATTTGATAGGGTAGATAGAGGAACTATTTCCACTGATGTCAGAGAGACTAAAGCAAGAAGAGAATAACCTTACATTTAGAATGAGGGTGATCACCGGTACTTTCAGAAAGCAGCTTTTCCACATTAGGGGTATTGGAAATCTGGAACTCTCCTCCAAAAGGATGTTAAGGCTGGGTCAACTGACAATTTCAAACCAAGTGACCAGGTTTTTGTCAAGCAATGGTGTTAAGAGTTATGGATCCAAGGCAGCATTATAATCACGCCTGATGCTGTCTCTGCCATATATACACAAGAGCACTTTCAGCAAATATCACTGGATCCCATTCAGGAGTAGAAATCTTCATTGAATTTCCCTCCATGTGAACCCAATTGACACTTGTACCATATCTGACCATTAGCCTAGAATGGAAGTTCAACTAGAAATCAAGCTGAGAACTATTCACCTCAAAAGGTTCAGATTCCCACTTTTACCTTTTTTAAAATTAATTCATGGGATGTGGGTGTCACTGGCCTGGGCAGCATTTGTTGCTCATCCTGGAGGGCATTACTGTGGCACTGGACTCACATTTAGGCCTGACCAGGTAAGGGTGACATTCCTTCCCTAAAGGACATTAGTGAACCAGGTGGGTTTTTACAACAATTGACAATGGTTTCATCGTCATCATTAGACTTTTAATTCCAGATATTTATTGAATTCAAATTCCACCATTTTCCCTGGTGGATTCGAACCCATGTCCCTCACCCCCCCACCCAGAGCATTACCCTGTATATCTGGATTACTTGTCCAGTGACAATACTACTACGCCACTGCCTCCCCTGCCTTCATTTTGTGCTATATGATCTCTCCTTAATTGTTTTCTAAATTACAAACCTGGGTACTTTTTCCTTCCTTACGCTGTGTAATTTGTTACTAAATAACCTTTGACCTTGAGGTAAAGGCAACTTTAGCTCAAGTTGCGGGGGGCAAGGTAACACAGTGGGTAGCACTGTTGCTTCACAGCGGCAGGTCCCAGGTTCGATTCCCGGCTTGGGTCGCTGTCTGTGCGGAGTCTGCACATTCTCCCCGTGTATGCGTGGATTTCCTCCGGGTGCTCCAGTTTCCTCCAAGTTCCAAAATACGTGCGTGTTAGGTGAATTCGACATTCTGAATTCTCCCTCAGTGTACCCGAACAGGCGCCGGTGTGTGGTGACCAGGGGATTTTCACAGTAATTTCATTGCAGTGTTAATTAAAGCCTACTTGTGACAATAATAAATAAAGATTAAAGAACTGATGGTTGTAAGAGATCTTTGACAGTGGTTTGGGAAGCTGACTTTTACAACAGGTACCAGCAGGCTCCAGGGATGGGATTCTCCTCTACCTGGTGGTGCTGGCCGCACCGGCGCTGAGGAGTGACGTGAACCACTCCGGCGTCAGGCCGCCCGGAAGGTGCGGAATCCTCCGCATCTTCAGGGGCTAGGTCGGCGTCGTTGGTGCCGTGCCAGCCGGCGCTGAAGGGCTTGGCACCGCGCCAACCGGAGCCGAAGGGCCTCCGCCGGCCAGTGCGAGTTGGCTCATGTGTAGGAGTGCCAGCGTGTGCTGGCGTCATCCCAGTGCATGCACAGGGCAGTTCGTCTCCGCGCCAGCCATGGCAGACTGTTACACCGACCGGCGCGGAGGGAAGGAGTTCCCCTACGACACAGGCCCGCCCGCGGATCGGTGGGCCCCGATCGCGGGCCAGGCCACCGTGGGGGCCCCCCCCCGGGGCCAGATCCCACCACCCCAAGGACCCCGGCAGGGGGTTGGAGAATCCCACCCAAGGTGTCTGGACATACTTGCATTCTCATGGAGGGATTAAGGGCTTGTGTGAGGAACAAATACAGTGGCATTCATAGTGAAATAAAGAGCACAGAATGGAAAAGATGTGCCAAGTCAGGGTTAAAAAGTTCTAAACTACCCTTGTACAGATAAAAATACAAAGCAAACACAATTCAAAGTAGTTCTTTCAGAACTATTTCAAACTTTGTACTGGTTCCTACAGAGGGACATCATGGCCCAGTGTACTGGATTCTTAGGTGCAAATCTCCCATTAAAAATCTTCTCAACCAAGTTTTAACTGTTACACATTGACGCATTATTTAGTCCTTTGTTGCCTTTATATATTTACCTCCTAGCCCCCTATCATCTCCCACCCCCACTAGCCAACTCTTCTGTGGTCATGAGAATGTAGAAGTTCAATCTGTTGTTATATTATCCTGCCAAATGAATTCTCGCATAACAGTTTCAGGTCAGTTATTCTGTTCTGCTTCCTTTATGGCTTGTACGTAGTGTAAGTGGCTGGTTTAGCACAGTGGGCTAAACAGCTGGCTTGTAATGCAGAACAAGGCCAGCAGCGCGGGTTCATTTCCCGTACCAGCCTCCCCGAACAGGTGCCGGAATGTGGTGACTAGGGGCTTTTCACAGTAACTTCATTGAAGCCTACTTGTGACAATAAACAATTATTATTAAATAAGGCAGATTGAAGTGATGACCTGATTCAGGCTACTATCCATCAAGACAAGGTACAGCATGTCACTAGTAAAATTAAAGCTGCCTAATTGTATAGTGCAGTTTCTATTCAAATTGTAGATATTTGTCACGTCTGTTTGGTGGGGCAGTGGAGTGTGGTATTTAAGGGTTACAACGCCTGCAATGTGGGACAGGAGATGACAATATAGATAGTGTGGCTGAACAGGAAGTTACCATCTGATTTTATTGTGCTGGATCAAGATATAATTTAAACTGAAACACAATTTCAAAGCCAGAATGATCTTACTCTCTCCCCTCCTCTGCCCTTCCAGCCTGGTCTCCTTTGTGGCCACTTCCTTTAGCTCAGCCTCAGTGGTGTGGCTTACTGATGTGTTGGTTCTGCCCTCTGGAGCATTTTTCACCTCATTCCCACTTTCAGAACAAAGCCACCTCAACATCTCGGCCTTCAATCAGATCCCAACCTGGTAACAGCGTCTGCGAAATATTGTTGGACATTTTCTTGTGTTGATAGTCACAACGACATTGCAGGTACCTGTATCCAGTCTTTGACATATTTAGCAGTGTGTGATCACGATGCCCTATATTGCTTAACCCGCTCTGGTAAACATATACACGAGCAAATCATAAACTGTGTAAGCCATAAAGAACTGGTTTGACCGTTTCTTTTTCGCACACAGAGAGAAGCATGGTTTGGTAATTTTATTATTTTTTAAAGATAAACTACTCATAGCCATTATTCTATTCATTGTTGTGAAATTGTAACAATATATACTGCAAAAAGTTTGCACGCACTATAAAGAAAATGGATCAGAGTTTTACCGCTTCTTTTGTCTCCAGAACAATGGTGATGTGCCTTTAGATTAATTTTGTATCTTCCATATAATGGCATTTCACATCTCTGCCATTTTCCATTCCTGACACAAGCTCGTAGGCTTTTGCCAGCATTGTTCAGTGGCTGGTTGGTATGTGAGAAATGGAAGAATGGTACCAGAGTCATGCACCCTTTATGTACCCCTCTTGCCACCTGTTCATTGGTCTGCAGTCTTCCCTCACCAAGGTTGCAATCAGAACTAGTTCTGTGGGAAACCACAGTAACGGGTTTGTGTCTCGCCAACAAGTGCAGCAAGAATCTACAGTGGTAATCAACTGGATCAAGATACCAGCCCCATCTCACAGATAGTGCTCAGTACAAGAGAACCCTCTCCCACTCTGTATTATTGCAAAATATAATGAATAACGTGGTCATACAGAACAGTGCAAACATACATGCAAGTCATCCAGCAGGGGGCAGCAGAGCAGAGCTTCTGATTGGCTGTTCCGGGGAGATTTGCATACGTGCAGTGCGGTCAGCGTAAGTTGAAGGTGCACCTGCATCAGTGACCCAAGGAGTTCGACGGAAGTCAAGCACCCGAGGCACTACACGTGTAGTGTCTCTCACCCGCCCTCCTCCTCTAACCTAATAATAAGACCCATTGGGGTGAGCAGGTGAGTGCCTTATTACATTATTATTTTTCTTTTTCTTATTTGTTAACCAGAACTAGGTTGAAAAAGACTATAGCAGAGGTATCCAAGTTTGTTTGCTTTTTAAACTGAAATTTATACAAAGTAATAAATTAATTAACTAATCAGAGATGGCTGGGCAGGTGATGTGCTGTAGCTGTATGATGTGGGAGCTGGCTGTTCCCCTTGTGAATGGCAATTACCACATCTGCAGCAAGTGTTGGTTGCTGGAAGAACTCCGGCTCAGAGTTGATGATCTGGAATCTGAGCTTCAAACACTGCGGCACATCCTGGAGGGGGAGAGTTACCTGGACACTTTGTTTCAGGAGGCAGTCACACCTGGGAGATTAAGTAATTCACATTCAGTAAGTGATCCGGGATTTCAGAGTGTGACTGTTAGTGAGGCAGGCAGGGGGAACCTGAGTTCAGGAGTGCAGGAGCCTCAGCCCTTGACCTTGTCCAACAGTTATGAGACTCTTGCTCCCTGTATGGATGAGGAAAAGGGCTCTGGACAGGATGAGCCAGCTGACCACGGTACCATGGTGCAGAAAGCCATTCAAGAGGGGGGAGTAAAAAGACAAGTAGTTGTTATAGGGGATTCTATAATTAGGAGGACAGATAGTATCCTATGCAAGCCGGATCGGGAGTCTCGCATGGTGTGTTGCCTGCCCGGTGCCAGGGTGCGGGACATCTCTGACCGGCTTGAAAGGATATTGGAGCGGGAGGGGGAGGATCCAGTTGTTGTGGTCCACGTTGGGACTAACAACATAGGTAAAGCTAGGGTGGAGGACCTGTTCGGGGACTATCAAGCACTAGGGAGAAAATTGAAATACAGGTCCTCAAGGGTCATAATCTCCGGATTACTGCCCGAGCCACGTGCCAATTGGCATAGGGACAAGAAAATTAGGGAAGTAAACACGTGGCTAAGGGATTGGTGTGGGAAAGAGGGATTCCACTTCATGGGACATTGGCATCAGTTTTGGAACCGGGGGGATCCGGGGGATCTGTACCGTTGGGACGGTCTCCACCTGAACCGATCTGGAACCAGTGTTCTAGCGAAGAGGATAAATAGGGTGGTCAGTAGGACTTTAAACTTCTGAGTTGGGGGGAAGGGAAAGTGAAAGCGACAGGGAGCATGGAGTTAAATGGCAAGATACGCAGGAGGATAACATGTAGGCAGATGGATTTAAGCTTGATGCAGACTAGGAATTCAACAAAAAGGAAGGATAACTTTGGACATCTTAGGACTTCCAATATCTATAATGATAAGAAAGTTAGCATTAAGGCACTTTACCTGAATGCTCGTAACATTTGTAACAAAGTAGACGAACTAATGGCACAGATCATCGTGAATGATTATGATGTGGTAGGCATCACAGAGACATGGCTGCAGGGGGTTCAGGACTGGCAGTTAAACATCCAAGGATATACAACCTATCGAAAAGACAGGGAGGTGGGCCGAGGGGGTGGGGTTGCCTTGTTAGTTAAGAACAAAATTAAATCTATGGCACTAAACGACATAGGGTCGGATGATGTGGAGTCTGTGTGGGTAGAATTGAGGAACCACAAAGGCAAAAAAACCATAATGGGAGTTATGTACAGACCTCCTAACAGTGGTCAGGACCAGGGGCGCAACATGTACCGGGAAATAGAAAAGGCATGTCAGAAAGGCAAGGTCACGGTGATCATGGGGGACTTCAATATGCAGGTGGATTGGGTAAATAACGTAGCCAGTGGATCCAAAGAAAAGGAATTCATGGAATGCTTACAAGATGGCTTTTTGGAACAGCTTATCATGGAGTCCACAAGGGAGCAGGCTATTCTGGACCTAGTGCTATGTAATGAACCAGACTTTATAAAAGATCTTAAAGTAAGGGAACACTTAGGAAACAGCGATCATAATATGGTTGAGTTCAGTCTGCAGTTTGAAAGAGAGAAGGCAAAATCGGATGTAATGGTGTTACAGTTAAATAAAGGTAATTACGAGGGCATAAGAGAGGAACTGGCGAAAATCGACTGGAAGCAGACCCTAGTGGGGAAGACAGCAGAGCAAAAATGGCAGGAGTTTGTATGCATAATTGAGGACACTGTACAGAGGTTCATCCCCAAGAAAAGAAAGATTATCCGGGGAGGGATTAGACAGCCATGGCTGACAAAGGAGGTCAGGAAATGTATCAAAGAAAAAGAGAGATCCTATAAAGTGGCCAAAAGCACTGGGAAATCAGAAGATTGGGAAGGCTACAAAAACAAACAGAGGTTAACAAAGAGACAAATAAGGAAGGAGAGGATCAAATATGAAGGCAGGCTAGCCAGTAATATAAGAAATGATAGTAAAAGTTTCTTTCAATACATAAGAAACAAACGACAGGCCAAAGTAGACATTGGGCCAATTCAAACTGATTCCGGAAGGCTAGTGATGGGAGACGAGGAAATGGCTGGAGAACTTAATAAGTACTTTGCGTCTGTCTTCACAGTGGAAGACATGAGTAATATCCCAAAAATTATAGAGGGTCAGGGGGCTGAGTTGAGTATGGTTGCCATTACAAAAGAGATGGTGCTAAAAAAGCTAAAAGGTCTTAAAATTGACAAATCTCCTGGCCCCGATGGGCTACACCCTAGAGTTCTGAGAGAGGTGGCTGAAGAAATAGCGGAAGCGTTGGTTGAGATCTTTCAAAAATCACTGGAGTCAGGGAAAGTCCCGGACGATTGGAAGATCGCTGTTGTAACCCCCTTGTTCAAGAAAGGATCAAGACAAAAGATGGAAAATTATAGGCCAATTAGCCTAACCTCGGTTGTTGGTAAAATTCTAGAATCGATCGTTAAGGATGAGATTTCTAAATTCTTGGAAGAGCAGGGTCGGATTAGAACAAGTCAACATGGATTTAGTAAGGGGAGGTCGTGCCTGACGAACCTGTTAGAATTCTTTGAGGAGGTGACAAGTAGGTTAGACCAGGGAAACCCAGTGGATGTGGTCTATCTGGATTTCCAAAAGGCCTTTGACAAGGTGCCACACAGGAGGCTGCTGAGTAAGGTGAGGGCCCATGGTGTTCGAGGTGAGCTACTGGTACGGGTTGAGGATTGGCTGTCTGACAGAAGGCAGAGAGTTGGGATAAAAGGTTCTTTTTCAGAATGGCAGCCGGTGACCAGCGGTGTCCCACAGGGTTCAGTGTTGGGGCCACAGCTGTTCATCATATATATTAATGATCTGGATGAAGGGACTGGGGGCATTCTAGCGAAGTTTGCCGATGATACGAAGTTAGGTGGTCAGGCAGGTAGTGCTGAGGAAGTGGGGAGGCTGCAGAAAGATCTAGACAGTTTGGGAGAGTGGTGCAGGAAATGGCTGATGCAATTCAACGTGAGAAAATGTGAGGTCTTGCACTTTGGAAAAAAGAATCCAAGCATAGACTACTTTCTAAACGGTGAGAAAATTCATAATGCCAAAGTACAAAGGGATCTCGGAGTGCTAGTCGAGGATTCCCTAAAGGTAAACATGCAGGTTGAATCTGTGATTAAGAAAGCGAATGCAATGTTGTCATTTATCTCAAGAGGGTTGGAATATAAAAGCAGCGATGTGCTACTGAGCCTTTATAAGGCTCTGGTTAGGCCCCATTTGGAGTACTGTGTCCAGTTTTGGGCCCCACATCTTAGGAAGGACATACTGGCACTGGAGCGTGTCCAGCGGAGATTCACACGGATGATCCCTGGAATGGCGGGTCTAACATATGATGAACGGCTGAGGATCCTGGGATTGTATTCATTGGAGTTTAGAAGGTTAAGGGGAGATCTAATAGAAACTTACAAGATAATACATGGCTTAGAAAGGGTGGACACAAAGAAACTGTTCCGTTAGGCAAGGAGACGAGGACCCGGAGCCTTAGAATTAGAGGGGGTAAATTCAGAACAGAAATGCGGAGACATTTCTTCAGCCAGAGAGTGGTGGGCCTGTGGAATTCATTGCCGCAGAGTGCAGTGGAGGCCGGGACGCTAAATGGCTTCAAGGCAGAGATAGATAAATTCTTGATGTCGCGAGGAATTAAGGGCTACGGGGAGAATGCTGATAGGTGGAATTGAAATGCCCATCAGCCATGATTGAATGGCGGAGTGGACTCGATGGGCCGAATGGCCTTACTTCCACTCCTATGTCTTATGGTCTTATACTACTAATTACTGATATTCAAACATCTCAATGCTGGCAAAGGAAGATTATGTTCGAGTTCTGTAAACTGCAGTGAGGAACAGTTGTGAATCTTTGGACTTCAGCCATATATTCATTCACTGACTCAACAACTCAATCAAAACAAAAGACGTAACATTTCAAGAACAGTGTACACAGAAGTGGTTACAATTTCTGCGCTCTGTGAAATATCAATACATTTTCACGCACCCTGTGCAATTAACATACAAACAGAAAAGCAGGAAGTCATTTTTAGATTTTGTCACGGAGCTTTGTTGCAGATCAAGAATGATGAATTAGATCTTTTTTTCAGAGCTTCTTATTTGCACAATTTATTCACAACCCCCCCCCCCCAACAACTGCTGCCCTCCCACCCAATCAGTGGTCCAGTAACAAACATACCTTTAACAAGGTGATAAGGGGACTTTACATTATTTGTATGACTCTTTTGCGCTGCAAAGTAAATCAGGAAGTTACTGAAATAGTGAACTTTGCTGTGGCTTCATGTTAATGCTGAGGCTCCACTCATGAAAATTATATTTGGAGTGCTAGAATGTTGCTCTGTTAGAACTTTGGCAGCCAGTTTCATGCTAAGTTCTGGAAACGGGCAAAGAGGGGCTTGATTCTGTCAGAATTACTCATTAAATTTCCAGTCATAGAATTTCTATAACATTTCTAAGATGGTGGATGAAATTTAAAGGAGAGAGATGAACGTTATTACACAGAGACAGAGTATATGCAATCCAGTAATAAAACAACTGTGTTTCATTCCATACACAGAGAATACTCATGATTAGTAACTGAATATGGAAGTTCTCTCACCTGGGAACCAGAGCTATAAAAATCACTCTTAACAATGAATCCAACTCACACAAGGTCCAAACGTGGAGAGGATGTTTCCATTCATAGGGAAAACTAGAACCAGAGGACACAATCTCAGACTAAAGGGACGATCCTTTAAAACAGAGATGGGGAGGACTTTCTTCAGCCAGAGGATGGTGAATCTGTGGAACACTTTGCCGCAGAAGGCTGTGGAGGCCAAATCACAGTGTCTTTAAGACAGAGATAGATAGGTTCTTGATTAATAAGGGGATCAGGGGTTATGGGGAGATGGCAGGAGAATGGGGATGATAAAAATATCAGCCATGATTGAATGGCGGAGCAGACTTGATGGGCCGAGAGGCCTAATTCTGCTCCTATGTCTCATGGTCTTAAAACAAACTCCAAAGTAAACTGACCCTTTCTCACTGACAGCCTCTGCACACATAAAGTGAAGTAATTGGCATAATGTTTGCATAGCTATACAATGGGAGGCATTGGAGTGGGCTTCTCTCCATGGAATTCTACACTCCGTCAGTTGTTATGTATATGATTTCATCAACAAAAATATCAATTGTGAAATCAAAACTTACAAATTCTTCATTTGTTAGCCGAGAAAAGTAATTCTTCAACCCATCCTTTTGCTTGCCTGCTGATCCCAGAACTGCTGTTTGCAGATAAGGTGCAGCTAGACCATAAGGTGTCAAAGTGGAAAAAAATCTAGAACATCAGCTGTCACCTTGCAAAATATGTTAACTTGTATCAGACATCTCACTCAAAGCACAACCCAGTATATATTAGGTCTTCATTGCAAGGTCCCAAACGCCAAGACTTTCAGTACAAGGGCAGCAGATCTATCCAGGTATTGAGCAGGAACACAGCATCTTTACACCCTGGCACACAGACATCATGTTCAGAGGATCGAATTGCCTACCACCACACTAAGTACATTGGAATCGATGAAACAGGCAAACGGATCTATTTGTTTACAAAGAGATTAGCTTGGCCTGATCAAAGAGCATGGCTCCTGTGAAATTATTTGAAAATAATCCACATATAAATTCCTCAGGGAAATCCTGTGCGCAGATATCTCTCTGCATGCTACTTTATTAGCAAAATCGTTTCCCTTCAATATAAGCAAGATGTTACCTGAACACTCAAACTGTTGGTCACTAATATTTGCGGATATCAGGAATCGGCAGCTCACCCACTTCACATCAAACTCATCCAAATTCAGTCGTTCTAAGCGTGAGCTGACTTATTATAGTACCATTTCCCTGGTCTTGCTCTATGACAACATCTAAAGGATGGCATCAGCTTAAAACAGATCATCAAATATGGCATGGTTCAAAAATCAAGTCAACAATGCATTTCTGAAACCCTGACAAGAAGATGGGTCACTTATTTAAAACTCCTAAAAAAAAATCTCAAATTGCTAAATCTACGTACAGCCTTGCATTTTATCTCAATTCAGCATATTGTTTGCCCTCTTCGACACATCCGCCTGTGACCTATGTATCAAGGAACACAGAGCACTATTATAAATTTAACAATGAAACTAGCTGAAGGTTGTTTGACACACATTTAGGGACTTTAAGCTTGCTGCAGAGCAAAGACATCCTGACAACCTGGTCAAGAGAAGAAATCTTCCCTTTGATTCCCTGTGGCATTTAAGCAAATTATGGGGGAGGATATACCAGTCTCCTGTTTAACCAAGTAGTTCTTTTAACAGGGTGGGAGACTGCCATGAGCGATACAACAGGTAGATAACCCCTCTCATCAACAACAGTAAACCACAAAACAAGCTTCAGTGTCAGAACATAAAGTACATGGGAAGAATTGATACACAGAGAGTTAAGACAAACATATGGCTCTTTCTAACCACCTTCGTCCCTCACACATTTAGCACTAAAATTACAGCTGGAAACTGACTAAAGGGTTTACTCCACTTCAAACTTCATATTTGAAACTGGAAAGCTTCAGAAATATCACCTGGTAAAATAGTAGATAGCACACATTCACACGGAAATTTTCTTGACTGCCACTGTTCACTTACCCAGAAATTCTGGAGTGTCCTGCACAGCCCTGGGCAATAATAGTACTCCATCTCCAGTGATGAGAATAACTCTGTGTGTTTAAAAAAATACAATTCAAATGAGCTCACGCTGCGACTTCCTTGTTAAAGTGAGTGAGCACGGAGGGTAAGCTGAGCAAAGTTTCCCGGACACCATTTACTGAGAGTAGCAGTAGCAGTACAGGCACACACATGCATACTCACAAGTAGCTGTTTAGCTCCACTCCCCCACTGCCATCGCCCCCCACCCTCACCTCTCTTCAGCCAGTCTGAAGTATCCACCAGCTGAGTGGGGGAATTACATGACGCACTGGTCAGGAAATGATTACAACTGTCATCTGACTATGCTTTTAAAATGCAGCAACATTTCTAACGAGTCTTTCCTGAAATATGTAGAAACATATTTCTTTCGGGTTTGCTGCCAAGACAGACTCTATAAAGAGCACCGAGTCTGCAAAAGCAGTGGGGCATGAGGAATATATTCGGGACAGCAGTAGGCTGTTGGACTGCATGAAATCGGACAATCCCCTATCCCCTCACCAACAGTCATTTGCTATATATAGTACTTCAATATAAAATGGAAACAGGATGTATTTGTGAACACTGGTTGGGGTGATAGAGAAAAGGAATTGAGCATTCTGTTCTCCACAGACCTGATGCTGTGCAGGATGCTGCGGTTACATTTTTCGATCCATCAAATTAATCCCTGCAATAGGTTTGATTTAGAAACTCTATTTAGGTCTGGGTAATTGTTTATCTGGGTGTTAAAAGGTGAGACACAGCAATTTCAATACAACCTACTTGCATCTTACTCATGTACGGTTTACCCCTTTCTTTCTTGCTGAAAGCTCCTTTTCAATACAGAGTAGCCAGCTTTCTGTGGAGGTTGAAGGATAATCCAGTCAGGGTTTGAACAGTTAGATGATAGCCATAAATCCAGTCAGATTCATGCAATCAATATCTTCTTTCTGCTAGTTCTAGCTGATTAGATGTGAACATTGAAATAGATTTCCTGGCCCCTAGCACCGGGATCACCTCACTCTTTCTCATGTTCAATTTATATCCTGAAAATCGGCCAAATTCCCCCAAATGCAGCCCAACGGTTCCAAAATATATAATAACAGATCATCCATGTACAGCAAAACCCTATGTTCGACACCCCCCCCCCCCCTCCCCGTCCCAATCCCTCTCCATTCCCTCAATGCTCTGAGCACCATTACCAATGGCTCCATTGCCAAGGCGAAAAGCTACGGGGAGAGCAGGCACCTGTCCCATCCCACAGTGCAACCAAAAGGACCCCAAACACACTTGGTTCATCCGCACACTCGTCACTGGCTCCTTGTACAGCAACTGGATCCAATCCACAAACCCCTGTCCAAACCTGAACCGTCCCAGCACCTTGAACAAATACGACAGCTTCACCTGATCAAAAGCCTTCTCCATGTCCATTGCCACCACTACCTCAACATACTGCCCCCCCCCCCACCCCCACCGAGGGCATTATAACTACGTTGAGTAACCTCCGCACATTCGGCGACAACTGCCTTCCTTTCACAAATCACGACGCAAGCACCTTCGCCAAAAGCTTGGCATCAACATTCAATAACGATCTTGGGCGGTATGACCCATACTGCTCCTGGTCCTTATCCTTTGTAAGAATCAGGGAGATAGAAGCCAGCGATAAAGTAGGGGGGAGTTCCCCCCCTCTCCCTCACCTTAATATATGCCCTCACCAGCTGTGGCTCCAGCTCCGCCCTAAACCTTTCATAAAACTCGTCTGGGCCAGGGGCCTTCCCACCTGCATTGCCCCCATGCCATCCATCACCTCCCGAAGCCACACCGGGTCCTCCAGGCCCTGAACCCACCTATCCTCCACTTTGGGAAACTCCAACCCATCCAGACACCGCCTCATCCCCTCTTCCTCCCCACGGAGACTCTGACTCATAAAACCTCCTACAACAGGCCTCAAATACCCCATTCATCCCCTCTGGATCCATTATCACCTTACCCTTCTTCATCCCTCACTCTTCCGATCTCCCTTGCCACTGTCTTTCGTCAACTGAAAGACCAGCATCCTACTCGCCTTCTCCCCCTATTCATGAACTGCCTCCATGGCCCTTCCGCAACTGCCCCACGGCCTTCCCCGTCGACACTAACCCAAACTCCGCTGACTCTCTTTCAACAACCCCTCCTCCGGTGCCACCGAGTACATCCTTCCACCCTCGATCTCATCGAGCAGCCTTGCCTTCTCCACCCGCTCCCCATGCGCCCGAATCGATCAAAGGCCCCCTCCCCCATCAACTGCTCCAGCATCCTTGCCACATACTTGGTGGCGTCTGCTCCCTCGATACCCTTGGGTATCCTGTCTAGCCTCAAATTCTGTTGCCTGGAGCGATTCTCCAGATTCTCCAACTTCTTTCTCAGCCTCTTCTGGCTGTCCACCACCATCCCCAACTCCGCCACCATCGAGTCCATCGCACCTCAGCTTCCCTGACCACCTGCGCTACCTTCTGAATCGCCAGGCCTTCAGCTTCCAACCTCTGCCCCACTTACTCAATCGCTGCTCTGAGCGGCTCCACCACCTTAGCCAGGCCCTCCAAGGCCTCCTTCCTCTGCTGCGGGAACTTATCATTTAAAAACTCCACCAGCTGCTCTGTCGACCACTGGACGGACAGCACTAGCCCCTTGCCCTCTACCATCATTTGGCATACCACGAAAACTGCTCTGCTCCAGCTGCTCTCTTTCACGTGGCACTTCTCGTCCTCTGATCCATGCACCAGACTCACCAGAGGAGTATTACCTTCCCTGGGCACTCACACAAATTTTCGCCCTCAAAGAGACCCCATACGGGTGGAGAAAGACCAACAAAATCCACCTCGAGCGGGAGCCACTGAACATTCCGTCCATGGCCACCACTGGAAGTTCCAAGTCTGTACATTTGCAAGACATTGATATTGTTTTGTGTAAACAAAATGCATTTATACCTGACATACTTTGATACGTTAAGAATGTTTAACTCATTTTTTAAAAATTTCATTATTACCGAGCTGACAAAGTCTCCCAAGCATCTTGTTTCCTAGTCAACTGGAGCAATCGACAAAGGCAAGCCCGTTGAGCGGTTTTCCATGTATTGCCTGAGAAAGAATTTGGAGTGGAGATGGAGGAGCATTGACAAGTGGAGCGTGTTCATCCCCATTTGCCATATGCTCTGGTTGGGCAAGTAATGCCTATATTTAAATAATAAGAAAATAAAATCAATGTCTGCATAAAGTGCTGAAAATAAATTGGCCGGTATTCTCCCCCCCCCGGGTGGGAGAATCGCTGGGGCGCCACGGGAGTTGCGCCATGCCTCCCCGACACATGTGCACGCGATTCTCCCACCCCCCCCCCCACAAAACCAACGCCGCGAGAATCGCCGCAAACGGCGAGCGGCGATTCTCTGGCCCGGATGGGCCGAGCGGCCGCTCCGACACGACAGGTTCCCGCCGGCGCTGTCCACCCCTGGTCGCTGCTGGCGGGAACTGTGCAGGAATGCGATGGGGGCGGCCTGTGTGTGGGGGGGGGGGGGGGACGGACGGTGTCTCCTTCACCGGGAGGGGGGCCTCCAATGGGGTCTCGCCCGCGATCGGGGCCTCTCCCCCCTAAGCCTACCTCCTTTCATGGCCGGCCCCAGAACACCGGCGTCATGTTGGTGAGGGGCCGACGCGCGCAAGAAGTTCCCCACGCATGTGCAGGATGGCGCGGCCCAACTGCGCATGCGCAGGAATGAGTTACCCCCAACTGCGCATGCGCGGGTTGGCGCAGCACCCATTTGGCGCTGCGTAAGGAGGCTGGAGCGGCGTGAACCGCTCCAGCGCTGTGCTGGCCCCCTGTGAGGCCAGATTAGGTCATGCCCGGGCCTTGTTCGCGCCGTCGTGAAACGCGACAGCGTTCACGACGGCGTGGGCACTTAGTCCCGGAAGCGGAGAATACAGCCCATTGTGTCAAATCAATCAGATTGGCCACAATCACATCAAAAAGGTTCGTATTTTCACGGCATTTGGAGTTGTTGCCATGCCAAACACAGGTAAACATTCTCGTGAAAGTCTGACTGTTGAGGTCCTTTTAACACTCTCACTAAAGGCTGGAGTTTTGAAAGGTTGTGTTACTTTTAGAGCTGAGTTGTGCTCAGTCTATAAACACGTAGCAGATTTTCTGGGTCATAAGGACCAGTCTGACGGCAGGACACTCGTAAAACTTCTTTCAACATGTTGATAAACCGATCACAAGCTTCTGTGCAGCCCAACTGCAGAGTGTGTGAAGTCAGGAAGACACTTTCAAAATGTGACAAACAAAATGTATCAAAAATACCAGATACGTTGTGACACTTTAGAATGGTGGCAGCATTTTTCATTTATTATTCTACTGTCAAAGTGCATCAGTATTTAATCCAACCTGCTACTTTGAATCACAAATTCCACTGCTCAAAATGAATACAGGCTGAAGTCAATTTCTGCGTCTAAGAGAATTTTGGCAATTGCGTACAATCTTTAGGCGAGTGTAGCAGCAGCGGGCAAATTCTCCAAGATCTTGATTTCCCACCAATGGCTTGAAGTCACTTTGAGGTTTGAGGGGTGGGAGGTGGTATCAGAGGGTAAGTGGTTGCATTGGAGAGATTGGATTTTTAGAATTTCCAAGGTGGATTATGTTGCAAGAGTTCCTCTCTCGGAGATGCGCCAGATGGGTCTCAGAGTTTGTAAGCAGCAACACCATCCACCCGGGAGGACACAAGGTAAATATAACAAATGGTCAGGGTGCATTCTGACAGAAAGGTGACACATAAGTGGGACAGAAATAGCATGACAGGCAATGTGTGCTTTGCAAATATATATATATATATACATACATACAGAGATCTGTATATCTACAAGCTTTATGTACCTGCTTCATGTCTTATAAGAACACCAGTGTTATATCATGCAATGCATCATGCATTGTGGAGACACTCAAAAGGGTCAAAACGTCCAATTATTGTTAAGTAAACAGAGGCACGGTTTATTTCAGAGCTTAATTATAGTTTGGCCAAGGGCCTTGCAAATTGGAAGCACGGCCCAACTCCAGATTACAGCTCAAGAGCCCCTCGCATGTTCAAAAACTGTCTTGTAGCTGTAATACAATAGCAAAATACTGCAGATACTGGAAATCTGAAATTTAAAAAATGCTGCAGGTACACAGCAGGACAGGCAGCATCTGTGGAGAAGAAACAATTAAAATTTCAGCTCAATGACAGGTCATCTCAGCCTCAAGACTAACAATCCAGTGCAGTACTGAGGGAGTGCTGCACTGAGGGACTGCAGTACAGAGGGAGTGCTGCACTGAGTGAGTGCAGTACTGAGGGAGTGCTGTACTGAGGGACTGCAGTACAGAGGGAATGATGCACTGAGGGAGTGTAGTACTGAGAGAGTGCTGCACTAAGGGAGTGCTGCTCTGAGCGAGTGCTGCGCTGAGCGAGTGCTGCGCTGAGCGAGTGCTGCGCTGAGCGAGTGCTGCGCTGAGCGAGTGCTGCGCTGAGCGAGTGCTGCGCTGAGCGAGTGCTGCGCTGAGGGAGTGCAGTACTGAGAGAGTGCAGTACTGAGAGAGTGCTGCGCTGAGCGAGTGCTGCGCTGAGCGAGTGCTGCGCTGAGCGAGTGCTGCGCTGAGCGAGTGCTGCGCTGAGCGAGTGCTGCGCTGAGGAATTGCAGTACTGAGGGTGCGCAGTACTGAGGGAGTGCTGCGCTGAGTGAGTGCAGTACTGAGGGAGTGCTGCACTGAGCGAGTGCTGCGCTGAGAGAGTGTTGCACTGAGGGTGTGCTGCACTGAGCGAGTGTAGTACTGAGAGGGTGCTGCACTGAGCGAGTGTAGTACTGAGAGGGTGCTGCACTGAGAGAGTGCTGCACTGAGGGAGTGCAGTACTGAGGGAGTGGAGTACTGAGGGAGTGCTGCGCTGAGAGAGTGTTGCACTGAGGGTGTGCTGCACTGAGCGAGTGTAGTACTGAGAGGGTGCTGCACTGAGAGAGTGCTGCACTGAGGGAGTGCAGTACTGAGGGAGTGGATGACTGAGGGAGTGTAGTACTGAGAGAGTGCTGCACTGAGGGAGTGCTGCACTGAGGGAGTGCAGTACTGAGGGAGTGGAGTACTGAGGGAGTGCTGCACTGAGGGAGTGCTGCACTGAGGGAGTGCAGTACTGAGGGAGTGCAGTACTGTACTGAGAGAGTGCTGCACTGAGCGAGTGCTGCACTGAGCGAGTGCTGCACTGAGCGAGTGCTGCACTGAGCGAGTGCTGCGCTGAGCGAGCGCATTACTGAGGGAGCGCATTACTGAGGGAGCGCAGTACTAAGGGAGCGCAGTACTGTCAGAGTGCCGTCTTTCAGATGTGTTGTTTTTTAAAAAAAATTTTTTAAAATAAATTTAGATTACCCAATTATTTTTCCAATTAAGGGGCAATTTAGTGTGGCCAATCCACCTACTCTGCACATTTTTGGGTTGTGGGGGCGAAACCCACGCAGACTCAGGGAGAATGTGCAAACTCCACACGGACAGTGACCCAGAGCCGGGATCGAACCTGGGACCTCAGCGCCATGAGGCGGTTGTGCTAACCACTAGGCCACCGTGCTGCCCTTTCAGATGTGTTGTTAACTGAGGTCCCACCTTCCCTCCCAGGTGGGTACAAAATACCCCGCGCCACTATTTTGAAGAAGAGCAGGGGAATTTTCCATGGTATCCTGCCTAATATCTATCCCCTAATGAACATCGCAAAAACAGATTGTCTGATCATTATCCGGTTTGTGTATGGGAACTTGCTGTGCACCAGTTGCCTGCTGCATTTCCGACATTGATGGCAGTGACTACACTTCAAAAGTACTTAATTGGCTGTAAAGAGCTTTGGGACTGTGGTGATCACAGAAGAGGCAACATCAAAGCAAGTCTTCCTTCTTTTTCAGAATGTGGTTAGAATGTGAAACTCTTTAGCACAATGTGAGATTGTGGAACTCAGAATTGCTACATTTAGGGGAAACTAGATAACCAGATGGGAGAGAAAGAGAAAGTCATGCTGACGGGGCGAGATGAAACATAAGAGTAGGTTGTAGTGAGCATGGACCACTTGGGATCAATGGCCTGTTTCTGACCTCTACATTCTACGTAATTTTGTGTAATGAGCATATCTTCCCCCCCCTCCCCCCAGTGACTTTAAAAAAAAAATTACAGTGCCCAACTATTTTTTTTTCCAATTAAGGGGCAATGTAGCGTGGCCAATCCATCTAACCTGCACATCTTTGGGTTGTGGGGGTGAAACCCACGCAGACATGGGGAGAATGTGCAAACTCCACACGGACAGTGACCCAGGGCCGGGATTTGAACCCGGGTCCTTAGCGCCGCAGTCCCAGTGCTAACCACTGTGCCACACGCCGGCCCTCTTCTCCCCCCCCCCCCCCCCCCCAGTGACTTGATCAATATTAACCTCTCAATCAACATGATCAAAAGATATTTTACTCTATCATTCATCCGTTTTTATATTGAGGAGTTTGCTGTGCATAAACCAACTGCTATGTTAACTGTGTCACAACACGCTGAGCTAGGATACGGTCAATTCCAGTCCCACTTGACCTGCTGTCTCATTAGATTTATTTTAAAATACCCGAGGTCCTTGGCTGAATCCAATAAACTGCAGTCACCAGGTTTGGAACTTTAACACAAGTTTAAAAGTTACCTTTTATTATGTACAGTATTATAATTAAACGTACAGAAAAATATAACTATCTAATGCCCCTTTCCCAACCCCCCTATCCTACTAACCCCACTCTCTATACACACACAGGCACACAAACAAAACATTGAGGAAAGGGTGGTTGAAAGGTAATAAAAAATAAAATAAAATTAAAGGATAAAGGATCTTTGATCAATGGGATGACTTCAGTTAGTGTGTTTGAGATTCAGCTTTTGATTTGGTACTTCTTCCTTCTAAGCTGAAGATGGTTTTCTCTGGCAAGGTTGTCTACTTTCACTGTAGATTCAAGATCATTTCAAGTTTCCATACTAAGATGTGCCAGGCACTCACTGGGTTTTAGATCAGTTCATTACTTCAGCGAGAGAGAGACTGTTCCTTCTCCTTCCAAGAATCCCACCAACGACTCTACTTTCTCAGAAGACTAAGGAAATTTGGCATGTCAGCTACGACTTTCACCAACTTTTACAGATGCACCATAGAAAGCATTCTTTCTGGTTGCATCACAGCTTGGTATGGAGCCTGCTCTGCCCAAGATCGCAGGAAACTACAAAAGGTCGTGACTGTAGCCCAGTCCATCACACAAACCAGCCTCCCATCCATTGATACTGTCTACAATTCCCGTTGCCTCGGAAAGGCAGCCAGCATAATTAAGGACCCCTCGCACCCTGGACATACTCGTTTCCAACTTCAGGAAAAAGATACAAAAGTTTGAGGTCATGTACCAACCGACTCAAGAACAGCTTCTTCCCTGCTCCATCAGACTTTTGAATGGATTTAACTCGTATTAAGTTGATCTTTTCTCTACACCCTGGGCACGATTCTCCGAAATGGAGACTAAGTGTTCGCGCCGTCGTGAACGCCGTCATGTTTCACGATGGCGCGAAACGGGTGCGAGGATAACCGATTCTGGCCCCCACAGGGGGCCAGCATGGCACTGGAGCGGTTCACGGCGCTCTAGCTTTGCATCCAGGCCCGGACTGAGGGCGGTGCCAACCCATGCATTCGCAGTGGCAAAGCCTAGAGGTGAACGGCGCGGTGGAACTCTGCCGTTTCCGCGTGGCCACTTGGCCCATCCGGGCTGGAGAATCAGCGGCCCGGCCGTGGACAGCGGCCCGGCCGTGGACAGCGGCCGCAACCAGCGCCGCGCCAAACGCGTACGGTATGCGTTGTCTGCAGAGCATGCAAGAAACAATACTTTTCACTGTGTACGAATACATGTGACAATAATAAATCAAATCAAATCAAAAGAAAAAGGAGGAAATGTGTTTAAAGATTGTGGGAAACACCTTTGGGGCAGAGGAAGCTGAAGATTCCATTTACTACCTTGGTGTCATGTACCCATCGTCAAAAAATAGGAAGATGTACGAGGCCAATCCATATAAACCAAACAGGGGTGTTCTGTTAGCTTTTGTATCACTTTCCCTCTTACTTGTCAGCAGCATCTGTTGGAGCAGATTGTATAACGTGCTGATTACTGGCAGCTCTATAATCAAATGGCCGAAACTGCAAAAAAATGTAATTATCTGTTGCTGTCAGTAATGCAAGCAAAGGGCACCACGGTGGTGCAGTGGTTAGCATTGCTGCCTCACGGCGCCGAGGTCCCAGGTTCGATCCCGGCTCTGGTCACTGTCCATGTGGAGTTTGCACATTCTCCCCGTGTTTGCGTGGGTTTCGCCCCCACAACCCAAAGATGAGCAGAGTAGGTGGATTGGCCAGGCTAAATTGCCCCTTAATTGGATAAAAATAATTGGGTATTCTAAATTTATAAAGGAAAAAAAAGTAAAGCAAACAAAGCAATGAGAAACCTGCACAACAGAAATGTCCTATTTCAGATGCGGCTACATTAGCGATGTCAGCAATGCCTCGATGGCTGGATCAAAGGAAAAAAATCCAAATTGTAATTTCTACCCAGTGACTCCTTTAAATATATATTTTTTTCATTCATGGGATGTGAGCATTGCTGGCTGGACCAGCATTTGAAATGAAATGAAAATTGCTTATTGTCACGAGTAGGCTTCAATGGAGTTACTGTGAAAAGCCCCTAGTCGCCACATTCCAGCGCCTGTCCGGGGAGGCTGGTACGGGAATTTATTATCCATCTGTTCGGAAAACAAAGGTAGTTTCAATGGATTTTTTATTGGTAAACATTAGAAATCACGTTTAGTTTTCAAATAATGTTTCTGTACACAGAAGGATAAAACCTATAGTTAGATTCTTGCTGGAGGAAAGTGTTTCTATGTGTGGGGGTTGGTTTCAATTCCAACTGTGATTCTATTGCCTTTAGAGAGGGTTCCAGTGTGAAGAATAAGTAGAACTAGCAGGAGTTTCTTACCAACTGGAGGCCCATGTAAGGATAAAAGATTTTAAAAAAAAATTTAGAGTACCCAATTTTTTTTTCCAATTAAGGGGCAATTTAGCGTGGCCAATCCACCTGCCCTGCACATCTTTGTTGTGCAGGTTATGGGGGTGAAACTCACAAAGACACAGGGAGAATGTGCAAACTCCACACGGACAGTGACCCAGGGCAGGGATTCGGACCCAGGGCCAGGATTCAAATCTGGCTGCTCAGTGGCGTAGGCAGCAGTGCTAACCCAGGATAAAAAAAGGTTTAAAGTTTTAGTTGAGTTTGTTAGCAGTTAGTGACAGGACACAGAGTGAACTTCTCTAAATTCTGCCAAGAGAAACTGGACAGGACAAGGGATGGCAAAGATGCAAGCTTCCTCAGGAACTTGTTATAGTCCAGATAACCAGGGAATCGAGACAGAAAGAATGTTCCAGACAACTAGAGACAAAGATATTGTTCAGAAAAATTCAAAGAAGCAAAGTGTCCTGAGTTCAAGAAATATTTGCAGTAACTAGATTTAAAGCAGACTTCAGAGGTGAATGAAACTTCGGATGCTATTTTAATAAGAGTCTGGGAATCGCGAGTTAACGCAATTGTGAACTGTTTATACAGCGGGCAAGACCAAGAAATCCTAAAAGGGGTTGATGTAAAATCCTGGGCTGGATTTGCAGTTCAAAGTTGAGCAGAAACATTGTCTAAAAGAGTAATTTGTAAAACCTGGACTGGATTTCAGAATACAAATCATTATGGGAAAGCACTATTATGTGAGAAGATTTTAAACAGTGGTTCTTCTGAGAGTGGAGTTTGGAAACTTTCATGAGCAATTATCTGGGTGCATGCCAATGGGAAATCCACAGCCGCTAACTTGAATTCAGAACAGAGTGTCTATTTGACCAGAGTCAGCTTGAGTGCTTAAAAGGGACTTTGTGTGTTCATGAGACCAGTGTATTTTAAGACGTACTTTGTAATCTGTGTTAATGCTAAAACCTATGTCCAATTAATAACAATAATAATAATCATTAATGTCACTGGTCCCCGTGACAATATCACTGGACCATCATCTTCCCTTGTGCTTACTTAAAGACTGATGCTCATGCTCTGGATCGCATGAAGAACTGCCAATTGATGGCACATTACAGCAAATGGGTGAAAGTGCTGGGAAATCAAGATGACCTCTTGGTTTCTGTTCACTGATAACCATTTAGCATATTGCAGTGATCAATTAAATTTTTACCAATTGTCGTACGAAAATGAGACCAGTGCTGGTACAAGTGAGTGCTTGACAGTTATTAAGTGACTGCAGGTTCTGGTGAGATTTATATGAGCAATGACTGCCGAGGCATTTGCAGGAACACTGATGGAAACTTTCCATTAATCAGAAAATGACTACATGCTGAAGGCTTTATGAGTAAATGTTTCCATCGTAAAGTTAGATTTATTGATTAAGAAGTAAATTGAAGTGCAATGGCAAGCTTTTATATGATATAAAAATATAAAAACAAAAACATAATATTCAGTTCAGCTAAAATTGTCCATCCATAAAAAAAGTGTTTAAACATATTCAATACCAAACAGGGGAACAGTAAATTGTGTGAATGGGGGGCAGAAAGTTACATATAGATACAAGAAAGACTGAGTGAGTGATCAAAACCATGACAGAGTTCAATAGGGGAAAGTGTGAGGTCATCCACAATAACCCATGAAAGACGGTACAAGGCACTTCAATTGTGAAAAATCCCAGAGCTGGGGAGCAGTCAAGGGATTTAGGTGCCAACCTATACATCACTAAAACCCAGTGGACCGGTATAAAAATGATCAGAATGCGACACTTTAAAGCTTTACTTCAGGAGGATGGAATATTATGAAGAGGAAGTCATGCTTTATTTGCGACAAGCCTAATGAAATGAAAATGAAAATCGCTTATTGTCACGAGTAGGCTTCAATGAAGTTACTGTGAAAAGCCCCTAGTCGCCACATTCCTGCGCCTGTCCGGGGAGGCTGGTACGGGAATCGAACCGTGCTGCTGGCCTGCTTGGTCTGCTTTAAAAGCCAGCGATTTAGCCTGGTGAGCTAAACCAGCCCGTCAGACCTATCCAGAGTGAGGTGCTCAGTTTAGGGTAATGGGAAGGATATATTGATCTTGGAGGAGATACAACACAGTTTTAACAAAATTGAAACAGCGTTCAAGGGGTTTGTCATAGCAATGGGTTATGCAAACCTGGTTCAGTGAAAAGGTTCTGAGGGGTGATCTAATTGAGGCATTAGAAACAATAAATTAATTTGACAAACTCCTTTCTACTGGGGGGAAGTCCAGAACAAGAGGTTAAAATTGAATTTTTCAAATTAAGATGTTAGATTTTCCTGACGTAAGGTTGTCAATGAAGGTAAGTGGACGAAGTATAGATTAGCCATGATCTACCAGAGTGCCAGAACAGTTTGTAAGGGCTGAATGGCCTCCTCCTATTCTTGTGAGAGAGGGAATCATGGCTGGAGCTCAGTTTCCTTCTGCTGGTGGTGAAATATAATTGAAAACTTTACTAGCTAATCAACTGAAATTTAATCATTTCAAATGAAAGTGGTTTGTGAACTAAGGTAACTTATTAACAAAGTTGTGAAAACATCTATTGGTGCTGAGAGATCCTGAGGGGTATTGACAGGGTGGAGGTGGAGTTGATGTTTCCTCTTGTGGGAGAATCTGGAACCCGGGGGTCACTGTTTAAAAGTAAGGGGTTGCTCATTTAAAACAGAGATGAGGAGAAATCTTTCTCGGAGGGTCATGGGTTGCTGGAACTCTCTTCCTCAAAAGGCAGTGAAGCAGAGTCTTTGAATGTTTTTAAAGCAGGGCTAAATAGATTCTTCATTAACATGGGGATGAAAGGTTATCGGGGGGGGGGGGGGGGGGGGGGGCTGAGGCAGGTAATGTGGGGATTGTGGTTATAATCAGATTAGCCATGATCTTACTGAAAGGTGGACAGTCTCGAGGGGCCGAGTGGCCTTCTCCTGCTCCTAATTCGTATGTTTATAAAAGTAAACCTTTGGAGGGAGTATCCAATCAAAAAGTAGCTTGTCCCATTCAAAACTAGGCAGATGTTGGAAGGTTCATATCAGTGTGGCGATACCAGCTTTTATAGAATGATGGAATGGCCCAGCATAGTAGAGGCCATTCAGGCAATCAAGGCTATGCCCATTCTTCCAGAGAGTTATCCAATTTGTCTCACTCTACTGCTCTTTTCCTGTAACCTGCAAAATGTTCCCATTCAAGTATTTATCCAATTCTCTTTTTGAAAGTTACAATTGAATCTTCTTCAATGCCCTTTCAGGCAGTGCATTCTAGACCACAGCAACCCTGCTGTGCCTTCGACCCATACCCTCAGCGTGTCTCTTGTTCCTTTCAATCAATGTCCTCTCATCACCCAACCTCGTGCAACTGGAAACAGTTTCTCCTCATTTTCTCTGTGAAAATTCTTTCGAAGACTTTAAACACCTACATTCAACCACCCCCCCCCCCCCCACCCCCCAACCCCCTCAACCTCTCTGCTCCAAAGAGAACAGCCCCAGGTTCGCTAATCTCCCTAACCAAAAGCAACTGCAAGTCTCTTCAAAGATACTCAGTCACACTGACCGCAAGATCATGCCCAGCCCATAAGTATGGTCGGTTCCAACCTGTACTGGTCATAACATTCCCAACCAAATGGGGCCTGTTAAGGAACGCATGGGCCTCCATGCCTGTGGCGTTAATGCAGCAATGCGACTCACCAAGCTAGGAACAAACAAGGTGGTTAATGCTGTACAATATTACAAAACACAGCTGCCTTTTAGCAGACTTGCTAAAGCTGCATTTCCTTCACAGGGGACACAAGCTGCTTTAGTTAAACAAAATACATTGTAAATATTTTTAATGAATGAACTTATGTGAGTGATGATGAGGAACAAAACAAACAATATATCAGACCCACTTCCCACTCCAGGAGCACTCAAATCAACTGAAGTAAGCTCTCAGAGCAAATGGGTCAGGTTGCCAGATTTTAAATACCTCCAGACAATTGACTGGAACAGCAAGAGGTTTGTCCTTGAGATGCAGAAACTGATTACAGAAACCAGCCACCTTTGTTGTGCCACGTCAAGCCCCTGAGCCGACAAGGTGTAAATGCCTAAACCCTATCAAACTTCCAAGGTTGTCCCGAATGGCAAGCTGGTGTAAACACTGCACTTGAGTGGAAGGCAAAGGGAACTTGGCATTGAAAGCAACATATTTTCCCCGTGCCTATCTAACTAACATTCTTGGCTGACACTGATCTCCTGATGTTAGAACAATACTGTCACAAATACGGATTTAACAGGGTGAAGTCAGTGTAAGAAAACTAATGTACATTGCACCATAATGTATATGGGATATAAGGTAGCACTATATAAAAGATAGATACGCTGTGGAAAGTTTGTGTCTAGGTGGGTCAACAGGGTGTGCCGGAGTAAATGTAAAAGTCATCACAGTCCCTGAGGACCATAGAGAGAGAGCTGACTGATGGTGAGTTAACCTTAGGGTCACCAACCTCAGGTGAAGGACAAGGTTGAGAAGGCAGGCCTTCATCAATAACCTCAGCCGGTATGGGTATCGAACCCGTGCTGTTGGGGATCGCTTCGGGGGCCATTTAAAAATGGCGTCCCAATCTTTTGCTACACTAGGGAGTTTTGGTGAGCGGAGCTCCCAGTGTACACAACGGGGCTATATGTGGCCTCGGCCACGTGTTCCCCATTGAGGCGCTTTATACAACGCAAGCCACATGTTTCCTGGCGCACTGCAAACGTTGGGAAACATGCGGCTAAACGCACTTGCTATGGTGCTTTGCTCCCACTTGGTTGAATCGAGCCTAATGTTTCAGGTTGTGACCCATTCTCTCATCAGAGAGTTGTGACGAAATGGCATAACCTGAAATTTTAACCCTGTTTCCCTCCAAACATGTGGCCTGCAGAGTATTTTCAGCATGTTTTGTTGTTAATTTGATTTTCGGCAAGTGCAATATTTGGGGAGTCAAGAAGTGGATTACCTGGCCTTCGTTGGGCTAATTTGGGAGGTAGGGAAACAAAATGAATGTGTGGCTAACTTTTTCATCTTAACAGCTTCTGTACCAGTTCATCATCCAATATAATAACAGAGTGCTTTGTGACAGATATAAGAGTCAAAGTGGGGATGCTGTTGGCTGGCAGTCCAGCTATGAGCCTAACAACTCAAATCAATGTGCAGTTGATCTAATTAACCAGTTTAGATGAAATCCGAGGGCAATTGTGGACACTATCAAATTTGCAAAGAATGACGGTGATCAGATGATGCTGACAAGTTTACGGTTTAAAATTCTGAGAACCGTAGAAGAATACAGTGCTTATGGGAAATACTGAGCTCCACGGCATTGATATTCTGGAAAGGAATGAGTCAGAGATGGAGACTGAGTAATGACTGCCACACAGCCAGAGAAATTTACAGTATCAAGCAACTATTTATTCTAATCCCATTTTCCAGCACTTGGCCCATAGCCTTGTAAATGTTGTGAGGGTTCCTGCCTCTACCATCCTTTCAGGCACTGAGTTCCAAATTCTTACCACCCTCTGGGTGAAAAGGTCTTCCTCAAATCCCTGCTATGCCTCCTGCTCCTCATCCTAAATCTGGGCTCCTGGTTATTGTCCCCTTTAAACAAAGAGGAAAGTTTTTCCCGATGTACCCCCTCTGTGTCCCTCATAATTTTGCCACCTCTCCATTCAGCCTTCTTTGCACTAAGGAAAACAATCCCAGTCTAACCAACTCTCCTCATAGCTGGAATTCTCCATCCCAGGAAACGTCCTGGTGAATCTCCTCTGCACCCTCTCCGGTGCAGTCACATCCTTCCTAAGGTGTGACGACCAGAACTGCACATACTACTCTTATCTGTAGCCTAATGAGTGTTTTATACAGCTCCATCATCACCTCCTTGCTCTTATATTCTATGTCTCAATTAATAAAGGCAAGTATCCAGTATGCCTTCTTAGCCACCATATCTACCTGTCCTGCTGCCTTCAGGGATCTTTGGATATGCACCCCAAGGTCTCTCTAGTCCTCTGTCCTTCCAAGAGTCCTACCGTCATTATGTATTTTCTTGCCTTGTTAGTCCTCCCAAAATGCATCATCTCAAACTTTTCAAGGTTAAATTCCATTTGCCACTGTTCTGCCCATTTAACCAGCACGACTGTATAGTCCTGTAATCTAAGGCTTCTCTCCTCGCTGTTTACCACACCACCAATTTTCACGTCATCTGTGAACTTACTGATCATACCTACATCTAGATCATTAATGTACACTACAAACGAGGTACACCACAGGACACAGGCTTCCAGTCATAAAACAAACCTTTCATCGTCACTCCCTGCCTCCTGCCACTGAGCCAATTTTGGATCCAATTTACCAAATTGTCCTAGATCCCATGCATTCTTACCTTCTTGATCAGTCTCCCATGTGGGACCTTGTCAAAAGCCTTATTGAAGTCCATGTAGACAACACCAACTGCACTGCCCTTATCTATACACCTCCTTGAAAAATTAATCTAATTTGTTAGACATGATCTACCCCTAACAAAGCTATGCTGACTATCCTTGATTAATCCTTGCCTCTCTGTTGCGTACTTAGAACTTCCATAGAATCTACAGTGCAGAAGGAGGCCATTCCGCCCATCAAGTCTTCACCAGCCCTTGGAAAGAGCACCCTACCTCCACCCTATTCCAGTAACCCAATAACCCCACCTAAACTTTTTTGACCCTAAGGACAATTTATCATGGCCAATCCACCTAACCTGTAGACTGTGGGAGGAAACCGGAGAACCCGGAGGAAACCCACACAGAAACGGGGAGAAAGTGCAGACTCCACACAAACAGTGACCCAAGTCGGGGATTTAACCTGGGACCCTGGAACTGTGAAGCAACTGTGCGAACCACTGTGTTAACGTGTTGCCCCCTACTATACTCCCTGTACACACATGCCTGCATGGCAAAATTTGGTTCCAACTTCATCTACAAGTTTGCTGACGATACGACCATAGTGGGCCGGATCTCGAATAACGACAGGTCAGAATACAGGAGGGAGATAGAGAACCTAATGGAGTTGTGCAGCGACAACAATTTATCCCTCAGTGCCAGCAAAACTAAAGAGCTGGTCATTGACTTCAGGAAGCAAAGTACTGTACACATCCCTGTCAGCATCAACAGGGCCGAGGTGGAGATGGTTAACAGCTTCAAATTCCAAGGAATACATATCACCAAAAATCCATCCTGGTCTACCCACGTTGATGCTCCAACCAAGAAAGCACAACAGCGCCTATACTTCCTCAGGAAACTGAGGAAATTCGGCATGTCCACATTAACTCTTACCAACTTTTACAGGTGCACCATAGGAAGCATCCTATCTGGCTGCATCACAGCCTGGTATGGCAACTGCTCGGCACAAGACCGCAAGAAACTTCAGAGAGTGGTGAACACAGCCCAGTCCGTCACACGAACCTGCCTCCCATCCACTGACTCCATCTACACCTCCCGCTGCCTGGGGAAAACAGGCAGCATAATCAAAGACCCCTCTCCAACAGCATACCAGTGCTGTTGGGGAGGGAATTCCGGGATTGGGATTCAGCGACAGTGAAGGAACGGTGATATATTTCCAAGTCAGGATGGTGAGTGAATAATGGGACCACATTAGCTGTCCTCCAGCCCTCTGGCACCTTTCATCTGGCCAGAGAGGACTTGGAAATTAGCATCACAGTCTCTGCAATTTCCCCCTTGCGTCACAAAGCACCTTAGGATACATCTCATCTGGGCCTGGGGGTTTCTCCACCTTCAAGCCTGCTAAAACCACTAATACCTCCTCCCTCTCATGTTTAAAAAAAAAATTTTTACGGAAAATTTTCATTTATAACAAATAGGACATCAATATCAATAACATCGCCAATGTTACACAATATAATGTAATGGCAAAAGCACACAGAAAAAAAAGACAAGACTAACACACATAATCATTTCACAACAATACCAGTTACCCTCCCGCCAACCCCTTAACAGCTGATGATGACTAATTCTTTCTGGTAATGAATGACTGCCACTTCAGGTAAAATCAGTCCACCGATACCCTAATTAATGGTGTACTTGATCTTTTCCAGATACAGAAACTCCAGAGGTCACCCAACCGGGCCGAGGCACGAGGCGGAGTAGAGGATCTCCATCCCAGCAGGACTCGTCTTGGGGCTATTAATGAGGCAAAAAATCAGAACATCCACCTTAGCCCTGGGACTGCAGTCCCAGCAAGTCCGACACCCAAACACTGTCCACCAATGGACTAGACTCCAGATCCATATTGAGAATTGCTGACATGGTGTTAAAGAAGGAGACCCAAAAGCTTACCATCCTGGGGCATGGCCACAACATGTGGGTGTGATGAGTGGGCTCCTGAGTGAACCGCCGACATTTGGCCTTCACTCCCGCAAGGAACCCACTCATCCTTGCCTTGGTTAGGTGAGCTCAATGTACCACCTTAAGCTGAATCAGGCTAAGCTACGCACAGGAGGACGTGGAGCTCACCCTGTGAAGGGCCTCACACTACACCTCTTCATCCAGAATAGGACCTAAATCCCTCACTCACTTTGTTCCCAGCTGGTCCAGCAAAGCTCTCTTCATTAACATTATCTGCCATAGATATCTCAGACCCCGGCAACAATCGAAGCAGAGTGACTGGTGGGGCTAAAGGAAATGTCGGCAGGCCTTCCGGATAAAATTGCGCAGCTGGAAGTAGCGGAAGAAGTGCGTGCCTGACAGTTGAAATTTCAGCAAGAGCTCATCCAAACTGACAAATTGTGCCTCCACGAACAAATCCCCAACACTCTCGAGGCCCTTTCCCCTCCACGACTCAGCGGCACAAGAAATGATTGCCACAGATGGGAGCCGTGACATGGAGTTCAGTTTGGACTGCTGCCTAAACTGCCTTCGTAGAGATCACTACTGGGTTTGAGGAATGCTTTGCTGGGGAGAACGGGGACGAGGCCATCACCAAAGCCCATAAATCCGGGCCCCCACATGAACCCTCCACCATCTGACCCCCATATGGAATTTGGCTCCCCCAATCACCTTTTCTATATTGGCTGCCCAATAATAACAGAGAAAGGTGGGTAATGCCAGATCCCCCGACTGCCGGTTCCTTCTGAAGGAACAGCCTATGGGTTCTTGGTGATTCACCCACCCAAATAGAGCATAGAACATAGAACAGTACAGCACAGAACAGGCCCTTCGGCCCTCGATGTTGTGCCGAGCAATGATCACCCTACTCAAACCCACGTATCCACCCTATACCCATAACCCAACAACCCCTCCTTAACCTTACTTAACAGAGGTCCGTGCTCCCTCTCAATGATAATCAGTTTTATATCACAGCCCCCCTCCCTGCTTTCTATACCTCCATCGCCCTTTTCCACAGTGAACATTGATGCAAATTTTTTTTTTTTAAATTTAGAGTACCCAATTATTTTTTTCCAATTAAGGGGCAATTTAGCGTGGCCAATCCACGCAGACCCGAGGAGAATGTGCAAACTCCACATGGACAGTGACCCGGATCCGGGATCAAACCCGGGTCCTCAGCACCGTGAGGCAGCAGTGCTAACCACTGTGCCACCTTGCCACCCCTAAATCGATGCAAAAAAATCGCTTAAACCTCACCTACGTTATTCCGCTCCACACACACTGCCCTAATGGGCCCTACTCTTTCCCTGGTTACCCTCTTGCCCTTAATATAAAAAACACCTTTGGATTTTCCTTTATTTAGCCTACCAGTGTTTTTCATGCTCCCTCTTCGCTCTCCGTATTTCCTTTTAAGTACTGCACATTCTATACTCCTGTAGGACATCCATTGTTTTGAGCCTCCTGTATTTGCCATAAACTTCTCTTTATTCTCTTACCCTTTCCTTTTATGGGAACACGCTGGCCCTGTACTCTCTATTTCCTTTTTGAATGACTCCCAATGTTCTAATGTGAATTTTCCTACTAGTTGCTCCCAGTCCACTTTGACCAGATCCTGTCTGATCATATTAAAATTGGCCAACCCCAATTCAGAACCTTTATTTCCGGCATTTCTTTAATCTTAACGAGTTATGGTCACTATCACCAAAATGCTCCCCAACTGACACTTCTACATCTCTGGCTGGATCTGTATAAATCGCTAGTTACGTCACAACTGGAGTACTGCGTACAGTTCTGGTCACCACATTATAGGAAGGATGAGATTGTACTGGAGGGAGTGTAGAGGAGATAAGATGAGGTAAAGTGGCAGGAGTCTGGAACTCACTGTCTAAAAGGGTGTTTGAGTCAGAAAATCTCATAACATTTAAGAAGTATTTAGATATTCACTTGTGTTGCCATAACCTCCAGGGCCATGGGCCAAGTGCTGGAAAATGAGGTTAATGTAGTCAGATCTTTGTTGACCGGAATGGATATGATTGGCCTCCCTTTGTAAACATCTATGAATCTATGGCTCTCAACTTCAATGTATTTTGTGGGAATACTGGGAAATGCATTAGGAGCATAGGAGCAAAAGGAGCAAAATTATTTCTAATTATTACATGTGAACAAATATATAAATAAACTTACTAGGCTCCTCATTCACTGAACGTTACTCAGGAGACGGAATCCATGTCTATATTGATCAAGGTTACTTTAGTATTCCTCGTTCAACCACTGACTGGAAGCTGTGAGGTTTACTGTCACATCATAGAAAACAAATAGAACATCTCAGAATCCATCACATTGTTACAATGCTGATACCTTTGTGTAAACTCAATAAACTGGTATCTGAGCCAGCTGGGTTTAACAGCGCTCTAGAACAGTGGTAACAGTAGACACAGCAAAACTAACTTGCTAACGACACCAGAAGGGATACACCTTTTTTTTAATGAAACCTGTTCGCACAATGTGGGTATTCACTGGCAATGCTTGGGCAGCACGGTAGCATTGTGGATAGCACAATTGCTTCACAGCTCCAGGGTCCCAGGTTCAATTCCGGCTTGGGTCACTGTCTGTGCAGAGTCTGCACATCCTCCCAGTGTGTGCGTGGGTTTCCTCTGGGAGCTCCGGTTTCCTCCCACAGTCCAAAGATGTGCAGGTTAGGTGGATTGGCCATGATAAATTGCCCTTAGTGTCCAAAATTGCTCTTAGTGTTTGGGATGTTACTGGGTTATGGGGATAGGGTGGAGGTGTTGACTTTGGGTAGGGTGCTCTTTCCAAGAGCCGTTGCAGACTCGATGGGCCGAATGGCCTCCTTTTGCACTGTAAAGTCTATGATCTATGATGATGTTGACCATTATTGCCCATTCCCAGTTTTTCTGAATGGAGTGGCCAGTTCTGAGGGAAGTTAAGAATCGATCACATGAGTGTGGGATTGGAGTCGCACATCAGCCAGACTATGTAAGGGCAGCATACAAAAACGGAAAATGCCGGACAAAAATGGTCTGGCAGCATCTGGGGAGAGAGAAACAGATTGTAAAAAAAATTTAGAGTATCCAATTCTTTTTTTCCAATTAAGGGGCAATTTAGCATGGCCAATTCACCTGCCCTGCTTATCTTTTTGTGTTGTGAGGGGTGAGACCCACTCAGACACTGGGAGAATGTGCAAATTCCACACGGGCAGTGACCCGGGGCCGGGATCAAACCTAGGTCCTCAGTGCCGTGAGGCAGCAGTTCTAATCTCTGCACCACCGGGCCACCTAGAGAGAAACAGAGTTAACGTTTCGAGTTCATATAATTCTTCTTCAGAACTGAAGAGGGGTAGAAATGTCATGGATTGTTTAGTGCAAGAGATTAGAGGAGGTGGAGGAGAACAGAAGATCATGGTAGGTGAAAGATGCAGAAATTGACAATGATGTCATGGCTTAAGGCAAAATGAGTGTTAATGGTAGCATTAAGGGCTAATGAAATGCTAATAGTGACACAAAAGTAAGATAGCAGAATGCATTAATAGGAGAACAAAGCTCACTGCTCAGCAAAAACTATTTGCTTTCACTGAGCACCAACCTTTGACGAGTCATAAGGCGAAATTCTCCGACCCCCCGCAGGGTCGGAGAATCGCCCGGGGCCAGTGAAAATCCTGCCCCCGCTGTGGCAGAAATTCTCCGCCACCCGGGAATTGGCAGGGGCGGGAATCCCGTGATGGGCCGAAGTCCCGTCGCTGAGAGGCCTCTCCCGCCGCCGTGGTTTCAACCACCTCTGGTGGCGGCGGGATTGGCGGGGTGAGCGGGCCACCAGGGTCATGGGGGGGGCGCGAGGGGCGATCGGACCCCGGGGTACCCCCACGGTGGCCAGGCCCGCGATCGGGGCCCACCGATCGGCGGGTGGGCCAGTGCCGTGGGGGCACTCTTTTTCTTCCGCCGCTGCCACGGCCTCCACCATGGTGGAAGCGGAAGAAAATCCCCCAGCGCGCATGCGCCGGTGGTAACGCACCAGCGCATTCGCGAACCGGCGAAGGCCTTTCGGTTAGCCCCGGCGCCGGGCGTCAAAGGCTGCTGCCGCCGGTTTTGCCGCCAGTCGGCGTGGCACCAACCACTCCGGCGCAGGCCTAGCCCCCAATGGTGCGGAGAATTCCGCACCTTTGGGGAGGCCCGACGCCGGAGTGGTTGGCGCCACTCCGCTACGCCGGGACCCCCCGCCCCGCCGGGTAGTGGAGAATCCCAGCCGTGGTTTAACCAGGGGCCAGGTGGATCTGTGAGCGCTGGGGTGATGGATGGACAGAGGCTTTAAGTATGGGGGGGAAGCAGTTTTGGATGGGCTCAAGTTCATGGAAGGTGGAAACTGAATATCAGGACAGTGGCACTTCAAATTAGGCAAATAGGCATTCAACTGTGAGGGATTCTCAGGAACTGAGTTGGGAGACATGGTGATAGATTCTGCTACACAACAGCTCATAAATATCACAGATAAGAAAGTGTGAGAAAGACCTGAAAACAGCAGGGAGAGAAAAGAACATGAAGGTGGCGACAGTTCAGGGGACGAGCAATCAAGAAAATTTAAGGAAGGAGAAATGGAAAAGGACCCCACCCTCCCACCCCAGAAAAGAGAGTGTGTGGGTTAAGGCGCTGTCGGGCAGCACGGTAGCACAAGTGGATAGCACTGTGGCTTCACAGCGCCAGGGTCCCAGGTTCGATTCCCTGCTGGGTCACTGTCTGTGCGGAATCTGAACGTTCTCCCCGTGTGTGCGTGGGTTTCCTCCCGCAGTCCAAAGACATGCAGGTTAGGTGGATTGGCCATGCTAAATTGCCCTTAGTGGCCAAACAGGTTAGGAGGGGTTATTGGGTTACGGGGATGGGGTGGAAGTGGGGGCTTGAGTGGGTCGGTGCAGACTTGATGGGCCGAATGGCCTCCTTCTGCTCTGTATGTTCTATGTTAAAGGTTACTCAGGTAGACACTGCACTCAAATATATTTTTAATAAGTGTAATTCATTTGAAATCTGATCTTCGGCCAATCCCAAGACACTAGAAATGTTTTATATTTTAGACCTCTACTAACGCATTGCCAATCAACACTTTTAATGGGCATATTTACCCGTGAAAGACAGAACATGACTTCTTCCATCGGGCAGGAGATACAGAAGTCTGAGAACACGCACGAACAGACTCAAAAACAGTTTCTCCCCCATTGTTACCAGACTCCTAAATGTCCCTCTTATGGACTGACCTCATTAACACTACACCCCTGTATGCTTCATCCGATACCGGTGTTTACGTAGTTACATTGTATACCTTGTGTTGCCCTATTATGTATTTTCTTTTATTCCCTTTTCTTCCCATGTACTTAATGATCTGTTGAGCTGCTCGCAGAAAAATATTTTTCACTGTACCTCAGTACACGTGACAATAAACAAATCCAAATCCAAATTCAATTAGAACATAGAACATAGAACGATACAGCACAGTACAGGCCCTTCGGCCCTCGATGTTGCACCGACATGGAAAAAAAAAACTAAAGGCCATCTAACCTACACTATGCCCTTATCATCCATAAGCTTATCCAATAAACTTTTAAATGCCCTCAATGTTGGCGAGTTCACTACTGTTGCAGGTAGGGCATTCCACGGCCTCACCACTCTTTGCGTAAAAAACCCACCTCTGACCTCTGTCCTATATCTATTACCCCTCAATTTAAGGCTATGTCCCCTCATGCTAGCCACCTCCATCCGCGGGAGAAGGCTCTCGCTGTCCACCCTATCTAACCCTCTGATCATTTTGTATGCCTCTATTAAGTCACCTCTTAACCTTCTTCTCTCTAACGAAAACAACCTCAAGTCCATCAGCCTTTCCTCATAAGATTTTCCCTCCATACCAGGCAACATCCTGGTAAATCTCCTCTGCACCCGTTCCAAAGCTTACACGTCCTTCCTATAATGAGGCGACCAGAACTGTACGCAATACTCCAAATGCGGCCGTACTAGAGTTTTGTACAACTGCAACATGACCTCATGGCTCCGGAACTCAATCCCTCTACCAATAAAGGCCAACACACCATAGGCCTTCTTCACAACCCTATCAACCTGGGTGGCAACTTTCAGGGATCTATGTACATGGACACCGAGATCCCTCTGCTCATCCACACTACCAAGAATTTTACCATTAGCCAAATATTCCGCATTCCTGTTATTCTTTCCAAAGTGAATCACCTCACACTTCTCCACATTAAACTCCATTTGCCACCTCTCAGCCCAGCTCTGCAGCTTATCTATGTCCCTCTGTAACCTGCAACATCCTTCCGCACTGTCTACAACTCCACCGACTTTAGTGTCGTCTGCAAATTTACTCACCCATCCTTCTGCGCCCTCCTCTAGGTCATTTATAAAAATGACAAACAGCAACGGCCCCAGAACAGATCCTTGTGGTACGCCACTCGTAACTGAACTCCATTCTGAACATTTCCCATCAACTACCACTCTCTGTCTTCTTTCAACTAGCCAATTTCCGATCCACATCTCTAAATCACCCTCAATCCCCAGCCTCCGTATTTTCTGCAATAGCCGACCGTGGGGAACCTTATCAAACGCTTTACTGAAATCCATATACACCACATCAACTGCTCTACCCTCGTCTACCTGTTCAGTCACCTTCTCAAAGAACTCGATAAGGTTTGTGAGGCATGACCTACCCTTCACAAAACCATGCTGACTATCCCTAATCATATTATTCCTATCTAGATGATTATAAATCGTATCTTTTATAATTCTCTCCAAGACTTTACCCACCACAGACGTTAGGCTCACCGGCCTATAGTTACCGGGGTTATCTCTACTCCCCTTCTTGAACAAAGGGACCACATTTGCTATCCTCCAGTCCACAGTCACAATTAATCCACAGAACGAGATTATTGCCCATCAGGCCAGTAATGTTCATTGCTGCAGAGAAGGAAGACGCCCTGAACTCTACTCAAGTCCCAGTGTCAGCCATCCTATTGAATGAAAGTGGATGGGAACAATGCTGGGGTGGAGGCTACAGAGGCCGAACAGAAGTCAGGTGGGGGTCTGGGTTGGGTATTGTGGGGGCGGGTGTGTGGAGCATCAAGAGGGGGTGAAATCAGAAAGGGATTGCCCCACTAGTTGGAAGATTCTAAAACTAGGGGGCATAGTCTAAAAATTAGGGTTAGACCGTTCAGGAAAGATGTTAGGAAGAACGTCTTCACTCAAAGGGTGGTGGTAGAGGTTTGGAACTCTCTCCCACTCAAATTTGAAGCTAGAACAGTTGTTAATTTTAAATCTGAGACAGATTTTTGTTAAAGCAAAGATGTTAAGGGATATGGGCCAAAGGATATGGAGTTAGGTCACAGATTAGCCATGATCTCATTAAATGGTGGGAGATGCTCGAGGGACTGAATGGCTACTCCTGTTCTTGTGCAACTCGACAATAATTCATGCCGCAGTACGGCAGGCTGAAGGTCTATTGAGATCGGGGCCCATATGCCCATTGGTCCTCTTGACAGGAGGGCTATAAGTGCAGGTGGCGGGGCAGCACGGTGGCCTAGTGGTTAGAACAGCTGCCTCACGGTGCTGAGGTCCTAGGTTCGATCCCGGCTCTGGGTCACTGTCCGTGTGGAGTTTGCACATTCTCCCCGTGTCTGCGTGGGTTTCGCCCCCACAACCCAAAAATGTGCAGAGTAGGTGGATTGGCCACACTAAATTGCCCCCATAATTGGAAAAAATAATTGGATAATCTAAATTTTAAAAAAAATGTAAAAAAATAAAAATAAGTGCAGGTGGACCCGAGAGCAGGAGCAACATCTTTTAAATTTGATTACCGATAAATAAGATGTTCCTTAAAAAGTTGCATCTGCTAGCTCATTTAGTATTGGAGGATTAGTGTACAAGAAGGATGGGCTGAGTGGCATCTTCGCAATACTGATTTTTCTGAGGCATTTAAGTTCTCCATTTCCACATCAGACTCTTAGATTACAAAGTTAAATACCCTGCTTCCCTGTGCAAATTACAAGAGTTACAATTGTAATACTTACCGTGCTTCCATGAATGGACAAGTAGTTGCAACTAACTATTAATATGAACTGATGATATTTCATTGTCTTTGTGACGTCACAGTATCAGCTCTGAGCTCACTGTAACCGTGTCACGGCACAGATTAGGTCAGGTCTGCCTCAATGTTTCAAACAAGGAAGGAAAGCTAGACTCGAACAAAATCATAATTTAACAAAAGAATGAATTCATGACATAAGCACAAACTTTGTTTCGCTACTTTTGAAGACATTTCTCCAGCACGCACGAGGGAAATTAAATTCAATACCATTTCTCTTCAAATCAACTTAGTCCAACTCTCTGCTCATTCGCTGCTGATCCTCACATCAACTGGGTTTGTGCTCAGGCTCATCAATAGAAACATAAGGGCCACAAAAAAACAATTTTCAAAGTTGGAAATATGAAGAGAAATGATCAGTTCACGTTTCAAGTATAATGGCCATATACAGATCATTTTTAAAAACCCATTTTAAAACCCATTTTTAAGAACTGAAATGAGTGCCCGAAAAATATCAACCCTCACGAACTATAAATGGCCTTTCTGAAGAAACTGAGCAATATTGTTTTTTAAATCCCTTAGCATTTTATATTGTGTGAAGTTGGAATAATGACAAAGTCTATTCCAGTAGCGTGAGCCACTTTTCGACATCTCCACATATTTCCAATTAGTTAAAATGTGGTTCATCAACTTCATGACTTCCTCAATTTCAAAATGGAAGCCAGGCAATATGGCAGCAGAATAGTCCACGACTCATTTTTGAGCGGCAACATTTTGAGTGAAACATGTTTGAACACAGCCTGTTCAGGCACAGTTTAGATATCAAATCAATGAAATAACTGTGGATTTTATGGCTTCTTTGAAAAGCAGAGCTGTCTGTCACAGGACTTACCAAACTTATATGTCCGAGACTGATCTTCTTTTCAGCTCTCTCTCCTCTCTTGCTCTATGCTCTGATGCGCCTTTGCAAGTTATATGGTCCTCGGGCAAATCAGCTGAATGGAAGCTCAAGAAATACCACCTCCATCTTTCAATCAGACACTTTGCAGCCTTCCAGGTTCGACAGGGAGTTTGACAATTTCAGATCTTAACCACTGCTCCCCATTTCTTGTGCAGCAGCCATTGGTAAAGATTCCACTTCTGTAATTTACAGCTCTTCCAAGGCCATGTTTTTGTTACTTGGGTCATTACCAATCCCTTTTGTTTTATGCCATTGCCCGCTTTTCAATTAAATCATTCCTGAACTCCATCACAAACATTTCAATTTGTTCTTTTCTTCACTTCCACCATTTCCCTACCTCTGTACTTGCTTAAAATAGGTTACATTTCCTAACCTTTTTCCAGTTCTGCTCAAATGTTAACAACCCTAAAGGTTGAATGCTTCACTTTCCACAGGCACTGCCTGACTTGCTGCCAGCATTTTCTCTTTTTATTCCGGTTCTCCAGTATTGGCAGCACTTTGCTTTTGTGATTCTAAAGCGCGATGTCTCGGAGGGAGACTCAGCTACTCATTCAGGCGACAGGGAGAGGAACGTCTGGACAGGGAATCTCGACAGGAGCACACTTGCATGTTTCCCAAGGGCTGACTAAAAGAGGACAAGTGGTGACCCAGCTGTCGTTACAAGCAGAGCACGGACCCCTGAGTGAAGAAAGCCTCGGGCGAACGTGAAAAAATCCAGAAGGATAGAATCGCAACACAGGGAAGTTAGGCTAAACGTGCACCAAAACTTGATTGGACCAGAATTGGATTATTGTTTATAGCTTTCTCTCCATTTTATAAAGAGGACATACACATACTTGAGAAGGTGCAAAAAGGATTTACAAGCATGATGCCAAAACTGAGAGGTTAAATCTATCCGGAAAGATTTAGTTTCAAAGGGAAGATTGAGAGGTGACCTGAAAGAGGTCCTGAAAGAGAAGATTGTGAAGGGGAAATGTTTCCATTTGTGGTGGTGACCAAAACTGCTGACCCATGAATATAAAAGATAATCAATAAATTCAATGGGGAATTCAGGAAAAAAAACCCTTATTACCCAAAGCGCAATGTGAATGTGGAACTCATATCCACAGGAGCAGTTGAAGCAAATACGAACATACAGACAAGGAGCAGGAGTAAGTTATTCAGCCCCTCGAGCCTGCTCCACTATGTAATAAGATCATGGCTGATCTGAGCCATCTCAAATCTGCATCCTGCAGAAGGCATTCTGGTCATTCACACCAGCGGGAACGTCTGGACCCGCTGACAGCACATGCCCCATTGAGTGGTTTGTTCCACCCGGGGAAAAAGTCTCTACTCATTCAAACGTTTTATTGTCACTGCTGCCTAGGGGTGCCTTCACCATGAGGTTGTCAATTCATCCTATCCTGTTGCACAATAATAATAATAATCTTTATTAGTGTCACAAGTAGGCTTACATTAACACTGCAATAAAGTTATTGTGAAAATCCCCTAGTCGCCACACTCTGCCGCCTGTTCAGGTACACAGAGGGAGAATTCAAAATGTCCAATTCACCCAACAAGCACGTCTTTTGGGACTTGAGGGAGGAAAACGGAGCGTCCAGAGGAAATCCATCAGACACAGCGAGAACGTGCAGATTCCGCACAGACGGTGACCCAAGCCGGGAATCGAACCTGGGACCCTGGCGCTCTGAAGCAAAAGTGCTAACCACTGTGCTACCGTGCCGCCCTTATACCAGGTCTCGTGTAGCCTGATCTCTGGTTGACTCCAGACATGTTGTTCGAAGAAACAATCCCGAAAACTTTCAATGAACTCCTCATCCTTTTCACTGTACCTCGGTACACGTGACAATAAACAAATCCAATCCAATCCAATCCAATCCAGGCTACCTTTGCTCATTTGACTTTTCTAGTTTACATGTGAATTTAAATCTCTCATGATTATCCCCATACCTTTCTGGGGAGCTCCAATTATTTCTTCCTTTATGTTGCACCCTATCATGTAGTTACTGTTCAGGGGCTGTACATGACTCCCACACACGACTGACTTCTTGTCTTCACCATTTCTCAACTTGACCCAAACGGTTTCCACATTCTGGTTTCCTGAACTGAGGTCACCCCTCGCTATTGTGCAAATGTCATAATTAACTAACAGAGCTACCCCTCCACCATTTCCTCACTTCCTGTCCTTCTAAATATCCTGTACTCTTCAATATTTAGGTCCTAATCCATGAACTCCTGCAGCCATGTCTCCATAATGGCTATCAAATTGTACTTAGTTATTATTGTGTGTGCTCTCACTTCAACTGTTTTGTTTTGAATGCTACGTGCATTCAGATACAAAAAACTTTTAGTTTTTTGCTTTTATTCTTTTTATAACCTCTAATCTCAACCCAAAAATTTACTGTTAGATTTGTACTCTCTATCCATTCCTATCATACATAGCTTGTTTTGCATTTCCCATAATAAAATCCTCTTTTGCCTACTCTTTGATTACCACCTCTTCCCAAATTTGATCCCATGCCCGCACTATTTAGTTTAAGCCCCATCTACTTCCCTAATTATGCAGCTTGCAAGAGCATCGGTCCTTGCACAGTTCAGGTGTAGCCCATCCCAACAGTACAGATCCAACTTTCCCCAATACTGGTGCTGGTGCCCCATGAACCCGCTTGTCCCACACCAGTCTTTGAGCCGTACATTCATCTCTCTAATCTGATTTCTTCTGTGCCAATTTACACGTGGTTCAGGTAATAATCCAGAGATGATCACATTCAAGATTCTGCTTCTTCATTTGGTGTCAAGCTCCTCATACTGACTATGCAGAATCTCCTTCTTATTCCTACATTTGTCATTGGTACCTACATGGATTACAATGTCTGGGCTGTCCCCTCTCACCACCAGCTCCTCTCCAGCCCCAGGCAGATGTCCTGACCCTGGCACTGGGCAGGCAACACACCTGTCTGGACTAGACTCTTTGCTGAAGAGACCATTGACAATCCCTCTGATTATATTATTCCCCACTACCACTGCATTCTCTTTTTGCACACCCCCCCCCCCCCCAACTCAGTGGCTTCCTGTACCAAAGTGCCATGGTTAGTCAGCTCATCCACTCTGCAGCCCCCACTCTCTTCCAAACAAACTGAAAAAGCCTCAAACCTATTGGACAATTGTAAAGGCCGAGACTCATGCACTCTGTGTTCCCTTACCTGCCTCACTTACAGTCACACTCTCCTGTCCCTGACCACTGAGCTAATGAGAGGACCCTGTCCTAAGGAGTGTGACTGCCTCCTGGTACAAAGAATCCAGCTAACCTTCCCTCACCCTGATGTGTCGCATCGCCTGCAGTTCAGCCTCCGGCTCATAAAATCTTGAGCTTCAGTTGCTCGAACTTCAAATCCTTGCTGCAGATTTGGTTGCCCGGGATCAAACTGGCATTCATGAAGTCCCACATGCTGCAGCTGGGATACATTACTATTCTGCCATCCTTAATGTATTTTTTAAAAAATTCTTAAAAAAAAATAAATTTAGAGTACCCAATTCATTTTTACCAATTGAGGGGCAATTTAGCGTGGCCAATTCACCTAGTCTGCACATCTTTGGGTTGTGGGGGTGAAACCCACGCAAACACGGGGAGAATGTGCAAACTCCACACGGACAGTGACCCAGAGCCGGGATCGAACCTGGGACCTCGGTGCTGTGAGGCAGCAGCGCTAACCACTGCGGCACCGTGCTGCCCTTCCTTAATGTATTCTAATTAACTATCTAAATCATTTGAGTCAATTATACTTTTGTTTTTATATATTTTGGTAACCTTACCACCATTTGCTAGATTATTTTGAACCTTAGGAATAGAATAAACCGTGGTCACTTTCCAGATACCCAGCATTTTATTTCATAAATTGAAAGTACCCAATTAATTTTTTCCAATTAAGGGGCAATTTAGCGTGGCCAATCCACCTACCCCGCACATCTTTGGGTTGTGGGGGCGAAACCCACGCAAACACGGCGAGAATATGCAAACTCCACACAGACAGTGACCCAGAGCCGTGATTGAACCCGGGGCCGTGGCGTCGTGAGGCAACAGTGCGAGAATATGCAAACTCCACATGGACAGTGATCCAGTGCCAGGATCAAACCTGGGACCTCGGCGCTGTGAGACAGCAGTGCTAACCACTGCACCACCGTGCGGCCCTAAAGATACTCAGCATTAACCAGCTTCCACTCCTGTAGCAGAGTAAGAGCACTTTCAGAAGGCTGAGAAAGTTAAAAACAAAAATCAAAAAAACAAAAGTACCTCTTTCCCTTACTTCCCTAAAAACAAAGGCACTTGAGGGGCAGCTAAACACGAGGGAGGAAATAGAGGGATGTGTTGATGGGGTTAGACGAGGGGTTTGTGTGGAGAATGAAATGGTTGGGACAAATAACCTGCTTCTTTGTGAACCTTTGATGTAATTCAATGCAAAATCTTACAAAACCAGCAACCAAACATAAACAGAAGGTCCTAGAACTACACAGCTGATCCTCAGTCCGAAGTTGTATTACCCTGTCTTTATTTGACTCAGCTGTGCATATATAGCATTTTCTGTTATTATTTCTATTGTCAGGGTATCTTCATGGAGTGTCCAATTCAGTTTTTCCAATTCAGGGGTAATTTTGGCGTGGCCAATCCACCTAACCTGAACATCTTTGGATTGAGGGAGCGAAACCCACACAAACACGGGGAGAATGTGCAATTCAGGGTTCCTTCATACAATAGAGAAATTTTACTCTTCTAAATAGAACAGTGCGCCTTTAGATTGAACAAATTGAATTTTCATGGTTCTTCATCTGCGGCCCCAAGGCTGGGAGGTGCCAAAATCACATTATTGTTCAACTTTTGATAACACTAAAACTAGTGCAGAATTAAATGAGATTATCCTTTTAATTCTAATAATGGTACTTGGGTGCATAAAAGTGTGCATTACCCCTTTTGCTTCTATTAATACTCTCCTGCGTGTAGTACTAAATAAAGAAGCCGACTATTTCTTTATCCATAGTTATTGTAGCGCAGTCCCAATTATGCCAGGGGTACCTTTTTCCCTGTACTACAGATGACTGGTATCCCAGGCTGGTTCCTTCAGCTCAGCTTTGTGGAGTAGTTGTTCATGGGCTAGAATGGCCAGACCGTTATCTTTCCTATTGCATTTGGTTGTTTATAACATTTTGCCTGTTTCTGATTACTGCCTGTCTTTGACACTGTCCCAGGCGCTGTCCATATCCAGGTTCTGTGCACCATCAGCTCTCACTTTCCGCCTATATCGTGGGGCTATTCTCTCCCCAGGCACAGTTATAACAACATTGAATTGTAAGTGTTTAAAGTCCTGCTAATTTTTGTCCTGAAGGTTTAGATATTGTTACAACCATTCAGGGAGAAAAAATCAACCAGAGTGCCTGCCACCAAATACTTGTAAGTTAATCATTTCCGGCTGGTATCTGTGCAATACACCAAGTTACGTTTATCGTTTGTTCTGCTGCAAAGGACATTTACATTCAAATACAATTCTGCTGAACGAGCAGCATTTATGCAAAGAATATAAAAAGAAGTGACAGAATTACAAAGGAGCATGAAGCATGTGGTGATGATGAAGGGGGTTCTGATCGTGTCCTCCACCTTACTCTTCTGCATCATTAACTCTGGGATCAATTCAGGAACATGGGACGGGATTCTCAGACCCCCCCCCCCCCCCCCCGGCCGGGTCGAAGAATCCCCGGGGGGCAGCGTGAAACCCGCTCCAGCTGCCGTATTCTCTGGCGCCAGTTTACAGGCGATGGCGGGGTTTACGCCGGGCCGGTCGGGGGCCATTGGCAGATCCCCCACCCCTGCCCTGGCAATTCTCCGAGCCCCAATGGCCCGAGCGACTGTCGTTTCCTGACCAGTCCCACCGGCGTGAAATGGACATGGTCCATCACAGCGAGACCTGGCTCGTAGGCCGGCTAGGTGAGTCCTCGAGGGGGTGGGGGTTCCGGCCCCGGGGGAGGCCTCCACAGTGGCTTGGCCTGCGATCGGGGCCCACCGATTTGTGGGCGGGCCTGTGCCGTGGGGGCACTCTTTCCTTCCGCGCCTGCCTCTGTAGGGCTCCGCTATGGCCGGCGCGGAGAAGAACCCCCCTGCGCATGCGCAGGAACATGCCGGCCGGTCTGCGCATGCGCGGAAACCACGCCAGCCCTTCACTGCCAGTTGGCCCTGCACGGGTGTTATGGGGGGCTGGGGAGGGTGCGGGAGGGTCCCTGGATCCTCCCGAAGCACGTTGGGGCTTGAGAGGGGAACGGGGGGGGGGGGGGGGGTCGTGTTGTAGGCAGTTTAAAATTGGCACCCTGATCAATTGCTGTACTGAGGAGTTCCAGCAGGCGGACCTGCTCGGTGTAGAAAACGGGGCTATACCCTGCCTCGGCTGTGTGTTCCCCGCTCAGGCCCCTTATTTGAAGTGAGTGTCGTTTTATAGCCTCGTGTTTCTCGCCGCTACGAGCACGCGGCTAAACATGCTGACGATAAGACTTTGTTCCCATTTAATTGAATCAGGCACTGCAAGTCTATTCTGCTTTGACCTATCAGTTTGTTAATTTGGTCCAAGGACTGTCAGCAGTCCCTCTGATGAGGATCAAAGTCACATTTCAGCAGCAAAACTTGTAAATAGTCAGCAGCCCAATAAGCTGTGTTTATCAGCTTTCTCACACAAACACAATACATAGAAATGTTTGAAAATTCTGATGAAAGGTCCCTGCTCTGAAATGTGAACTCTGGTTCACCCCCTGCAGATACTGCCAGGCTCAATGGGCCGTAACTTCCTCAGCGTGGCAGTCTCCAGTGGATTGCCACTCTCACCATACATACCCATGCTGGGATTCCACCTGTCACACCCAATCATGCACCCTCAGGCTGGGTGGGCCAGGAGCAGCGAAGCCCACCCCCCAGCAGGAACAGCTTGGACTAACTAGGGCACAGAGAGGTAAGCCATTTCCCACCTTCACAGTAGGAGCTGTCACAGAGCGGAGGATTATCGAGACAATTTACAGGGAGCAGTGGGTTTAGGAAATGAGTAGGGGGTGTGGAGGGAGTGACGAACCTGGTTTGGGGGGGGGGGGGGGGGGAGCGCGGTCTCAACCTCAGAAAAGAGGTTCGGTCCAGGAGGGAGGGGGATCGGTCCCGGAGGGGCCTAGTCCTGGAGGGGGCAAAGTCCCAGAAGGGGATTAATCCCAGAGGGGGATCAGTCACAGGGGTGGGAGGGGTGGGGGGAGGCCCAATCCCGGAATGGGATGAGTCCCAGAGGGGGATCAGTTCCGGAGAGGGTTGAGTCGCGGAATGGGATCAGTCCCGGAGGGGGATCAGTCCCGATGGGGGATCAGTCCCGGAGGGGGATCAGTCCCGATGGGGGATCAGTCCCGATGGGGGATCAGTCCCGGAGGGGGAAACAGTCCCGATGGGGGATCAGTCCCGATGGGGGATCAGTCCCGGAGGGGGATCAGTCCCAGAGGGGGATCAGTCCCGGAGGGGGATCAGTCCCGGAGGGGGATCAGTCCCGATGGGGGATCAGTCCCGATGGGGGATCAGTCCCGATGGGGGATCAGTCCCGGAGGGGGAAACAGTCCCGATGGGGGATCAGTCCCGATGGGGAATCAGTCCCAGAGGGGGATCAGACCCGGAGGGGGAAACAGTCCCGGAGGGGGATCAGTCCCGATGGGGGATCAGTCCTGATGGGGGATCAGTCCTGATGGGGATCAGTCCCGGAGGGGGAAACAGTCCCGATGGGGGATCAGACCCGGAGGGGGATCAGTCCCGGAGGGGGATCAGTCCCAGAGGGGGATCAGTCCCGGAGGGGGATCAGTCCCGGAGGGGGATCTGTCCCAGAGGGGGATCAGACCCGGAGGGGGAAACAGTCCCGGAGGGGGATCAGTCCCGATGGGGGATCAGTCCTGATGGGGATCAGTCCCAGAGGGGGATCAGTCCCGATGGGGGATCAGTCCCGGAGGGGGATCAGTCCCAGAGGGGGATCAGTCCCAGAGGGGGATCAGTCCCGGAGGGGGATCTGTCCCAGAGGGGGATCAGACCCGGAGGGGGAAACAGTCCCGGAGGGGGATCAGTCCCAGAGGGGGATCAGTCCCAGAGGGGGATCAGTCCCGGAGGGGGATCTGTCCCAGAGGGGGATCAGACCCGGAGGGGGAAACAGTCCCGGAGGGGGATCAGTCCCGATGGGGGATCAGTCCTGATGGGGATCAGTCCCAGAGGGGGATCAGTCCCGGAGGGGGATCAGTCCCGATGGGGGATCAGTCCCGGAGGGGGATCAGTCCCGATGGGGGATCAGTCCCGGAGGGGGATCAGTCCCAGAGGGGGATCAGTCCCGGAGGGGGATCAGTCCCGATGGGGGATCAGTCCCGGAGGGGGATCAGTCCCGATGGGGGATCAGTCCCGATGGGGGATCAGTCCCGGAGGGGGATCAGTCCCGATGGGGGATCAGTCCCGGAGGGGGATCAGTCCCAGAGGGGGATCAGTCCCAGAGGGGGATCAGTCCTAGAGGGGGATCAGTCCCGGAGGGGGATCAGTCCCGATGGGGGATCAGTCCTAGAGGGGGATCAGTCCCGGAGGGGGATCAGTCCCAGAGGGGGATCAGTCCCAGAGGGGGATCAGTCCTAGAGGGGGATCAGTCCCGGAGGGGGATCAGTCCCGATGGGGGATCAGTCCCGGAGGGGGATCAGTCCCGATGGGGGATCAGTCCCGGAGGGGGATCAGTCCCGATGGGGGATCAGTCCCGGAGGGGGATCAGTCCCGATGGGGGATCAGTCCCGATGGGGGATCAGTCCCGGAGGGGGATCAGACCCAGAGGGGAATCTGTCCCGGAGGGGGATCAGTCCCAATGGGGATCAGTCTCGGAGGGGGATCAGTCCCGGAGGGGGATCCAGTCCCAGAGGGGGATCAGTCCCGGAGGGGGATCAGTCCCAGAGGGGGATCAGTCCCGGAGGGGGATCCAGTCCCGGAGGGGGATCAGTCCCAGAGGGGGATCAGTCCCAATGGGGATCAGTCTCGGAGAGGGATCAGTCCCAGAGGGGGATCAGTCCCGATAGGGGATCAGACCCGGAGGGGGGAATCTGACCCGGAGGGGGATCAGTCCCGGGGGGGATCAGTCCTGGAGGGGGATCAGTCCAGGTGGGAGGGGACTGTGCTCAGTCTGGAAATGAGGGAGGGGCGGGGTCGGGGGGGTTTGGTCTGTTGTGGTGGGGGTCCTCCGGGGGTCGCGGTTGTGTTGGGTGTCCCCTGCGAGGTTGGGTCTGCGTGTTTAAATAGTTCTTCTGGAGTTAGAAGTGGTTTTTTTTTCTTCTTATTCATTCAGAGTAACTATCTGGATGAAACTTTCGGAACGATCTGAGGTTGGTGATTTAAATCACTTCTGTCTGATGGTTCCCAGCCCAGCACAACTGCCCAGAGGAAGGTTGCACTTTTGGCCAATTGCTGGGTAAACCCTTACGTGGGAACTTCCCAGAGGGATTCCAGGCGCATCATAGGGGCACCCCCTAAATGCAACACTGGAGAACCCGGATATTATCGGCCGGTGAGTATTTCCAGCATTTTTGTTTCTGTTGTCAGATTTTCAGTATTGAGTATTTTGCTTTTACAAACTACCTGCAGTGGTTGTCATATCCCAGAGCAAAAGGAAAGCAAGCTAAACTCAGCACAGCACCTTGCCTCAACCTACCCGCTCGTTGGAAAATTGCTCACGCTCTCTTTTGCCTCTTTATAAAACAAACGTTCACTGAATCACTTATTCTCATTTGACATGTAAAAGTCCCATGGGGCAAAACTCTAATGAACTGATGCTGAGGCTGAAGTTGTACCAACCAGTTATCAGGGTCAACTGTTACACAAGACCTCAGGGTACGGAGCCCTACTTGACAAATTACACATTAATTGTTTCATTGTTGAGGACAATGCATTCTGCTGAGATTTTGCTTAGATTGGGATGGGGTTGGGGCCGTGGGAGGTGCACAAGTGATGGTTGCAGCTCTGCATGAGGCAGTGGCTACAATCCAGGCTGTGGGTTGATTCCTTATTGGTGGCAATGCTTTAAAGCTACCACCGACTGGCAGTGGAAACTCCTGTTTCAAATGCTGTAAACCCTTTAGCCTCTCTCACTAGTTGCAGCGTACGACAGGCTTGAATATTGGAACCCATGCCCAGGTATAATCTAATTCAGTATAACCCACAATTGTATTTTTTGAAGCACCAAATTAAATGAGCCATGTGACATCACTATCTCTACTAAATTACTGAGAATCAGTTTGCTATCGAAAGTCCTCAACATCAACAGCACAGTGGCACAGTGGGTTAGCCCTTTTGCCTCACGGCACCAAGGTCCCAGGTTCGATCCTGGCTCTGGGTCACTGTCTGTGTGGAGTTTGCACATTCTCCCCGTGTTTGCGTGGGTTTCCCCTCCACAACCCAAAGATGTGCAAGCTAGGTAGATTGGCCATGCTAAATTGCCCCTTAATTGGAAAAAATGAATTGGGTACTCTAAATTAAAAAAAACAGTTCCATATCAGCGTCTGGATAATTTGTCAAGAATATCAGCTGCAGTTCAGGCACCGAAACACAAATCTCAAAAGACCTTTTTGGTTTTTTATTAAAATGGCATTTTTATCTCAGCTTAGCAATAAAACAAACAGAAATGTTTAACAGGTGCCTCACTCTGAAATGGTTTAATGCTCACTCGCTCAGTTTGAATGTCTATGCACTGGGCACTCAGGCCTGGGGTTCGCTGTAACTCCTAATTACAATCGGCCAGGTGTCACGAGATGCAGACACACACATAATAATATGCAGACAAGCAGCTAATGGACACAGAGAACAGGGCATGACCAATAATCAGGCAGGACACTCGGGGGTGGGATCTGACTATAAAAGACACGAGGCACTCACACTCCGCCTCTTTCCACTGATGAACATCTAGAGAGTCAGTCAAGGGTGTTGTTACAATCTCACACCCCCACCACGTGGCTAAGAGCTAGTCTGGTTCAGTCAGACAGAGTAACCACATTTAACTTAGCAGAGAGACGAACTCACGGAGAATTGTGCTAAATGTGCTATTAGTTCAATAAACCTGATTGAACTAACCTCAAGGTATGGAGTATCTTTCTGATCTAAACTGCATCCAGTTGCAGCCAGTGTTAGACCAGCGTACCTAACACAACACCAGGAGCAGTTGGCGCTGCCGGACTCGGCCAGCACTGGTTTCTCCCGCCACAGGTAACATAGGTCTGTGCTGGTTTGCACCTCGCACAGCTGCGCTCTCCAGCCCACTCGGCCTGCCGTTGGCTTGCTCCCTCCACTGTCCAAACCCTCATCAGCACTTTCCCACAGCCTATCCCAATTCACTGTCCAAATCTACTGCGTCAAGAAAATGATTTAATCTCTGGACCATTAGATTAACCATTAGTCCGAGCTGAATTTGTGGTCAAGTAGTCCTTGTCGAGATGGTCCAGCAGCTTCTTGTAATTATCACCACCAACTTTAATACCATTGACTGTGTCCATGCCCATCTTTGAGATCACCTCTTTGGGGGACCAGATTTCCTGGCTTTGCCGGGGCAATCCTGGGCCGGGATTCTCCGAGTCGCGGGGACGGTGAATTGGGCACCAGACCTGCGATCGGGACTGGGGAATCGCCGCCAATCGCGCTTGTCCGGTCGACGAGGCGCAGCCATTGAAAGCGGCCTCGTGGCGATCTGCCGCCGGCAACTGGCCAAGTTCCCGCCGGCGTCGTTCACTCATGATTCCACCCGGCGGGCACTCGGAGTGGTGGCTGCGGACACAATCCATGGCGGCCCTGGTGGGAGGCGGGGGGATCCATCACCGGGTGGGCCTCGAGGACGGCCAGGCTCGCGTTCGGGGCCACTGATCGGCGGACGTGTGCTATCTGGGGGGTACCTATATTGTTGGGGCCACATGTGTGGTCCCATGGCCGGACATGCAGGGCCCCATATCGGCAGCTGGAGCTGCGCGGAGTACTCCACGGCCCTACAAGCCCCCTTCAAAACGGAGAATCACTCTGGAATTTCTCCAGGAATGTTCAGAGTGATATACGCCCGTTTCCTAGTGGGCGTGGGGGCATAGCCCTATTTTCAGTGACTTCCGCCCCTCGTCTGTCACTGAAGTCCTGATGCCCTGACCTTTTTCTCCAAATTGCTCAATTGTCTCGGTTTTTAGTTCCCGGGTCCGCACACCTTTAACCCACCCCTCACGTTCCACTAACTGTGGGAAAACCCCATTAAAAAGCTCTCTCAAGCTGCCCTGGGAATCGGAATGTCGTTCACTAGCCGAACGATTCGTGGCTTCGCCAGGACGTTCCGGCATGTGCAGAAATCCTTCTCACCGACATCCAGAGCCGGGAGGGGATCAATCTTTAGTTTAGGAAAGATGACAGACAGCGGTATCCATCAACCACAAGCCACACTCGATGAGGTAGTCAGATGGCAACGTTGGCACATTCAGTCAAACTTGATGTTGGAAGATCAGGTTTTTCCTGCTTCTGGCTCTGGGTGCAAACACAATCTCCCACACCTGAGCAATCCTTGCTAATTTGAATCCCAGCTTCCAGCTGAAAACACCTACTGTGCACAAATGAAAATGAACAAGGCTTTTAAATGGAGAATGGTCTTACGTTTGTGCATTGAACAGTAATGTCAGAGTGGAATGGAGGATTCAAATAAAGCCTTGGCTCAATTGTTTTGAGAAAATGAGGCAGACTGTTACTGAAACAAAAGTCTGTGATTCGAAACTCGTGTCTTCAATAATTGACTCTACTAATAGAGTTCGCAACTGGGCAGCACGGTAGCACAGTAGTCTGCACTGTTGCTTCACAGCACCAGGGACCCGGGTTTGATTCCCGGTTTGGGAATAATAATAAATTAACTCTGGCTGAACCTATTCTGGGAGATGTCATCACACGCTGAAACAGTCTCATGCCATTGGTCACCCAACACGTCAAGCAGCGTGGAACCCTGCCTTCCCAAGACTTTTCCGAGTGTCCTGGTTTCGATCTTTGAAAAGGATCCTACCTCCTCACTGATGGACACAAGGTCAACACTCAAGTGGGAAACTCTAATTAATAATAATAATCTTTATTGTCACAAGCAGGCTCACATTAACTCTGCAAGGCAGCACGGTGGCCTAGTGGTTAGCACAACCGCCTCACGGCGCTGAGGTCCCAGGTTCGATCCCGGCTCTGGGTCACTGTCCGTGTGGAGTTTGCACATTCTCCCAGTGTCTGCATGGGTTTCGCCCCCACAACCCAAAAATGTGCAGGGTAGGTGGATTGGCCACGCTAAATTGCCCCTTAATTGGAAAAAATAATTGGATAATCTAAATTTTAAAAAAAAACTCTGCAATGAAGTTGCTGTGAAAAGCCCCTAGTCGCCACATTTCAGCGCCTGTACGGGTTCACAAGAGGGAGAATTCAGAACGTCCAATTCACCGGACAGCACGTCTTTTGGGGCTTGTGGGAGGAAACCGGAGGAAACCCACGCAGACACGGGGAGAACGTGCAGACTCCGCACAGACAGTGACCCAAGCCGGGAACCGAACCTGGGACCCTGGCGCTGTGAAGCAACAGTGCTACCCACTGTGCTACCATGCTGCCATCTTGACAGGCTAATCTGGGAGGGATGAATAAGGGAAGCAACTACTTCCTTAAATAAGGCTCTGTGAAGAAAAGATATTTGGGATTCTCTTTGGTGAAGTTCAGATACACATTTTTTAAACGTACTCACACTACAGTTCTGGCTGCATTGTCAGCTTGCATATCAAAGAGGAGTTTTGGGAGTTGGCGGCTGCAGTTTCAGTCATTGGATTTAATGCTGCAGGTTGTGCAAATACATGCCTGGGAAAAACGTCCCTTCTGCAGCATCACCAAACATTCAGCCCTGGGGCTGGATTCTCCGAGCCTTCACGCCAAAATTGCATTCGGCGTGGGGGCGGAGAATGGTCGTCAAACCCGAAATTGTGACTGCCGCCACTCCCGCGATTCTCCTGGGGCTTGGGCGCACGAACTATGCGGTGCGGGTAGGGGGCCATTGACTGAGGCCCTACCCCGTGCGATTCTCCATGTGAAACCGGCCGAGTTCCCGACGTCGCCACCTATCGGCCGTCGGGAACGTCAAGTGGCAGCTGTAGACTCAGTCCGCGGCCGTCCTGGTGGGGGGCGGGGGATCGATCACCTGGGGGTCCGAATGGACGACTAGGGCAGCGATCGGGCCTCACGGATCTGCAGGCGCACCCGATCTCGGCTGCCATGTTCCACGGGGAGGTCACCACCGTGCGCACGCGCGGACTCCCGACTGGAAGTGCGAGGCCCCATATCCGCAGCCAGAGCTGCGAGAAGCACTCCGGAGCCCTGCCAGCCCCCTGCAGGTCGGAGAATCGCTCAGGACTTTCTTAAGGAAAGTCCAGAGTGAAACACCAGCGTGGGGACATAGCCCCATTACTGGAGAATCCAGCCCCAGGTGTTCCTTTAATTCAATAAGACAAGTATGCTGGATCAGAGACATTCATTCAGAGTAGAGCACTGCCACCTGGTGACAGAATCATGCTGCAGCACCCTACAATCAGTTGAAAGAAAGATTTGCATTCACTCCTCATGACCTCAAGGCCCTCCCAAAAGGGCTTTAGGGCCAATTAGGTGTTTTGAAAGTAAAGCCAATGTTCAAATGTAGAAAACGTAGCAGGCAAATTGTATACAGCAAGGTGCCACAGGCAGCAATGTAACAATGACCCCGATAATAATTTTAGTGATAAGTCTTACAACACCAGGTTAAAGTCCAACAGATCTTGTATCCTGGAATTCCTCAGAGGTTCTGCTCTGAATTTACCTCATTGATTGACAGCACCCTCACCCGAGTCTGATCATTTCGGTTCAATTTCAACTCACAAGGACTTGAGCACAAAGATTTAGGCTGGCCCTTCAGTGCAGTACTGAGGGAGTGTGGCAGCGCTGGAGGTGCTGTCTTTCAGACAGTTTGTTTGCAGTCTCAAATGGATATGCCAGCACGCACACAATGGATTGAAAGGCCTTTTTCTGAGCTGCAACCATTCTATGAAAAGAATCCACATCACAATTTGATAAATGGCATGGGAGTGATACCCTGTGTCCTGGCCAAAGTTTATTCCTCAACCAACAACACCAAGGAACAGATTATTGTGTCAGCTTTCTGTGAGCAAGTTGGGGGCAGAATTTCATACATTACAAAATTACCTGCACTTCAAAAGTACTCTATTGGCTGTAAATTGCTTCAGGTGTCCTGAGGTCATGAAGGGTATGGAAAATAAATCTAAATCTTTCTATCATCGCTTTTATTTTCCTTCCTTTCAAATGTTGGTTCTTTCAAATCCCTAGTCATTCCTCCCATCTCACGCACTTCTGCTAGTCATGCTGCACATGCTGCACGTTTTCAATGGTTCTCAACTGAAACTAGTGTCCAAGATGTGGATTTGACAAGTGGCAGAATACGCAGAAGAAAATACACCACTAAAATCCCTGACATAGCACTTCTCAGTCACATCTTTGTCTGATCTTTCTGACAGAGGGAGATTGTTCCTATGCTGACTAAAATCAGTACTTTGCATTTGCATTAATTACACTGTTTTTAGCAAATGTGTAACTTTAATGTTAAACTTACAACAAAAATAGATAATGTCAAAGCTTGCCACAAAAATATTTGCTGCATTTATACAATGCCATTAATGCAGTTTAAAAAAAAATCCCACGTCACCTCACAGGAGGGCAGGTGGCCAAAAGCAGATTCGACTCATTCTTGAGATGAAGGACTGACCTTATGAACAGGTCGGGTCTATACCCATTGCAGTTTGAGAAGAATGAGAAGTGACCTTATTGAAACAGAAAGATCCAAAGAGGTTTTGATCGGGCAAATACCAAGATGATGTTTCCACTTGTGGGAGTGAGTAAAGCCAGGGGACACAGTCTGAGACTAAGAGGTTTACCATTTAAGGTGGAGATAAGGAGAAATTGTTTCTCTCAAAGGGTAATTCGCAAGTGGAATTTTCTTCCCGAAAGCGGTGGAGCCTGGGTCATTTAATTAATTATTTTAAAAATAATTTTAGAGTACCCAATTCTTTTTTCCAATTAAGGGGCAATTTAGCATGGCCAATCCACCTACACTGCACATCTTTTGTGGGGTGAAACTCACACAGATGTGGGGAGAATGTGTAAACTCCACAGGGACAGAGACCCAGGGCTGGGAATGAACCCGGGTCCTGAGGCAGCCGTGCTAAACACCGCAACACCGTGCCGTCCCCTTGAATTAATTCAAAGCTGAGTTAGATTTTTGATAGACATGGGGAGTTGAGGGTTATGGGGGAGGAGGGGGGGCTGACAACAAAGTGAAGAGTTGAGACCATACCGAGATCAACCATGATCTTACTAAATAGCAGAATGTGCTTGAAGGGCAGCTCTGGAAAGGTTGGGCAAAGTGATAGGCTTTAAGCAGTGACTTAAAGGAGCGACAGGGAGAGAGAGACAGAGAAAGGCAAAGAGTTTAGGGAGGGGATTTTGGAACTCGAGTCCAAGACGGCTTAAGAAGGTTGAAGGAAATCGAGGATATACAAGAGGCCTTCACTGGAGGAATAGAAAGTTCTCAGAGGTTACAGAGATAAGGAGGCTACGGAGGAATTGAACATGAGGATGACTGTTTATTTCAACACTGGAGAAGCGACTGCCGGCACATATTTAATTTTTCACTGAAGCTGAACCTCTCACACGCGCACTTGTTCGATAGATTATCATTATCTGACTATCCTGAGTATTGTGCTGCCACCTGCTGGTACTAGTATATATTGCACCATCCAAAAAAATACAACAACTTTGACATTGATCACAGGGCTGCTGATCCCTGCTGTGGGGAAGCAGATACAAACAGGCATCACACTTTTGCCCATGCGGGGTGGGGGAAGAAAAATAGTTAATGACTGGAAACATCATTTCTCAGCCCGCAGCAGCTGGTTTAGACCATCATTGGAAGCATTGGTGACTGCATCTTCTGGAGATAGGGGTTGTCCAACCTTATACATCAATGGGTTATTTAGTGCATACCATGGAGCCTTGGAGGCAGCACAGAAAGTTTAAAAGCCCATTCCTATTTCCTTCCATATATCTCATTTTGCAGGCACTAACTTGGCGTTCCAGATATCAATCAGGCAACAGCTCCTTCCAGAGTCTCCGAGCTCAAAATGTTTCACACAGGACAAGTCAACGAGTAATTTTTAAAATGTGGAAACGAGGTGTGAGGGATCGGAAGCTGCATTCTGAACATCCCTTTTCTAAGTTATAATTAGCTTCAGGACATGGACAGAAAATAAAACCTGAATGGATGGAAGGGAGGCAGCTGAACACGGAATAAGCAAGGTCATTGGCCAGTTTTGTTTCTTCCCCGTTCCAGCGGCCAAACAAATTATAATTCACTCCAAAGCATGCAGAAGGACAGCACCAAGGCATCACAATTCACATTACACAGCAGCAGCCAACTACCTGTATTCCAGCCATAATGTACATGGCACAGAGATTTACACAACATAAAGCAAACAGTCAGAACTCACTTGTGCAGGCACCACCGCCGAATTAGCAAATCAATATCACTGTTTATTTGATCTATTCCACTGGCTCAGACACATGCTCCCGGTTTGTCACCTTTAAAAAGCAATGATCTCACTGCCACCTCAGCTGCATCTGTTGTTCTCCATATAAACCGCCTGAACCCATCAAATAGAGTTCAGCCCTGATTGTTCATAGAGAGAGAGATAAAAACAAGTCTTATACCCAACAATATTACAGCAAAGCTTGTGACAGGACTAATGATAGGGTTAAAAATGAAGAGGGAGGAATAACAGTACTGAATCTGCAGTGTGTAAATATATTCAACGTGAAAAATGCCACATGCTGTACATTGAGGCTCCTGAGGAGTCAATAAGTTTACATTAACGTTAAAAGCTTTCGATAACCTAAAGCGCAGCATTCTGAACACGCGGACTCCCTTCGCTTTAGTGTTGTGACAGCAATTTTGAATGTGGAACAGGGGTCACAATTCGTACAAGTGCAGCTGTTTCATGATTCGCACCCAAATGATGATCACAATGGTTTCATATATTGCCACAGTCAGTAGGACATAAAGTCTCTGCTTTCTTTATTTAAACCATAACCCTCTAAAAACTTCTTAACAATACTCATTGAATCAACAAAGACAATTCTTGTACAACTACGCACAGACCGGAATATAGCATTTATCCTTTAATCGAATCAAAAAAAGTCAGAGAGCGAGTGAGAGCATAAAATGTCCTCCCCCACCTCCATGTGTGGAGGTGGATGCAAATGGAAGAGAATATACCCTTGTTTTGTGTCACAGCATCAGCTCTCAACATACCAAATGCTCAGGACGGCTGCAAATGCTGAATAATACTGTAACAGTATTAAGGATTTATTTTGAGCCTAAATCCTCACAACTTCACACATAACATGGGTCTGACCTTCCTCAGGCACCTTGTGCAAGTGTGAATTAGTGCAGTCTCTGTGCAGCAGTGATTAGAGGCCAGTTTCCAGAATATTTTCTGATTCCTGAAGCGATGCCAGTCAAGACGGTTGTTAAGTGCAGCATGAACTGGAAAGGAGTCTTTTCCCTTTTGGCTAATTTTCCCGATTGAAGGCAGTGCTTCCTTGCCTGTTTCCACAGTTTGCAGTCTACTGGCATCTGCTGACCTTTTGGCATCTCCTTCGGGGTCTATTCCTCATGTATTAGTGTTATCAGGCTGTTCCGCCAAGGAGACCCAAAGCCCCCCTTATCCTGTACATGTGCTTTTCAACTAGGTGTTACCAAAATAAATAAACTGGATGATGCCACTTGGGGAGGTGGTGGCGTAGTGGTGCTGTCACTGGACTAGTAAACCAGAAACCCAGGGTAATGCTCTGGGCACCCGCGTTCGAATCCCGCCACCTTGGCAGATGGTGAAATTGAATTCAATAAATGTCTGGAATTAAAAGTCTAATGATGACCATGAAGCCATTGTCAATTGTTGTAAAAACCCATCTGGTTCACTAATGCCATTTCGGGAAGGAAATCTGTCTGGCCTACATGTGCCTTCAGATCCACAGCAATGTGGTTGACTCTTAACTGCCCCCTCAAGGGCAATTAGGGATGGGCAATAAATGCTGGCACAGCCAGCGATGCCCACGTCCCGTAAACAAATAATTTTTAAAAAGGGCAGTACAAGCGGGAACAGCCCATCTTGTTTAGGGATAGTAATGATGCCCGGGATTCCTGCTCCTGACATTAAACTGGTCTGATTTCTTATTTTAAACATCGTAAGCCACACACTGGGCCCTGCAATGTTTTGGCGAGTTAATTGAACAGGGGAGCCATGCACACTAGCAAAGTTTCAGGTGAGCTGCCCAGTTTGTGTGAGCTGGTGGATCTCAGCCTGGATGCTGCAAGATGGGTTTGTTGACTATGATGGAGAAAGGCATGATGACTCAGCCGTAATTCCTCCTTCTGAGCCTTGGACAAAGTGCATGTTGTTGGACGTTGGGCGAAGACCAGGTCACATTCTGCTCTCAGGCCGTCGCTCTGCTAGCATTCGAATGTTAAGACCCAACAGTTACCCACAGTGGAGATCAAAGAGAATTCAGGAACCACGACTGCGGCGGCAGGATGTTTGAATCCTAAACAAAAAAAAAATGAGCACTGCACGTAAAAACATTATCAGGGCTAGATACCCAATACTCCATGACATCTCGCGAGCAGTATGTCCATCCTCATTGACAAGAGTAATCTATACTGGGAAAACACAGCAGAAGCCTGCATCAACACCAATATCATCATCCAGACATCATGGCTCCCATTCCTTCTCTCAGTACCAACAGCCCAGACAGCAGGATGCCCGTCCTCATCAATGTCAATGCTATCAGTCCGACGAGAAACCTGATCTTCTGAACATCAACAGCCTTGAGCAACACACGCTCCACTGTCATTGACACAACCTACAACAAAGGAACTTTCCTGATCACAGAGCATCAAGGAACAGAATGTACACCCTCACATCACTGGCACCAACAGCGTGGTCCACTGTCAACATATCAACAGTTATCAGAGCAAAGAGAACGATTTCAGCTTCCTTACCGGCCTGTGGTCTTGGCTTTTCTCCTGTTGCACAGTGGACCTGGAATGCACTTTCTTCTCGTTTTGTTTCTTGGTCTTGGAGGTTACCGGAATCACATTCCCGATTTTCCTCTGAACCTTGCTTGGGAGGTCTGGCTCCCTTTCCACACATTGAGAATCCTGTCACGCACAAAGTAGGTCTTCAATAAGTGACTGAAGGAACTCCCCATTTATACTGTTCAATTTCTAGCAAAACCTTGTGAGTGAGCGGACGTACGCTGTTCGACACTTACACGGGTAGAGCGAGTATAGAGGGATATGGGCCAAATGCAGGTAAGTGGGACTAGCTTGCTGATAGAAACTGGGCAGCTTGGACAAGCTGGGCCGAATCAGCCATATTCCATTATTCTCACTGGTTGCTTGTCACAAGTTTGAAAGTCAGAATCGCTGGCTAATGTAGCAAAACTCAGCACTGATATGTAAAATCCCACAATCAGAAAAGACATTGAGCCATCAGTATTCTCAGTTTCCGATTGATATCGTAGTGAAAAGGAAGACTGTTACATCTCTGCCAAGGGAAGGGGAAAAGGAGAGAAAATGAAACCGAGAATACCATTCCTGGATAAAAGGTCATTCTGCACCCAGTTGCTACCTGGGAGACTCTTGCATTGACAGGGTTTAGGCAAGAAACCAGCTAATCTCTCTCTGGGTAATCGATACAAGGATATATATTCAGATATGTGTATACTGTATGTGAACTGCTCATGCCTTGGCCACTAGAGGGAACTGTCACTGAGAATCTCCAGCAACAGGAAAAAACTGAGCCAAACATTCAGATGGATAAATCATAGAATCCCTATAGAGCAGGAGTCCATTTAGTCCATCGAGTCTGCACCAACCCTCCAAAGGAGCACCCCACCTTAGGCCCAACCCGCCCGAGCCCCATAACCTCACGTAACCTTTTGGACACAATGGGGCAATTTATCATGGCCAAACCGTCTAACCTACATATCTTTAGACTGTGGTAGGAAACCAGAGCACCCGAAGGAAACCCACGCAGACACAGGGTGAAAGTGCAGACTCCGCACAGACACCCAGGATCGGAATCGAATCCAGATCCCATGGATAGACTGACACAGATGCACGCATGCACAGCCAGACATATACGCACAGACAGATACACATGCACAGACATACGCAGGCACAGACACACACACAAAGACACACACACACAGACACAGATGCACTGCTGAGCTGCCACCTTCAAACTGCCACCCTGGCTCTGCCAAACTGGTAGGAGCACTGCCTGGGTGCCAGTGCAAGGGTGCCCAAATGCCAGGGTGGCACTGCCAAGGATCAGGGGGCGAGGAGGGCCATGCCCATGAAATGAGGGTGGAGGAGGTGTTTGAAGGGTTGGGGACTGCTAGACAGGTAAGTAGGGGCATCCAGGGGGTTGAGTGAGTGATAGGTGGGAGTCCTAGAAGGGAGGGGTGCTATAAGAGGGCTTGAGGGGGACCTGAAGAGGGGGGGGGGGGCATGTTCATGTGTGTGTGGGGGGGGGGGGGGGGGGTGGGTTAACATTGCCCATGGATGGGGGTATGGGAGACCCACACAGTTAAAGATCGTGGCACCCTTTTAAAATGGCAGCCCGATCTCCAAATTCAGATAATTATCCTCCAATTCCCTTTTTGAAAGCAACACTTGACCCTGCCTCCCTCACACTGTCAAGCAGTGCCTTCCAGATCCTAACCACTCACTGTGTAAAAAAAGTCCTTCCTCATGTCACCATTACTTCTTTTGCCAATCATTGTAAATTGGTGTTCTCTCATTCTCAGTGCAACAGGAACAATTTCTCTCTATCTCTCTGTCCAAATCCCCCATGATTTTGAGCACCTCTATCAAAATAACCTCTTAACTGATTATAGTAGTCATGGATTTAGCTGCAGGCATAAATAATTATTTTTGTAAGTACATCAATCAGTACGCTCACCGTCTTATTCCCTGCCATTGACCGCACTGCATGCACCAAAGTGTCTGTGACTCGGCTTTGACCTTCTCCCATTGAGTATCTCTTGCCTCCTTCATGACTCCTGGAGTTTGATGTTCCTTCCAGACTCATAAACACATCATCAACTGCCTTTTGTATTTGCCTGCGACTTTCCAGAGGCCTTGGTGTCTTAGGCTCTGGGGAAAATTGGTTTAGCCCTTTCAGAGGAGATTTCTGTCCAGCTTCCTCTCTAAGGCCTGTCGATCTCTGCTCTACTCTTGTAGACAGCCTGTTATCAACCGACATCTCAACTTGATTCTCCTTCTCGAATACAAATTGTGGTGAACCGTGAACTGACCTCCTGAAACTGGTCAAATGGTCCAAGGGTCTAGTTTTACCATCAGGGCACTGACCATCAAATCCTTGGGTTGAACTATCCGTCTCAACGGGAGTTATTTTTGACCTTCTTTCTTCACCCCTGTTCCTTCTATGTCTTGGCCTTAGCTCACTGTGATCATCCTCTCTAGGTTTTCCCTTCTCTCTATTAGCAGATTGTTGTCCATCTGTATGAAGCTCAAGTCGTTCCAAGTTCCCATGCTCTGTATTGATCGAGAAAGGCCTGCTTACCTTTTTGTCATGCTTGGATCGTCTGTTTAAATTGGCGGGTGTGCTGGTCGAAGTGTCCACTTCATGAATTCGCTTACCGTCCGGCTTTTGGTCATTTAAACGAAGATCACACTTTACTAAATCATTGTTTTCATTACATATCGAGGATGGTTGGCTTTTTCTTTTCTCATCCTTGAACCGACTCTTTACATCGGCAGGCGCACTCTCACAGGTATCTCTTTTAAATTCTTCACCACCGCGCTCCTTTAAGTGACTACTTTTCCGATAACTCTTCGCTTCACGAGAAGCAAAGGATGAGCTCTTTTGAATTTTCACAGTCGGAAATATTCCACCAGCTAACTTTGAACTGATGGTCATTGGGATGTTTGCACGTTCTGGCATTTCCCTTGCATATTGAGTCATCAATGCATCTAGGTCCAGGACAGGATTGTGGTACAAATGTTTTCTATTCATCATCTCAGATGTATCTTTGCTTTTACCTGAAGAGGATGATATTCTAAGGCCCTGGTCAGCAGATTCTATCGTCTGATTGGACAAATTTTCTTCATCATCTTTTTTCCACACATCAGAATGGTGGTTATCTATTTTATCATGGTAATGAGAAGACTTTGATTCTTCATTTCTTTTCGATATTTCTTTTATATAATCTGCCATCAAACTATCAAGGTCTAATATACTATGTCTGTTACGGTGTGCTATGCCCTTCCTGTTTCTTGTCTTGTCAGAGCCTGTCATTTTAGGCTGTTTCATGGTTGGTGTTGCATCTTTTTCCTCAGAAACCTCATCCTCCCGGTTTGTCCATGGCATGTCGAGGAATTCATCAGACAATAGGGTTGTTTTGGGCTTGTTTGGCATGAGAAATTTAGGATGACATTTGGAGTTCCCTTCAGGGTAGCCATCTTTTGATCGATCAACTGTCCAATAGTCAGAAGCTGGCAACAGCTCAGATGTGTGTCGGCGTTTCACATAACTGGTCTCAGTAGAACAATCAGAGATATGATCTGTTGTAGAGACTGCAGGGTTAGGCTCCAAGTAAATCTTTTTCCTTCTCTTCTCCCTCCCTTCCTTTGGAAGGACCTTCCCAATTAATTCTATAGTTCCATCACCTTGTGGCAACCTTTTTGCTTTTTTATGGCCTTCCACAGCATCATTTCCCTTGGAATCTTTCACACAAATGGGCTCAGCCGAGGTAAGGGGCCCCTGACTGGTAGCTTCATTGCCCTTTGGCAAACCAAAATCTGTGGGGTTGCCTTTCGAAGTGAAGAATATTTCTGTGTTACAATAGGAGTTGAGCGGAATTATTTTCATTTGTTGCTTTCCATCCTTATCCAGGTCCACTCTGGCTGTGGTTTGCACCTCAATACGAGGTGGCAGATTTGGAATTGTTTTCAGCAGCTCGGATGCTTTACCTTCAGATTTTGATGCCGTTGACGGTGCCTCGAGAGTTGAGCTTTTTTCGGCTGTAAGTGACTGATTCCAATGCCTCTTTACATCAGAAACATTTGCTTGAAGTTTTGTTTGGTCCACGGTGGAATGCGATTTTCTTGTGTGGTGAGTCGTGACTTGGTCTTCAGATACGGTAAGAGGGGAGTAACTGCTTGCTATTTCACTTGCATCTTGCAAGGTCCCAATCTTACCATAGCCTGGAGGGAGTAAAAAATCAGAAACGTTCTGTGCAGTACCCTTTGAGGCAGGAGGCGTATTTACCGAAGACCTGGAAATGTTTTGCTCCTCTGATTTGAAATAGGTCTTTCTTCGCCTTTCTGAGATAGCAGCATCAAGCTCCAAAGGTTTGCTGTCCTTGGTCCCCTTTTCACTATGCATCACCTCAGCTGTTGGTTCCATGGTAGTGTCATTCATTAGCCCAGAGTGGGAAGTTTGTTCTGATCTCCTTCCTTTACTGAGGCAGGGGTATGAGGGATCTTCTGAATGTGAAGACTCTGGCACCGTGTGAAGTTGAACCTCATTTTCAACAACCGAGACTCTTACAGCTGTTATGCACAAGTCAGAATCCGTGGCTGCTTTCTGCCCATCTGAACTTTCAGTGCCAACCCTTGTCATTGAAGCAACACCCACAGAAACACTGGTGTTCGTTATTTGTCTCCTCATCTCCTCCTTGTTGAAACTGGTTTGCTGGCTTATTTTCTCAGAGTGAGTTTTTTCATCTGTGGCAAGGTTATCTAAGGCTTTGATGACATTCTTCGACTGATGTCTCCTCCACCTAAATTCAGTGGCAGCGTCCATCAAGTGTAACTGTTCATTCTTTGTCTGAAAATACATAAAAAGAGGGGTTCAGAATTTGACAAAGTTCCACATTGGAGACTGTTAATGAAAATGAGAATGCATCGAATTGGAGGCAGCTACAGTCTTGAATTGCAAATTGATTGGGAGGTAGGAGACAGTTAATGGGAATATACTCCAATTGGCAGGATCTGACTAATGGTGTCCCCCAGGGGCTCACTGCATTTATAAATTTCATGGTTGAAGCAATGAAGACCCAGATTTCCATGTGTGTCAACAATGCCAACTCATGTATTGCTGAAAAAAAGACATTTTGTCGAAGCTTTTCGTTTTACCACACTGACAATCATTTAAGATCATCAGTCAGGCTCGCAGTGTGGCACATGTATGTGTGCTGGAAGCTACATATATTACACATGGAAGGCAGCATGATGGCACAGTAGTTAGCACTGCTGCCACACAGCGCCGAGGACCTGGGTTTGATCCCGGCCCCGGGTCACTGTCCATGTGGTGTTTGCACATTCTCCCCCTTTCTGCGTGGGTCTCACCCCACAACCCAAAAAGATGTGCAGGGTAGGTGGATTGGTCATGCTAAATTGTCCCATAATTGGAACAAAAAGAACTGAATTTATTTTTAAAAAGAAAATAAACCGCCATGGCTGCACGGTGGCACAGTGATTCGCACTGCTGCCTCACAACACCAGAGACACGGGTTCAATTGCGGCTTCTGTCTGTGTGGAGTTCGTACATTACCCCTGTGTCTGTGTCGGTTACCTCCGGGTGCTCCGGTTTCCTCCAACAGTCCAAAGATGTGCAGGTTAGGTGGATTGGCCATGATAAATTGCCCCTTAATATCCAGGGTTGGGGCAGGTTAGGTTCTGGGTTACGGGGATAGGGCAGGGTGGATGGGGAGTATAAATGGGTAGAGTGCTCATTCGAAGGGCCAGTGTAGACTCGATGGGCCGAATGGCCCCCTTCTGCACTGCAGGGATTCTACGATTCTAATGTGAAGGTAGGTTGAACAGTAAATATTGTGGATAGGAGGTGGACGTTGCAAAGCAGCAGATGGATGAAGTGAGTGGGCCAAAATGGGGCAGATGAAATTCAATGTAAGAAAGCGTGAACTCATCGATTGTGGACCCAAGAAGGTGGGTCAGGGTGTTTTCCCAAGGCCAGTTGATAGGAACAGTGGATGAGAAGCCAGATTCAGTGGTCAAAATACAGAAATTACTAAAACACAGGTACAAAATAATTCAAAAGGCAATTGGAATGTTGCCCTTTATCTCATGAGGACTGGAAAATATAAAATCGTAGAACCAGAGAATCCCTGTAGTGCAGTAGAACGCCATTCAGCCCATCGAGTCAGCACTGACCCTCCTACCTAGGCCCACTCCCTTTAACCCCATAACCTGTACATTCTTGGACACTAAGGGGCAATTTTATCCTGGCCAATCCATCGGAGTACCGAGAGGAAACTAACGTAGTCACAGGGAGAATGTTCAAACTCTACAGTCATTCAAAGTCGGAATCAAGCTCGGGTCCCTGTGCACTGAGGCAACAGAGCTGCCATAGAAGGAGAAGGCCTTTCACCCCCTCATACTGGCCGTCACATTCAATACAATCACGGCCATTGTCCATCTTTCTCCACCGTCCTTTTAATTCCCTTAGTCACCAAAAAATCTATCAATCCGTGACTTGAACATGACTGAGCATCCATGGCTTTCTGGGGCACAGAATTCAAAAGGTTCACAAACTGGAGTAATCCCTACAATCTTCTTCATCTACTCCACCCCTTTCCTGGGCAACAGCCTGAGACTAAAACATCCTGTTCGCAACCTTGCTGTCACATTTGGGACTGACATGAGCTTTTGAACTCATTCACATCATCACTAAAACTGCTGCTTTCCATCTCCATGACATTGCAAGACTTTGCCTGTCCTAAATCATCTCCTGCTGAAACCCTAATTCGTGCGTTGCCACTTCTGGACTGGACTACTCCAGTGCAGTCCTGACATTTTATTTGGAAGATTCTGTTTGTTCTTGTTGAAGATATTCAACTTACATCAATCCTTAAACTCTGACCCTTTATGTTGAGACGATGACCACTCTTGGGGAGATTTTCCAGCGAGGGGAAAGATCCTCCCAGCATCTACCTTGTCATACCCCTGAAGAATTTAACGTTTCAATGAGCTCACCTTTCATTTTTCTTTTCTTTCTTTTTTATAAATTCAGAGTACCCAATTCATTTTTTCCAATTAAGGGGCAATTTAGCGTGGCCAATCCACCTAGCCTGCACATCTTTGCGCTGTGGGGGTGAAACCCACGCAAACACAGGAGAATGTGCAAACTCCACACTGACAGTGATCCAGAGCCGGGATCGAACCTGGGACTTCGGCACCGTGAGGCAGTAGGGTTAACCCACTGCCCGGCTCACCTTTCATCTTAACCCGAAGAAGTATAGGTCTCATCTATTCAATCTCCCCTCATACAACAATTCCCTCACTGCAGGAATCTGGCTTGGGAAGTTTCATTGCATTCCCTTCTCAGGCCAGTATATCCTTTCTGAGCTAAGGAGTCCTGGTATGATCTCAGCAAGATCTGATATAATTGCAGTGATGACTCTTCACTATTATATTCCATTCGCCTTTGCAATTAAAGTTAACATAACACTCATCACCTAATTGTTTGCCATATCTGTATGTTAGCTTCCTGTGATTCGTCTAAAAGGACACCCAAATCCCTCTGAAAATCACATTTTAAAAATATTCTGCTCTTTTTATTCTTCCTACCAGTGAACAACTTCACATTTCTCCACATTATAGTCCATGTGCAACATCTTTAACCACTCACTTAACCTGTCAAAAACCTGCATCTTTCTGCATTCTCCTCACAAGCTAACTTTCCTATTTAACTCTTTTCTTTCAATAAACATTTTATTGAGGTATTTTTTGGTATTATAACAACCTCACAATAAACAATGTACATGAAACTATAAACATAGTGGAAAAGCCATCTCCCTCCCTTACAGGTCCCACCTTTATTAACCCTCTACTCTAAACTAAACTAAACCCCCCCCCTTTTACTGGCGATTAATTTTCCGCAAAAAAGTCGACGAACGGTTGCCACCTCCGGGTGAACCCTAACAGTGACTCTCTCAAGGCGAACTTGATTTTCTCCAAACAGAGAAAGCTAGCCATGTCCGATAGCCACATCTCCGACTTCGGGGGCTTTGAGTCCGTCTCTGGGCTTCCAGGGAAGCAAAAGCCAGAACATCTGCCTCTTTCTCCTCCTGGATTCCCGGATCTTCCGATACCCCGAAAATCGCCACCTCTGGACTCAGTGCCACCCTTGTTTTTAACACCATGGACATGACATCTGCAAATCCCTGCCAAAATCCCCTAAGCTTCGGACATGTCCAAAACATGTGGACATGGTTCGCTGGTCCTCCCACACATTTTGCACACCTGTCTTCTACCACAAAGAATCTGCTCATCCGGACCACTGTCATGTGAGCCCGAAGAACAACCTTGAACTGTATCAGGCTGAGCCTGGCACATATTGCGGACGTGTTGACTCAACGCAATGCGTCCGCCCATTGACCATCTTCTATCTCTCCTCCCAGCTGCTCCTCCCACTCACGCTTCAGCTCCTCGGTCTGTGTCTCCTCTGACCCCATACGTTCCTTGTAAATGTTGGAGACGCTCCCTTCTCCTACCCACCCTCTGGAAACTACCCTGTCCTGAATTCCCCTTAGCGGTAGGAGCGGAAAGGTTGACACCTGTTTACGTAGGAAGTCCCGCACCTGCAGATACCTGAATTTGTTTCCCCTCACCAACCCAAACTTCTCCTCCAGCACCCTCATACTCGGAAAGCTCCCCTCGAAACATATCCCCCATCCTCGCAATCCCCGCCAAAACCGGAACCCCCATCCATACTTCCCGGGGCAAACCGGGGATTATTACAGATTGGGGACCAGACCGATGCTCCATCTGCTCCCACATGTCTCCTCCATTGCCCCAGACTCTCAGGGCTACCACCACCACAGGGCTGGTGGAGTACCGTGCCGGTGGGAACGGCAGAGGCGCAGTTACCAACGCCCCCAGATTGGTGCCCTTGCATGAAGCCGCCTCCATACGCTCCTGTGCCAACCCTCCCCCCACCACCCACTTCCTGATCATGGCTATATTCGCCGCCCAGTAATAGTTACTAAAATTTGGCAGCACCAGCCCGCCCTCTCCCTGACTCCGCTCAAGCATTACCTTCCTTACCCGCGGGGTCTTGCCCGCCCAAACAAAACCAGTGATCACTTTGTTGACCCATTGAAATAAGGACCGCAGAATAAAGATGGGGAGACATTGAAACATGAACAGGAATCTCGGGAGGACCGTCAGCTTCACCGTCTGCACTCTCCTCGCTAATGACAACGAGAGCGCGTCCCATCTCCGAAAATCATCCTTCATTTGGTCTACGAGCCAGGCCAGATTTAATTAATGCAGCCGGTCCCATTCCCGCGCCATTTGAATGCCTAGGTACCTAAAGCTTCCCCCTACTAATCTAAACGGTAGCTCCCCAATCGCCTCTCCTGTCCCCTCGCCTGGACCACAAACATCCCACTTTTCCTCATATTTAGCTTATACCCCGAAAACGAGCCAAATTTCCCTGGAATCCTCATGATTTCTTCCATCCCGCCTAATGGGTCCGATACACACAGAAGCAGGCAGGCTGCATCGAGCGAGACTCTGTGCTCCACCCCCCCCCTCAACAAACCCCGTCTGGTCCTCTCCAATAACGTCCGGAACACAATGCTCAATCCTGGAGGACAAAATTTTGGCCAGCAATTTGGCGTCCACATTCAACAGGGATATCGGCCTGTAGGACACACACCGCTCCTGGTTCTTGTCCCGCTTCAGAATCAGCGACATCGTCGGAGGCAGCACCCCTCTTTCCCTTGCCTCATTGAACATCCTCATCAACATCAGCCCCAATATCCCATAGAACGTTTTATAAAACTCCACTGGGTACCCGTCCAGCCCCGGGGCTTTACCCACCTACAGGCCCTTCAGCCCTCGATGCTGGCAGCCTGCCCTTTTCGAGCTTGACCGGTCCAAGCCAGGGTCAATAACTGTGTTGAAGTCTCCTCCCATGACCAACCTGTGCAAGTCCAAGTCCGGTATCTTCCCCAGAATCCTCTTTATAAACTCCACATCATCCCAATTTGGCGCATACACATTTATTAATACCACCTGCACCCCCTCCAGTTTCCAACTGACCATAACGTACCGACTTTTAATGGCCATAATGGCCCATTTAACCCTCGAACATTCCAGGTGATCAGCCTAGTTGGGGGTTCATTGCTCCCCCGTCTTCGCCGATCAGCCATCCCCTTTTTTGGACCCACCTCCAGCCCATGCTCCGCGCCTCCACCGGCCCACCCCCATGCAGCCTCCGCCCCCAACCTCCTCTCTGCCCCTTGGTCCAAGTCCCTCCCTCGTCAGTAGAACATTTCCCCCCCCCCCCCCAGTAACAACACTCTGTAACCCAACCCCTTTGATAAACCGAACATATGCACACCCCCCACTGCGCTTCTGTGAGCTAGCCCGCCCAGCTAGCTTGGTGGCCCCCATCCCTGGCGCCGGATAGTCTCCCACCTATTGTTCCCTCCCCACCCTACCCCCGCTCATACAAACATACTCCAACATCAAACAATCCCCACACAATTGCCCGACAGAAAAACACCAAAATCTAAACAAGCATACCTTCATCCCCCAACAGTGAAAATGTAAACCTTAACTCACTCAGCTCTGCCACTGGTCCCAAATCAATACAGAAGGCATTACAAACAGCTTCCAGGAGCTTCTTCTGCTGGTCTCTGAGCATCCCAACCTCCATCTTCACCTCAGTTGGATGTTCCTCCTGCTCAGCCAGCGCCTTCTCCACCTTCTGGATCGCCTGATCTTGGGTGTCCAATCTAAGCTTCAGCCGCTCAATCGATTCTTTTATCGGGTCCAAGCAGTTCCGTTTCTGCTTAGCAAAGCCTTCCTGAATAACTTGCATCAGCTGCTCCGTTGACCACTCGGTCGACAAACCAGAGGTCCGGTCCTCCGCCATGCTGTCTCCCGCTGCAGCTTCAGCCCAAACCTTCTCTGTCTTTCTGTTTCTCTGTCTTTACGAGCAATTCTAGTCCTTCTCTCCATGCACCAATGTGGGAATTCAGTGCACAATTGCCTCTGTCTTCAGTTTTACAGTTCAAGTCCGGTAAAAAAATCGGGGGCAAAGGTCCAAAAGTCTGACCCGAGCGAGAGCCACCAAATGTGCAACTTACTCCTTCATAGCCACCACCGGCAGTCCCTTCCTATTTAACTCGGTCAACAGTAAACTTGGACATAACACTCGGCCCCGTCATTGGTGATAAGATTGTAAATATCCACGGCCTAAATACTGATTCCTGCTATACAGTATTCCATTCAAGACAGTCTGCCAACCTGAAAATGAACCATGTATTCCTACTGCTTCCTGTCCGTTAATGAATCCATGCTGATATATTACCCATCCTCCCCATTCCCACCAATACCTTGAGCCTGAATTTTGCACATTTCTATTCGTACGTTATGTTTCAAGTGTTCAGATCATTGTTCGACCGGCACCTGATTCAATGCTTCCAGTTTGTGCACACCTGAGGAAAGATATATTGGCCTTGGAGGTGGAGCAGACCCACAATCAGGAGGGAGCTCTCAAATGTGAATCTGGACCCCTTCATGGGAATCAGGTCATCCACGGGCAAGGAATGCACCTACCCTCCATGTTGAACACCACTTGGAGGAAGCTCAGAGGGCACTACGGGTGCATAATGCACTCCTGTGTGGTTTGGTAGAACCAGCACTGACTTAGCTGGCTGTATCCTGAAGGATAAATCTGCTTAACTGGGCCTGAGGCAGATGATGAGGGAATCAACAGTCGGGAAAAACCTACTAGACTTTGTCCTCACTGTCCCAATAATGTGACTTAATCTAATCTCAGAACAGCACCCTAGAACGCACCAGTGTGATCATGCAGTTTTCTTACTCGCGCCCTGGATGTCAGGAGAGAAGTGAAATATTGGGAATCCAAGTGAGAATTGAACACCGTTGATACAGAATGCTGGGTACACTCTGCAAACAGCAACCCATTTGACCATTGGGAAAGTCAGAATCACAGCCAATACTGTCCCTATATGCTAACCTCTGGCAAGAATCACTGGCTGGTAAGCGGGACCGAAGACTCTGGTCTATTTGTGTTCTCCTAGGCTCAGAAAGACCAAGGCTCACCTTGGCTGAGACATACTGATGCAGACCAGAATCAAACATGGAAGCTTTTGTCTGCTTGGTGCCACCACCCTATAACTTATTTACCCATCGAGTTATAATGGCATGGATCAGCATCTCCTTCACTATTAATTTTTTAATGAATCAATCATATTGCAATTTAACATTAGTGTTTGGAGAATTACATTAAAATATTCCATTTTCATATTTTTCCCACAGGGGCCAGTTGTCCTTCAGAGATTTAGATACATAACGATGTTTCAGGTATAGGCCCAAAACTGAACATTATTTGTCCATAGAGAGATTTGCAGGGAAGTCTGATTCCATGGGTAGGAGGTCTTGTGGCACAGTGGGTCGTGCCCCTACCTCGCAGCCAGAGGTTCCAGCTTTGAGTCCCACTCCAGGATTGATGGCCACAGATGCGTTCACAACACGGCCAAACAGGTTGATCATCAACCTGCAAATCCTTCCAATACACCTATGGCAGTCAATGACAGTGGGAGGGGTCTTCTGGTCAGCCTCGCTTGATTCAGACAGTTGCCCCTCAAGCTTTCGTCTGTGGCAAGGTCTCAATATGAGAAATCCAATGTATTTGGGCAAAGGCTTGGAATAGACACCTTTCCTGAAGAAATGTTTGTGCTTAAATTGTATCTTTCATAACCTCAGAACTTCCAGAAACTTTTCACAGACAAAGATGCACTTTTAAAAATATATAGTAAGCCATTATTGTAATATCGGAAACTCGGCATGGCAATGTGACAGAGACCGGCTAATTTCGGAACACTGGGAGATAACTGTCAAGCTTATCTTTGAAATAGTGCCACGGAATCTTTTCGTTCACCCGCGAGAACAGATGGTTTAAATCACTTTTGAAAGATAGCACATCTGACAGTGTAAGGCGAGTGCCAGGTCAGATTTACATGCTCAGCAGGACTTGGAGGCAGAACCTCTGATGCAGAGGTCAGGCTACCAACTGAGCCATGCCTGACACCACATCATCAATTACATCCCCACCTTTTTTCACACCGAGCCTTGTTAATATAGCAATCAGGGTTTTTTGTGATCGTAAATTCAATTAGCACTTCCTATCTGAAGTGCAAAACTAATGATATGCAGTTCAGAAAGTGCAACATCCATTACTTAAATGATTGATTCAAAAAACAATAAATATTCTCGGCATGAAAAACAGAAGAGCAACAGCTGTTTCCTTCATAAACCTAAAACATTATGTTGCAGTTACAAAGTGATTGGCTTTGCCTGCACTGTCCCATGCTTCAAGGCTCGTGGACTTAACCTTTAATCGGATCCAGTAATTAGTCACCAACCACATCGTTCACCCTAACTAGATTATTAATAGAAACATTTTTTAATCTTGGTAAGCGAAGCAGCAGAAATTTCTGTGGATTGTTAGTGGCTGCTTGTTGTTCAGGCGATTCACTGTTCTGTTGGTAAAGTTCATTGGGACTGAATGGTGGCTTTCATACGAATCTAAATGGTTTTAGCTTATAAATAAAACTCTTTGTTCAAAGTAGGGATGGGCAGCATCAATACCCAATGTCTACACCAACCTAAAGATTTTTGTTTTAGTCACACAAGCAAGGTTTACTTTGAGACGACAGTTAAATAAAAAAAACCAAAGTGTGTTGCAAAGGATGGAAGTCATTACCATGTCCATTTTATCTTTGTTTTCTTTTTCTAGATTCTCCCTCCCTCCCTGTTCTTTAATGTCTTGTAAGATCAGGTGTTCTGGAGATGAAGAGGCTGCCATATCCATCTGCTTCTCATGATGATCTTCATCGTCAATTGTTCGAGTCTCAAACCTGTTGGATAGTTCGTTTAGGGTGGCATGAATTAATCAACTTCATGTGCTTTTCAATCTGAAAAGATTTACCCTTGAGAAAACAGCCTTTCACAATGTAGAACGTAATGGATCATCTTTACTTGATGACTGAAAAATTACTAATTCAGAAATGTTGAAAAAGGTTTTCATTAATCTGGATCAGATATTTTAGTTTGTCTGCCTTATTACAGGTTGGGTATCCTTTATCCATAAATCCGAAAAGCAAACACATCCCAAAACCGCATTCTTTTTGAACCTCACTGACCTTTAAGCATGGGAAGTCCCTGACCAAGGCAACATGAACCCAAGCTTTAACACAGGACATCCCTGACCCGAGCCAACATAACCCTCACTGGCCGTACCCAACCTTTTGCACAGGAAGTCCTTGACCTGAGCCAACACGAACCTCACTGACCATAACTGAACTTTAGCACAGGAAGTCCCTAACCCAAGCCAACACAACCCTCGCAGGCCATACCGAACCTGTAGCACAGGCAGTCCTTGACCTGAGCCAACACGAACCTCACTGACCTTCAGCACATGAAGTCCCTGACCCGAGCCAACACAACCCTCGACGACCACACCAAACCTCTCCTGACCTGAGCCAATATGAACCTGACTGACCGCACATGGCTTTTAGCACAAGTGTCCCTGACTAGAACCGACACAAACCTCACTGACCACACCCAAACTTTAACGCAGAAAGTCCCTGACCTGAGGCGACAGGAATCTCGCCAGCCTCACCAGACTTTGAGTGCGCAAGTCGCTGACCTTTTTAAAAATAAATTTAGTGTACCCAATTCATTTTTTCCAATTAAGGGGCAATTTAATGTGGCCAATCCACCTACCCTGCACATCGAACCTGGGACCTCAGCGCCGTGAGGCAGCAGTGCTAACCCACTGCACCACCGTGCTGCCCCAAGTCCCTGACCTGAATTGACACGAACCTCGCCACTTCACTAAACCTCGGGTGTGCAAGTCCCTGACCTGAACTGACACAAACCTCGCCAACTTCACTAAACCTCGGATGCGCAAGTCCCTGATTTGAGTCGACATGAACCTCGCTGACCAAACCAGAGTTTAGTGTGGAAAGTCCCTGACCCAAGCGGACATGAACCTTGCTGACTATTCCCAATCTTCAGCACGATTTAATGCATGATGTCCCTGACCTGAGCCAACACCAATCTCACTGATCACACCTGACCTTTAATGCATCATGTCCCTGACCTGAGCCAACACCAATCTCACTGACCACACCTGACCTTTAGCGCATGATGACGTTGACCCGAGCCCACACGAACCTCACTGACTATACCCGATCTTCAGTGCAGGAAGTCCCTGACCTGAGTCGACACAAACCTCAGCAACCTCACCAGACCTCGAGTGGGCAAGTCCCTGATCAGAGCTGACACAAACAGGGTCTACCTCACCAGATCTCGAGTGCGCAAGTCCCTGAGCTGACATGAACCTCACTGACTACACCAGAGTTTAGCGTGGGATGTCCCTCACCCAAGTGGACATGAACCTTGCTGACAGCACCTGTCCTTTAGCTCATGAAGTCCCTGACTTGAGCCAACACTAACCTCACTGACTACACCAGACCTTTAGCATAGAAAATCCCTGACCGCACCTGACCTTTAGCACAAAATGGGTGGCACGGTGGCACAGTGGTTAGCACTGCTGCCACAGCGCGAGGGAGCCGGGTTCAATTCTAGCCTCGGGTCACTGCATATGTAGAGTTTTCACGTTCTCCCCGTGTCTGCGTGGGTTTCCTCCGGTTTCCTCCCACAGTCACAAAGATGTGCAGGTTAGATGGATTAGCCACGCTAAATTTCCCCTTAAGTGTCCAAAGATGTGCAGGTGCGTTGGGATTATGGTCATGGAGTGGAGGAGTGGGCCTAAGTGGGGTGCTCTTTCAGAGGGCCGATACAGACTTGATGGGCCAAATGGCCACCTTCTGCACTGTCGGGATTCCATGGATGTCCCTGACCCGAGCCAACACAACCTTCACTGACTACACCTGACCTTTAGCGCAGGATGTCCCTGACCCGAGCCAACACAACCTTCACTGACTACACCCGACCTTTAGCGCAGGATGTCCCTGACCCGAGCCGACACAACCCTCACTGACTACACCTGACCTTTAGCGCAGGATGTCCCTGACCCGAGCCAACACAACCCTCACTGACTACACCCGACCTTTAGCGCAGGATGTCCCTGACCCGAGCCAACACAATCTTCACTGACTACACCTGACCTTTAGCGCAGGATGTCCCTGACCCGAGCCAACACAACCTTCACTGACTACACCCGACCTTTAGCGCAGGATGTCCCTGACCCGAGCCGACACGATCTTCACTGACTACACCTGACCTTTAGCGCCGGATGTCCCTGGTCCGAGCCAACACAATCCTCTCTGACCACACCTGACCTTTAGCGCAGGATGTCCCTGACCCGAGCCAACACAACCTTCACTGACTACACCTGACCTTTAGCGCAGGATGTCCCTGACCTGAGCCAACACAATCCTCACTGACTACACCTGACCTTTAGTGCAGGATGTCCCTGACCCGAGCCAACACAACCTTCACTGACTACACCTGACCTTTAGCGCAGGATGTCCCTGACCTGAGCCAACACAATCCTCACTGACTACACCTGACCTTTAGCGCAGGATGTCCCTGACCTGAGCCAACACAATCCTCACTGACTACACCTGACCTTTAGCGCCGGATGTCCCTGACCCGAGCCGACACAAATTTCACTGACTACACCTGACCTTTAGCGCAGGATGTCCCTGACCCGAGCCAACACAACCTTCACTGACTACACCTGACCTTTAGCGTGGGATGTCCCTGACCCGAGCCGACACAACCTTCACTGACTACACCTGACCTTTAGCGCAGGATGTCCCTGACCCGAGCCAACACAACCCTCACTGACTACACCCGACCTTTAGCGCAGGATGTCCCTGACCCGAGCCGACACAATCCTCTCTGACTACACCTGACCTTTAGCGCAGGATGTCCCTGACCCGAGCCAACACAATCTTCACTGACTACACCTGACCTTTAGCGCAGGATGTCCCTGACCTGAGCCAACACAATCCTCACTGACTACACCTGACCTTTAGCGCAGGATGTCCCTGACCTGAGCCAACACAATCCTCTCTGACCACACCTGACCTTTAGCGCAGGATGTCCCTGACCTGAGCCAACACAATCCTCTCTGACCACACCTGACCTTTAGCGTGGGAAGTCATCATAAGACAAGCTTATAAAACAAAAGCCAATGTGCTGAGGCAGATAAAACTGCCTGAGGAAGGAGCAGTGCTCCGAAAGCTCATGTTTGAAACAAACCTGTTGGACTTTAATCTGGTGTTGTAAGACTTTTTACTGTGCTCACCCCAGTCCAACGCTGGCATCTCCACATCGCAGATATAACTGGAAGAACACTCAGTGACACCTGCCAGCAGAGTACAATGACACTCTGAACCCTCACCTACAAGCAGCATCAATGATAGTGCCACGGGTTTGTACTTATTACAGACATCCTGCATTTACTATTCAGTCTTATATCTTATTTTTCCAGCTATTTTATCAACTTTAGACTATAGATAAACTCGGCTTAGGCTACTGCAATGTAAGTAGGCCTCGTCCCATATACATTTTCAAAATTATTTGAAATTCGAAACGCAATCGGCTGCAATGGTTTCGGACAACAGATAACCAACCTGTACGGCCAAATCGGGCTGGTTTAGCACAGTGGGCTAAACAGCTGGCCTGCAATGCAGAACAAGGCCAGCAGCGCGGGTTCAATTCCCGTACCAGCCTCCCAGAACAGGTGCCGGAATGTGGCGACTAGGGGCTTTTCACAGTAACTTCATTGAAGCCTACTTGTGACAATAAGCGATTATTATATTATTATTATACGTTTTCACTTTTGCTTTTTAACCAGCAAAGTTGCATTGCGACTACATTGACACACTTAATGCACCAGCCATAAAGCCAGTATTTGCAGCTGGGATTTCCCAATACAGCAAAGTCCTGCTGTCATTAAAGAAAAGGCTGAGTAAATGATTGTTTAGTCACCCAAGGGCCACATTCATGCACCTTAAGTCACCTTCAGATATAGAATTGATGAAAAGGGGTGGTAACTGATAAAAATGATACTTGCACATTGTTAATTGAACACCCGACGGTTCCCTGATGAGATAAGCGAACTGTAGCAATTACATTCTGTGCTCTTGTTTCTCCATGACAGGAATAGTCTAGTTGCGAGCATACCAATTTGAATATTCATTTGGACATAACAATAGTTAGGCACATGGTCAAACAAGCGAATGTGAGCGGATGCAATTTTTAAGGAAAAGGCAACTGGGATTGGCTAGGTATAAGGTGGAATAAAGGGGGCTGGAATTAAGTGGGGAAGATGCCGGACGGTAGAGGGGATTGGAGGCATAAGCCTCTGGTAAGGCTGCTAAAGTGGAACGTCCGGGATCTGAATGGGCCAGTTGTAAATTCGCAGGTGTTCACGCACCTCAGGAGCTTGAAAGCGGGGGTGGGTCTTTCCGCAGGAGACGCACCTCCGGGTGAAGGACCAGGTTAGGCTAAGGAAGGGGTGGATCGGGCAGGTTTTCCACTCGGGGTTTGATTCGATATCGAGGATAGTGACGATTTTAATGAGCAAAGAAATGGGATTTGTGATTGCAAACGAGGTGAGGGATTCAGGTGGGAGATATGTGATTCTGAGTGGGGTATTGGAAGGGGAGCTGGTGGTGTTGGTAAATGTGTATGCCCCAAATTGGGATGATGTGGGTTTTATGAGGGGGTTGCTGGCAGCGATCCCGGATTGGCAATGCACCAATTGATCATTGGGGGGGGGGTTTATGATTTTAACTGGGTCCCAGAGCCGAGGGTGGATAGGCCGAGCCCCAGGTAGGCATATGGATAGGATAGGGTATGAATGGCAAGGGAGCTGGCGGCGGGGGGGTTACTGTAGTGAGTCAGGTGATTTTGGTTGGGGTGGAGGGGGCAGAGTATGTGGGGATAGTTATTTCGGACCATGCGCCCCATCGGCTGGAGATTCAGTTTAGATTGGGCTGGGAGCAGAGGCCGGGTGGAGGTTTGACTCGGGGTTGTTGGTGGATGGAGGATTTTGCGATAAGGTACGGGTGGTGATTAAGAAGTATGTCGCGTTGAATCAGAATGGGGAGGTTTCGGAGGCCATTTTTTGGGAAGCACTGAAGGCAGCGGTCTGGAGGGAAATTATTTTGCTTACGGCTCGTGCGGATAATGAAAGGAGGGAGGAACAAGACCGTCTAGCGAACAGATAGTGGAGGGAGTATTTGAGGGTGTCTATCATGGAGGGATTGGTGAGGGGGACAAAGTTGCAGGGGCGGTTTGACAGGTTGACAACGGGGACGGCGGTAGGGCAACTGCGTGGGGCAAAATGAGCATGGGGAGACGGTGAGCCACATGCAGCCGCACCAGCTGTGGAGGCAGGCTGCATCCAGCGAAATACTGCAGAGACGGACTGGGAATGTGGTGTCGGGACTGGTGAAGATAAATGAGGTATTTAGAGAGTACTACCAGGGACTGTACGAGGCGGACCGGGGGGAAAGTGGGGGACATGGGGCAGTTTCTGGACGAGCTGGAATTTCCCCAGGCGGAGGAAGCAAAAAGGCAGGCATTGGAGGAGCCCCTGGGTCTGAGGGAGGTAGCATCAGGGGTATGAAGTCGGGGACGGCCCCAGGGCTGGATGGGTACCCTGCGGAATTTTATAAGAAATGTGCAACGGACCTGGCTCCACATCTGTTGGAGGCATTTAATGAAGCACTGGAGAAGGGGGAGCTGCCGGAGATGATGACGCAGGCAGTAATCACGCTAATCCCGAAAAAGGGGAAGGACTGGTGAAATGTGGGATGTATAGACGCATATCACCATTGAACACGGATGAGAAAATATTCGCTGTTTTTTATTTTAGAGTACCCAATTATTTTTTCCAATTAAGGGGCAATTTAGCATGGCCAATCCACCTAACCTGCACATCTTTGGATTGTGGGGGTGAAACCCACGCAGACACGGGGAGAACATGCAAACTTCACACGGACAATGACCCAGGGCCGGGATTCGAACCCGGGTCCTCAGCGCCGTAGGCAGCAATGCTAACCACTATGCCACCGTGCTGCCCAAGTATTGGCTAAGTTGTTGGCAGGGAGGATGGAGGATTGTGTCCCGGTGATTGGTTGCAGAAGATCAAACAGGCTTCGTGAAGGGCAGGCAGCTGTTGAATGTAGTGATGAATCCGTCAGGGGCTCTGGTACGGGAGGTGGTGGTGTCCATGGATGCAGAGAAGGTATTTGATCGGGTGGAGTGGTGGGTATTGTTCGAGGGTTTGGACCAAGATTTGTGGCATGGGCGGGTTGTTGTTTGTGGCACTGAAGGCAAGGGTGAGGACGAATGATATGCGTTCGCAGAGCTTTGACTTACACAGGGGTACGAGGCAGGGGTGCCCGCTGTCATCGCTTCTGTTTGCGTGGCCATAGAGCCATTGGTGATGGCTCTCAGGGGGTCGGCAGAATGGCAGGGGATTATGAGGGGACAGAGTGTCGCTCTCTGCCGATGACCTGTTTGCTGTGTGTTTCGGATCCGCTGGAGAGTATGGGAAGGTTTATGAGCCTGCTGGGGAAGTTTGGAGGGTTCTGAGGGTACAAACTGAATGTAGGGAAAAGCGAGGATTTCCCAGTTAATGAGTTGGGACGATGGACAAATTCGGGGGGGGGGGGGGGGGGGGGGGGCATTTACGGTAGCGAGGGATGGATTTAGGTATTTGGGGATTCATGTAGGGAGGGAATGGACGGGGCTCCATACCTGGAACTTAACAAAGCTGGTGGAGGAAGCCAGGGAAGATCTGAAGAAGTGTGATACACTGTAGTTGACAGTGGTGGGGAGGGTCCAAGTGGTGAAAATTAATATTCTGCTGAGGTTCTTTTTTATTTTTCAGGCTCTCCCGATCTTTATACCAAAGGCCTTTTTTCGGAAATTGGACACGATCATTTTGGACTTTGTATGGGCGGGGAAGGTTCCGAGGGTGGGGAGGACCCTGCTACAGAGGCGTTGCCGAACTTACTTCATTATTATTGGGTGGCGAATGTGGACAAGGTGCGGTGATGGTGGGAAGGAAAAGGGATTGAGTGGGTTAGGGTGGAGGAGGAATCTTGTAAGGGGTCTAGTTTGAGGTCTATGGTGACGGCAGTATTGCCAATGGCTCCGAGTTGGTATTCAGGGAGCCTGGTGGTTCAGTCCACGGTGAAGATATGGAATCAGCTGAGGAGGCATTTTAGGGTGGAAGATTCTGGGCGGGAGTGTTCGGGGTCTTAGCCAGGTTAGTGGACCTGGACCCCTTGATGGTGACATTTGGGGTTTCAGAGAAGCCGGAGCTCATGGAGAGGAGGATGGCCAACGAAGACCGAGGACCAGTTTGTCGCCGGTGGGGGAGGAGGAGGAGGATTATATAGTTCATTGCTGGGATGTAGGTTTCCCAGTGTTTTTATGTATAGTAACCTGTTTTGATACATGTTGATGATCAAATACTACAATACGTTTTTAAAAATGTTTTTTTAAAGAAAAAGTTACTTCAAAATCAAAAACTTCCAGAATCAAAACTCCACAAACCTTTTTGTTATATCTGACGACAAGGGTCTCGGCTGAAATGATCGTCTTTGGGAGCTCAGGAGTTGTTCCCGCTTGGTATCACTGTTTTCTGAAGTAAAGCTTTTAATTCGCTGCCTGACAGGAACATTAATCTTTTCTGTCTCATTGGCAGGCTGTGAACAATCCGTTTTTGCTGCATTGCTGCTGGCAGAAACGAGGAGGAGACTGATGCGTCTTTTGATTATCCCACCAGAAACTTTATTTTCTTGATCATCAGAGACCAAAGAAGAGTTTTCGACATCAGAGGTTCGATCCAGATCAGAACATTCTTTACCCAACTCCTTATTTGTCCAAATCTTGAGTTGCCCGCGATCAGTTCCCACTTTCTCTTTTTCAGATCTTAATGACGTAGTCGATATTTTTTCTTCCTTTTCTTCTTCTCCTTGAACAGCAGTGATTTTGGTGTTTTTAACGTTGTTTTCCCACAGAATCATTCGTTCTGGGGAAGTCGTTTTCTCTTTATTGTCTCTCGCACACAATGTGAGCGCACTGCCATTTTTTTCACTGATTTCCATCTTTGGGCTTTCATCGAGTGTCTTTTTAGCAGCAGAAAAGTAACCATTTGTCTCGTCTTCATGGTCATTTGGGGAAGCTGAGGACGAGCATTTTGCTGTCACTGCTGCTGACTCCGCCTGTTCAACTACTGCAACGTGCCTGGTATCGGAGGGCAGAGCATTAACATCTTTAATAGTGATGGGAACATTTTCTTTACTGTCCTCTGATTGAGGAATATTTCTCTTGTGAGCAGAGACTTCAAATCTGGCTGTAAGGTCCATTGATAAAGGCCTGGGCTTTGTTAGCCAAGGTTTTCCAAGGGCAGAAGGCTTTTCATCATGTTTTATGGTGATTTCAGAAGGAGACTCTGATTTCTGGACATCTGTGGTCCCAGGGAGCCAAGCAGATAATGGTCTCGGTCTCCTTAATTGGACCCTGAGTGAGGATGGGTTTTTAGTACTGTCTTTTTCCTGGTCTATTTTGTTGTTATCTTTCTCTGTAATCTTGTCCAATTTTCCTAAAAATCCCAATGAAGAGGCTCTTGATAATGATGCAGAGTCTGTCATCCCAAATCCTTGAGGTGCACTCCGGCTGTATTTCCTGGAATGAACGGATGGCTTAGACAACTTAAGAGGTTGCATCGTCCCTCGCAACTCTGGATCCTCTGAACTGTCCCTGCCTTTCCCAATATCTTTGAGACCTTCACTGAACTTCTTTGATTTTAATTTCTGGACTGAGGTTTCCATAATTATGACAGTAGTTTGTTTCGTTTCAGAATTTTCACTCTTTCCCTCTGTTGATTTTTCAGGACTCAAGGTCGTGGTTGAAGAAGGAGCTGCCACGTTGCTCTGTTTCAGTGTCGAATGCAAGTCGAGCGATGTTTCGCCATCCTGACAATGGCCTGCCCTCATCCAACTGATACTGACAGACCCCACTGAAGACTTTTGAGCAAAGGAAGGCGATGTTGACAACACAATTCCACTTGGTGCACGATTTGCCTCTGTGTCCCTGAATCTTGCTTTTGTATCATCTGTATCAATAGCATGTTTCCCTAATGGTGTTAACATAGAAGTAACACTTATAGGCTTAGAAGCTGTAGGTGCTTGTGTGGTCCCTAATGATGTGTATGGCACTGGCAACTTCTCCAAAGAAAATGGTTTCGGAGTAAGTCTTGGTTTTGGTCCTGTTCCAGGTTTGGTTCCTGAGCCCAAATTCAGTTTGCCCTCATTATCAAATATATGGGGAGAAACTGGAGCTGTTGGTTCAAGGGCTTTATTGCTTACACCTGAAAGAGTGTTTATGCGAGTCCACGGCAATCTTGTCTCATTGACAATATCATCCACATCACTCAAGGTATTCGTGGACGTTGGGGCTGGCTTCCCTTCCACCCATGTTGCCATGACAATCTTCTACTTTAGGCATCCACCGTGCTACATGACTTATGTGAAGAGTGGAATCCTACAAAAAGAGGGAGAAGATTGTTTATAAGGTTGTTTCCAAAGAGGCCGCTGACATTAGAATAACTTAAAACATTACAGACATTCAAAAATACAAGCCTATGTCTAGTATCTGTTGGATTAAAAAAAGTGATGACTGTTTAGTGCTACTGCTTTCCCGGGACTGGAAGATCTATTGTGCAGTTACTCATGGGCAGTTTCATTCACGCAACAGGAAATGGCGATAACGGGACTTCCAGTGGTGGCCATGGAGTGAATGGTCGCACACAGAGCAGCTTCGGCTTGATGGCATTGGTTTGGGCACTTTATACCCATTAGTGAGGTAGCTCCGGCAGGAAAGTGTGCAGAAGGTGTAGAGGGAGAGGTTCTCCTCAAGATTGGCATGTCTACTGGCTAACAGACCCGGCAAAAAACAGTTAAAGACCTGGCTAAGGAATTGGAGGGACTTGTGATGCTGCAACAATTGCGAGAATAGCGGAGGCGGAAGGGTCATCGCCAGTTGGAAGGTCCCACATGGAGCAGTTGATGGCCTTCATCAAAGATGGATTTCATCAGCAAAGGAAGGGATTGAGGGAGCAGTATCACCTCTGCGAGAATCGACTGACCATGTAGAGAAGTGTCTTGAGGCACAAGGAGCAATGATATGAGAGGTGGAGAAGGTAGTGCCCGCCCAAAGCAATCGGATCACGGCCCTGGAGGCGGGGGTGGGGGATCTTGGGGGATCTGTGCAAGTTGTTCAGAGTGAAGGTTGAGGAACAAGAAAACAGGTCCAGGATGAAGCTGAAAATTGTGGGTCTGCCAGAGAGTGTGGAAGGAATTAGCGCCACAAAATATGTGTTAAGGATGCTGGCCAGGCTGGTGGAGGAGAGTGGGCTGGACAAGGCCCCAGAGGTGGACAGGGCCCACAGATCTCTTATGGCAAAGAGAGTGGGGAGCCGCCGCGGGCGGTGATTGTGCAGTTGCACAAGTTCGTGGAAAAGAAGATCCCGGACTTAGATACGTACCAGTTGATTATGGGTGGAGATTTTTCTTTTTTAGAAAATATTTTATTGAGGCATTTATAATTTTAATATTTTAAACAGAGAGATCCAAAACACGCAAAAACCCCACAATAACAGACCCAACTCCCCCCACCCCTAAATCCTAACTTAAAAAAAAACATTTTATCAAGGCGTTTATAATTTTATAATAATAACAGTAAACTCTACAAATACAAATATAAACATAGTGGAAAGACCACCTCCCTCCCTCACCTCCCTCACAAGTCCCACCTCCTCTAAACAATAATCTAACAGCAACCCCCCCCCCCCCCCCCCCCCCCCCCCCCACCCCGACCTCTGCTGACAGTTAGTTTTTTCTCCGACGAAGCCGACAAATGGCTGCCACCTCCGGACAAACCCTAGCATTGACCCTCTTCGGGCGAACTTTATTTTCTCCAATCTGAGAAACTAAGCCATGCCACTAAGCCAGATCGCTGAATTTCGGGGCTTTGAATCACTCCACGCTAACAATATCTGTCTCCGGGCTACCAAGGAGGCAAAGGCCAAGATGTCGGCCTCTCTCACCCCCTGGACTCCCGGACCTTCCGACACTCTGAAAATCGCCACCTCTGGACTCGGCACCACCCTTGTTTTTAACACCGTCGACATGACGTCTGCCAATTATAATCACGTATTGTGACAAGTAGGCTTCAATGAAGTTACTGTGAAAAGCCCCTACTCGCCACATTCCGGCGCCTGTTCGGGGAGACTGGTAAGGGAATTGAACCTGTGCTGCTGGCCTTGTTCTGCATTACAAGCCAGCTGTTTAGCCCACTGTGCTAAACCAGCCCCGATGCTAAACCAGCCCCTGCAAAAATCCGCTATGGGTGGAGATTTTAATTGTGTGGTGGAACCGAACATGGACAGGTCGATTCCCAAGTCAATGGGAAGGTTGAGGATGGGAGGGTTTATGGACTATATGGGAATAGTTGATTCATGAAGGTTTAAGACACGGGAGAGGGGGGTACTCCTCCTTCTCACACTTGAATAAGGTGTATTCGAGAATCAATTTCTTTGTGATGAGTCGAGCGGTGTTGATGGGGGTAGTGGGGCGGAGTATGTGGGTATCGTAATTTCGGATCATGCGCCGCATTGGCTGGAAGTGAGGCTTAGCTTGGGAAAGTGCAGAGTCCGGGATGGAGGCTGGATTCAGGTCTTTTGGCAGATAAGGGGTTTTATGAAAAGGTGAGGTTGACTATTACGGATTACGTGGAGCTGAGTCAGAACGGGGAGGAGTTCTAGGAGACGTTGAAGGCACTGGCTCGAGGAGAGATGATCTCGTTCAAGACGCACAGAGATAGGAGGAGGAGGGATGGGCATGGACGGTTGCTGGGCGAGATAGTCGAGGCAGATAGGAGATACTCGGGGCTCCCAGTAAACAGCTATTGGTGGCGAGGAAGACGTTGCAGGAGCAGTTCGATAGGTTGACGACGGGAAGGGCAATGGGGCAGCTATGGAGGGTGCAATATGAATACCGAGAGAAGGCACGCTGTATGCTGGCCACCAACTACGGAGGCAGGCTGCACCCAGGGAACTTTTAAGGTGCGAACAGAGAAGGGGAAGATAGTGTCAGAGCTGCAGGAGGATAAATGAGGGGTTCAGGGAGTATTATGAGCTGTACAGGGCCGAGCCAGGTGATGAGGAAGGAGACATGGGACAGTTTTTAGATGGGTTGGAGCTTCCAAGGTTGGAGGAAGAGAGGAGGCAGGTATTAGAGGAGCCGCTGTCTCTGAAGGAGGTAACAGTACTAGGGGGAAGAAGTCGGGGAAGGCGCCAGGGCCAGACGGCTTCCTGCAGAGTTTTATGAGGCATTTGTAGTAGAGTTGGCACCACTTTTTTTGGGCTGTTCAATGAGGCTTTGGAGAAGAGGGAGCTGCCAGAGACACTGACACGGGTGTCAATCACACTAATCCCGGAGCAGGGGATCGGATAGGCCCATTTTGTTGTTGAATACAGACGTGAAAGACATGGCTAAGTTGATGGCAGGGAGGATGGAGGAATGTTTGCCGGGGGTGGTCGCTAAGGATCAAACTGGTTTTGTAAAGGACAGGCAGCTCCCTGGTAACATCAGGAGGCTGTTAAATGTGGTTATAACTCAGGGGGGGTGGGTGATGGAGGTTATTGTACTATGGATGCAGTGGAGGCTTTTGATTGGGTGAAGTGAGGGTATTTATTTGAGATCTTGGGTAGGTAGGCTTGGGTTTGGCCCGAAGTTTGTGGCATGGGTGCGTCTGTTATATGTGGCCCTGTGGCAAGTATACAAATTAGATGAGTTCATGGAGTTTTGGAGTTCACAGAGGAACAAGACAGGGGTGTCCGCTGTCGCCATTGTTGTTCACACTCGTGATTGAGCCCTTGCCGATGCCCTTAGGGGTTCTGTGAAGTGGCGGGGGATTGTGATGGGAAGCAGGGAGCAATGGATGTCACTGTACACAGACGACCTGTTGTTGTTTGTGTCAGACTCATTGGAGAGTATGTGTAGGATCATGGGAATATTGGAGGGGTTTGGGGCCTTCTCGGAGTATGGGTGAAATGTCGGGAAGAGTGAGATGTTTCTGGTGAATGTGGTGGGGCGGGGAACGAACTTGTGGATGTTGCCCCACAAGGTAGCTAGGGAACGGTTCAGGTATTTGGGGATTTAGGTGACGAGGGGATAGACTACGATGCAGAGATGGAATTTGGCAATGTTGGTGGAGGAGCACAGTAAGAAGTCTTACAACACCAGGTTAAAGTCCAACTGGTTTGTTTCAAATCACTAGCTTTCGGAGCACAGCTTCTTCCTCAGGTGGAGATCGGGGGGGGGGGGGGGGGGGGGGGATTTTAAGAGGTGGGATACATTAAAGATTACACCTGACACTGGCAGGAAGGGTGCAGGTTGTGAAAATGAATGTGCTGCCAAGGTTCCAGTTTGTTTTCCAGGCCCTCCCGATCTTTCACCCCAAGGGTTTTTCCGGAATTTGGAGACAATAGCCGGGATTCTCCCCTACCTGGCGGGGCGAGGGGTCCCGGCGTGATGTGAATCACTCTGGCGTCGGCCACCCCAAAGGTGCTGAAGTCTCTGCACCTTTAGGGGCCAAGCCCTCACGTTGAGGGGCTAGGCCCGCGCCGGAGTGGTTTGTGCTCCGCCGGCTGGTGTGGACGGCCTTTGGCGCCACGGCAACCGGGGCCAAAAGGACTGAGCCGGCCGGCGTAAGTCCATGCGTGCGCCGGAGCGTCAGCGGCTGCTGACGTCATCCCCGCGCATGCGCAGGGGATGGTGTCACTTCCGCCTCCGTCATGGGGAAGACCATGGCGAAGGTGGAAGGAAAAGAGTGTCCCCACGGCACAGGCCCGCCTGCCGATCGGTGGGCCCCGATCGTGGGCCAGGCCACCGTGGGGGCACCCCCCCGGGGCCCGATCGCCCCATGCCCCCCCCCCCCCCCCCCAGGACCCCGGAGCCCGCCCGCGCCGCCAGTCAGGTAGGTGTTTTGATTCCCGCTGGCAGGAGAGGCTTGACAGCGGCGGGACTTCGGCCCATCGCGGGCCGGAGAATCGCTGGGGGGGGGGGGCGGGACTCGCCGACCAGCGCGGCGCGATTCCCGCCCCTGCCAAATCCCTGGTGGCGGAGAATTCAGGACATTGCGAGGGCGGGATTGAGGGTCGGAGAATCCCACCCAATGATTTTGAAGTTTTTATGGGCAGGGAAGGTGCCGACGGTAAAGAGGCAGTGACAGAATGGCGGCTTGGCATTGCCAAACCTCCTGCACTATTATTGGGCAGTGAATGTGGAGGGGATTGGGGGGGGGGGAGGGTTGCTGGGGGAATGAGTGGGTCAAGATGGAGGAGTCCTGTAGGAGATCCAGTCTAAGGGCTATGTTGATGGCTCAGCTGCCACTAGCCACGGGGAGGTATACAAGGCGCCTGGTGATACAGTCGACGTTCAGGGTGTGGAATAAGCTCAGAGACACTAAGTTGGAGGGGATGTCACTATTGACACCACTGTGTGGGAACTACAGGTTTAAGCCGGAGACGATGGATGGGATGTATGGGAAGTGGAGGGAGGTGGGGCTGGAGTGGGTGAGGGACTTGTACTTGGAAGAGAAATTTGCAGGTCTGGATGAATTGCGGGAGAGGTTTGAGTTACCGAGGGGAGAGTGAATTTAGATATATGCAGGTGAGGGAAAAGAGTGGAGGACGTTTCCCAGGTTGCCGGAGTACACCTTATTGGAGCAACTGCTGCTCCCAGATTAGTCGTGAGAGGGTACTATTGGGGACATATATGGGTGGTTGGGGAGCGGGGGCGAGGTGGTGAAGATCAAGAACAATTAGGGGAGGAGTTGGGGGGGGGAATAGGCTGAGGACTGTGGTGCGAGGCAATGCGTTGGGTGAATTCAACCTGTGCGAGGATGAGCGTGATTCAGTTCACAATGATGTACATATGGCCAAGGTGGTGTACATATGACCAAGGTGATGTGCATCTGCCCAAGGTGGTGTACGTATGAATGGGTCTTCTAAGGGCTGGCCAATTAGTGCGAGCAGTGTGGGCGGAGGCCAGCGAATCATACTCATATGTTCTGGGGTTGCGAGAAGCTGATGTACTGGGAAGCAATGATTGGGATGTTGTCTAAAATTGTAGGGGTGGAGGTCAGGTCGGACCCAATGGGGGTGATCTTTGGGGTGCTGGAAGTGCTGTTGCTGTTGGGGGGGGGGCGATGTCACGGCCTTCACCTTTCTAATTGCACGGCGCGAGAGCTTGTTAAATTGGAGGTCAGCTACGCCGCCAGTGGTGGCGCCCTGGCTGGGGGACTTGTACAATTTTCTCCAGCTGGAAAAGATTAAATTTTGGTTGAGGGAGTCAGCGGAGGGCTTCGGGACACGGTGGGGGTTTGTTTATGATAATGTTTGGGGACCTGTTTGCTGCGAGGTGGGGGGCCACAAAAGGGCAAAAATTGTCCAAACTGTGGACTGAGAGTTTTTGGAGTGTGTTTTTTCTGTCCGTTGCTGTTTTTTTTTACACGTTTGGAATAAAATACATCTTTTTTAAAAAATGCAGTAATAGCTTTCTGCTCTGCAGCAGCACAAAAGTTATTAACTTTAGAATTCACTAAAGATTTGCTCATCCATTGGCAAACTATATCATTCTTCCAGTTAGTGAAGAAGAACAATTTTACTGTCTGCAGAATATATCCCAGTATTAATTCATCCAGGCACTCCCCTCCATCCGTCTCCACACGACTCCGTCCCCCTGCACCGCTCCCACACCTTCTCAATATTCGCCGCCCAATAATAAATTAACAGATTGGGGAAAGCTAGGCTCCCCGACTGCCTATCCCTTTGTAAAAGCACCCTGCGAATCCGTGGGGCTTGCCTGCCCAAATAAAAGAAGATATAATTTTACTAACTTTCACAAAGAATGATTCAGGGAGAAAATTGGATGGCACTGAAACACAAATAGAAACCGTAAGAGGATACTGACTGAATCCTACCCGCCAAGTTCAGCGGGAGGTTTTCCCTCCTCCGCAGGTCAGCTTTCACCACCTTGACCAGATCCCCGAAATTTAGTTTATGGAGTGAGGTCCAATCATGGGCACCCAAATTCCCAGATAACAGGAGCTGGACCTGGCCAGGTGAAAGGACAACCTTCCCAGACCAGTTCCTCTCCCTGGGAGAGTTACCGGAAAGTATTCGCTTTTGCCCAAGTTCAATTTATACCTCGAAGGAGCCAAATATCCTAAGCAGCTTCATATGTCCTCTGCATTGCCAAGAGGGCCCGTCACATACAACAACAAATAATCCACAGAGAATTACACCGTCCCCCTATGGTCAGAGGCTCAATTGCTGAGGAAAACAATAGTGGGGACAATGGACACCCCTGTCTTGTGCCTCTCAGGGGGCAACACGGTAGCATTGTGGTTAGCATAAATGCTTCACAGCTCCAGGGTCCCAGGTTCGATTCCCGGCTGGGTCACTGTCTGTGCGGAGTCTGCACGTCCTCCCCGTGTGTGCGTGGGTTTCCTCCGAGTGCTCCGGTTTCCTCCCACAGTCCAAAGATGTGCGGGTTAGGTGGATTGGCCATGCTAAATTGCCCATAGTGTCCTAAAAAGTAAGGTTAAGGGGGGGTTGTTGGGTTACGGGTATAGGGTGGATACGTGGGTTTGAGTAGGGTGATCATTGCTCGGCACAACATCGAGGGCCGAAGGGCCTGTTCTGTGCTGTACTGTTCTAATTCTAATTCATCAGGTGGAAATGCTTCAAACTCAAAAGTATTCGTATGAACGCTCATGGTGGAGACACTATATGAGAGCTGGGCCCAAAACTAAACCGCCCAAAGATCTCAAACAAATAACCCCACTACACCCTATCAAATGCTTTTTCTGCATCTAAATAAAAAATCACCTGGAGAGGGAGGCAAAACAACATTAAGCAGTTCCAAACAACTGCCTACCATCAACAAACCTCGTTTGCCCCTCTGATATAACCTCTGGGAGGCAGAGTCCCAAGTGCATAGCCAAGAATTTCGCCAACTACTTTGTGTTCAGTATCGAAATAGGGCGATATGACCTCACTCTGCTGGACCCTTATTCTTCTTTAAGATTAAGGAGATCAATGCCTGCTCCAATATGGTGGCAAAGTCCCCCAAGACATCGACTCCTTAAACACTTCTAACAGCAATGGGGCTAGCTGTGGCCAACTAAAATGGCCTCCCACAAAGGACGCTGGGAAAAGTCCAGCGTCCTTTGAGGCTGGGGGCCTCACGGTAGCATGGTGGTTAGCATCAATGCTTCACAGCTCCAGGGTCCCAGGTTCGATTCCCGGCTGGGTCACTGTCTGTGTGGAGTCTGCACGTCCTCCCCGTGTGTGCGTGGGTTTCCTCCGGGTGCTCCGGTTTCCTCCCACAGTCCAAAGATGTGCGGGTTAGGTGGATTGGCCATGCTAAAGTGCCCGTAGTGTAAGGTTAATGGGGGGATTGTTGGGTTACGGGTTACGTGGGTTTAAGTAGGGTGATCATTGCTCGGCACAATATCGAGGGCCGAAGGGCCTGTTCTGTGCTGTACTGTTCTATATGTTCTCTATGTTCTAAAGTGGCCAAGTTCAGGGACAGACAGGCTGCAGCTTGCAAATACACAAAAAACTGCTGCACAGACTTTGCAAAGGAACCCAGGAAAAAAACCATATCCAGGCTTTGCCAGGAACAACAGAACTATCCTGTCAATCGCTCTTGTTTACCAGACACAGCTGCACCTAAGCTCCTTATTTGGAAGGACCTATCTGCCCCCATGGCCACTTGCAGGCATGGCCACTGAGTGCCCACCCAAAAATCGATGTGGCAGCCCCTGATTGGACTTGATCGATCAGGGTGACCGAGCACTGATCAATTGATTGACAATGACCCAGAGATCACTCAAAAGGGGTACAAAATCCAAGCAGGATAGAAGGTGCTGCACCACCTTAGAATCTCTGTAGCAGCAACCAACAATGGTGATCATTCACCGACCAAAGTGAAAGACCATCACCTAACCAACTCAAGGAAGGTCAGAGCTAGGACAGACCAGGCCAACGATTGAACATTGAGGACTGCAAGATTCGGGATACAGATAAAGGCCAATATCTGTCTGGTACTTGCTGGTCACTCTGAAGTTAAGTTAAGGTCTTGTCCATACTAGCTTTGTAGTTTGACTTAAGTGTGTGTGTGTGTGTGTGTGTGAGATCGATTAACAGTAACAATTGTGTGATAGTGAATAAATATTGAATCATTGTATGAAACAGACTTGTAGTCATTTGTCCATCATATACGGGTTAAGACACACTGTGGTTTAGGCATAACACAGCTATCCCACAAATGCCTTGTAAAATTCGACTGGGAAACCATCCGGTACCGGTGCCTTACCCAGCTGCATCAGACCCATTAATTTCATAACCTCCTCAAAGGTCAGCGAGGACTCCAGTTCCTTCCGTTTCCCCCGGTCTACAACCAGGATAGACAGGCCATCCAAGAATTCCAACATTGACAACCAGTCTTTCAGACTCTCCGACTTGTAATGGTTACAGAAAAAGCCTCATTAACTTAGCTGGGGCAGAGACCAACCTACCATCCAAGTCCTTTACCTGCACTATTTCCCGAGAAGACACTTGCTGCCTCAGCTGGTGTGTCAACAGGCGACAAGCCTTCTCCCCAAGCTCATAAAAAGGCTTCTCGAATGTCGCAGCTCCACGCCCTTCACTTTCATCACCTCGTACACCTTAACCAAGGCCGCTCGAATCGAGGATATCGGCGTCTCAATCAACTTTTGCATGGTCCTCCAAGGCCTAATTTCTGGAGCTCCACAACTAAGATGCCAGTAAGCATCTCAGCAGACAGTGGAGTGGACCCCGATACTGTAGCAGCCACTGTCATTTTTTTTTAGACAGGACTCTCGAAGCTGCAAAGTGTTATATTACTTGGTGTAATATATATTACTCATTTGCTTCTTCCCAATATGCTTAGAACACACAGTGCAGAAGGAGTCCATTTGGCTAATCGAGTCTGCAACAACCCACTTAAGCCCTCACATCCACCCTATCCACGTAACCCAATAACCCCTCCTAACCTTTTTTTTTGGACATTAAGGGCAATTTAACATGGCCAATCCACCTAACCTGCACGTCTTTGGACTGTGGTAGGAAACCGGAGTACCCGGAGGAAACCCACGCAGGCACGGGGAGAACATGCAGACTCTGCACAGACAGTGACACCAGTTCATGCAGGATTAAACTCTCCAGGTAACCCCAGTGCGTCGATCAAGGAAATATTCTACTATTTATACAGTAGGCTACTAAACCACAAGTCTACACAACTGATCTTATCCTTCTTCTCACAACTCCCTCCCACACACACACACACACACACACGCGCAGCCCCTACCCCACACACACACCCACACACAACACATAACACACAACCCCCGTCCCACACACACGTTCCCACACACAACACACAACCCACACACACAAATCTCTCCCCACACACAAACATACCCACATACGCCACACCACACCCACCCACACACGACCCATTCACAACACAATCCACACACACACAAACAACAGACAACCCCCTCCACACACACACAACTCACACACACACTTCCCCCCCTCCACACACACAGACGCACCCCCTCGCCTCCCCCACACACACACGGCAGGAATCTTTGGTTAACGTTTAGGAATGAAAACTTGGATGACTCGGAGGTTTAATTGTGCTTCCTGCCTAGCCCGGCAACATTAAAGCCAATTATAATGATCCAACCGCTGCTTCATTTGAGAACAGTTAACAAAGTACAGATGGAGAACGAAACCTGGGATCTCTCAGTCCAGAGCCCAGAGCTACCCTGGGATGCCTTTATCCCCTGGTCCATCAAAAAAGCCAAGATCATTATTTTAGACAACAAAATGCAGCACTGAATGGGATAATGTGAGAAAAAGCTTTATGCTGCTGAGACCTGTAAAACTAACACCATCGCTATCTCCATGCCTACCCTCTCCAGTTATCTCGCCTGCCTAGGGCATTGGGAGTCACAGGCTCTGTGCAGCCTCTGCCACCATTTTAATGGAATTCAGCCTCACTTTTCACAGCTCAGCACGGAGGTTACTGCTCCAGATTTAAACAGCCCAATCTCACTTACATGGCAGCTGTTTGTGGTTTTATTCACTCTGATCCCAAGCCAGATAATAAATTCAAGTTGTTAAATGAAAGTTTCACACAAACAAATTTATTTTCCTTTTAATAAAAGGAATTCCACCCCCCCCCCCCCCCCCCCCCCCCCAATCCTGCCCCCTCACCTACTGCAATGTATTCCCTCTTTGTTCGGCTGGTTTAATGTTTCCGCAACTGGCGCACAGTCTGCTCCACCAATGGATGTGTGGGGCCACTACTGGGCACCCATGGTGTGTGCAAGGCTGCCACTGGGCACTGGGGTGCGAGGACGCCATTGGGCAACTGGGCGTTGGGCGGGGTTTTAAGGCTGCCACTGGGCAACTGGGGGTGGACGAGCCTATCACTGGGCACTGGGGGTTGTACCTGCCAGTCACGAGGTAATGGGAATTGTACGAGGCTGTCACGGAGCACTGGGTGGTGTATGAGCTGGGCACTGGGAGGTATATGGGAGTTGTACCTGGCAGTCATTGAGCCTGGATGTACAAGGCTTTCCCTGGGCACTGGAAGGTTGCACGAGGCTGACACCAGGTGCTGTAGGAAGCTAACACTGGACATTGGGAGATGTTGGAGGCTGTCACTGGGCACTGGGAGATCTATGAGTCTACCATTCTGCACTGGGAGATCTATGAGGCTCTCACTCAGGAGGTGGATGATGTTGTCACTGGGCACTGGCAGTTGTACCTGGCCGGCACTGGGCACTGTGGTGAATGTGATTCACACCGGATTATAATCTGTATATACATGTGTCTATATTGTAAGTGCAGTTGCACTACCTGTCCTCCAGGGGGTGTAGCTCTGGGAATGCTCGAGTTGTACGGGGCTTCTTCCTTGGCTCTGCCCAGGACTCCTCCCCCGGAAGCTGCTGTATAAAGATCAGTGCCACATGGTCAGCCGGCCAGTTCACCGAAAGTTCAATGGCTAATAGGCTGGCTCTGTTGGGAGAATATTAAAACCGCTATTCTAATCCTACAAGCACATGTCCGTAGAATTGTTGGTTCCAACAGGCACTGGCAGTTTTACCTGGCAGTCACAGGGCACTGGGAGTATTACAAGGCTATCACATGGCACAGGTGAGGCTGTCACTGGACACGGGAAGGCAAACAAGGTTGTCACTGGGATGCCTATGGAGCAGTCACTGGGCACTGGGAGGTGGATGAGGCATACGAGGCTGTCACTGGGAGGGGTAGGAGGCTGTCACTGGGAAGGGTAGGAGGCTGTCACTGGAGAGGTGTATGAGGTGATCACTGGGAAGTGTATGTGGTGGTCACTGGGAAGTGTATGTGGTGGTCACTGGGGGGTGTATGTGGTGGTCACTGGGGGGTGTATGAGGTGGTCACTAGGAGGTGTATGAGGTGGTCACTGGGAGGTGTATGAGGTGGTCACTTGGGGGTGTACAAGAAGGTCACTGGGAGGTGTTTGTGGTGGTCACTGGGGGGTGTATGAGGTGGTCACTGGGAGGTGTATGAGGTGATCACTGGGAGGTGTATGAGGTGGTCACTGGGAGGTGTAGGAGGCTGTCACTGGGAGGTATATGAGGTAGTCACTGGGGGGTGTACGAGGTGGTCACTGGGAGGTGTATGATGTGGTCACTGGGAGGTGTATGGGGCTGTCACTGGGAGGGGTAGGAGGTGGTCACTGAGGGTGTACGATATGATCACTGGGAGGTGTAGGAGGTGGTCACTGGCAGGTGTATGAGGTGGTCACTGGGCGGTGTACGAGGTGGTCACTGGGAGGGGTAGGTGGTGGTCACTGGGAGGGGTAGGAGGTGGTCACTGGGGGGTGTACGAGGTGGTCACTGGGAGGTGTATGAGGTGGTCACTGGGCGGTGTACGAGGCTGTCACTGCGAGGTGTACGAGGTGGTCACCGGGAGGGGTAGGAGGTGGTCACCGGGAGGGGTAGGAGGTGGTCACTGGGAGGTGTATGAGGTGGTCACTGGGCGGTGTACAAGGTGGTCACTGGGGGGTGTACGAGGTGGTCACTGGGAGGTGTACGAGGTGGTCACTGGGAGGTGTATGATGTGGTCACTGGGAGGGGTAGGAGGTGGTCACTGGGAGGTGTATGAGGTGGTCACTGGGAGGGGTAGGAGGATGTCACTGGGAGGTGTATGATGTGGTCACTGGGAGGGGTAGGAGGTGGTCACTGGGAGGGGTAGGGGGGGTCATTGGGAGGGGTAGGAGGTGGTCACTGGGAGGTGTATGAGGTGGTCACTGGGAGGGGTAGGAGGCTGTCATTGGGAGGTGTATGAGGTGGTCACTGGGAGGTATATGAGGTGGTCACTGGGAGGTGTACAAGGTGGTCACTGGGAGGGGTAGGAGGCTGTCACTGGGAGGTGTATGAGGTGGTCACTGGGAGGGGTAGGAGGATGTCACTGGGAGGTGTATGATGTGGGCACTGGGTGATGTATGAGGCTGTCACTGGGAGGTGTATGAGGTGGTCACTGGGAGGTGTATGAGGTGGTCACTGGGAGGTGTATGAGGTGGTCACTGGGAGGTGTATGAGGTGGTCACTGGGAGGTGTAGGAGGGGTCACTGGGAGGGGTAGGAGGTGGTCACTGGGAGGGGTAGGAGGTGGTCACTGGGAGGGGTAGGAGGGGTCACTGGGAGGGGTAGGAGGGGTCACTGGGAGGGGTAGGAGGTGGTCACTGGGAGGTGTACGATATGATCACTGGGAGGTGTATGTGGTGGTCACTGGGAGGTGTATGAGGTGGTCACTGGGAGGTGTACGAGGTGGTCACTGGGAGGGGTAGGAGGTGGTCACTGGGAGGGGTAGGAGGTGGTCACTGGGAGGGATAGGAGGTGGTCACTGGGAGGGGTAGGAGGTGGTCACTGGGAGGGGTAGGAGGTGGTCAGCGGGAGGGGTAGGAGGTGGTCACTGGGAGGGGTAGGAGGTGGTCACTGGGGGGTGTACAAGGTGGTCACTGGGAGGGGTAGGAGGCTGTCACTGGGAGGTGTATGAGGTGATCACTGGGAGGGGTAGGAGGTGGGCACTGGGGGGTGTACAAGGTGGTCACTGGGAGGGGGAGGAGGTGGTCACTGGGAGGGGTAGGAGGGGTCACTGGGAGGGGTAGGAGGTGGTCACTGGGGGGTGTACGAGGTGGTCACTGGGAGGTGTACGAGGTGGTCACTGGGAGGTGTATGATGTGGTCACTGGGAGGTGTATGGGGCTGTCACGGGGAGGGGTAGGAGGTGGTCACTGAGGGTGTACGATATGATCACTGGGAGGTGTAGGAGGTGGTCACTGGCAGGTGTATGAGGTGGTCACTGGGCGGTGTACGAGGTGGTCACTGGGAGGGGTAGGTGGTGGTCACTGGGAGGGGTAGGAGGTGGTCACTGGGGGGTGTACGAGGTGGTCACTGGGAGGTGTATGAGGTGGTCACTGGGCGGTGTACGAGGCTGTCACTGCGAGGTGTACGAGGTGGTCACTGGGAGGGGTAGGAGGTGGTCACCGGGAGGGGTAGGAGGTGGTCACTGGGAGGTGTATGAGGTGGTCACTGGGCGGTGTACAAGGTGGTCACTGGGGGGTGTACGAGGTGGTCACTGGGAGGTGTACGAGGTGGTCACTGGGAGGTGTATGATGTGGTCACTGGGAGGGGTAGGAGGTGGTCACTGGGAGGTGTATGAGGTGGTCACTGGGAGGGGTAGGAGGATGTCACTGGGAGGTGTATGATGTGGTCACTGGGAGGGGTAGGAGGTGGTCACTGGGAGGGGTAGGAGGGGTCATTGGGAGGGGTAGGAGGTGGTCACTGGGAGGTGTATGAGGTGGTCACTGGGAGGGGTAGGAGGCTGTCATTGGGAGGTGTATGAGGTGGTCACTGGGAGGTATATGAGGTGGTCACTGGGAGGTGTACAAGGTGGTCACTGGGAGGGGTAGGAGGCTGTCACTGGGAGGTGTATGAGGTGGTCACTGGGAGGGGTAGGAGGATGTCACTGGGAGGTGTATGATGTGGGCACTGGGTGATGTATGAGGCTGTCACTGGGAGGTGTATGAGGTGGTCACTGGGAGGTGTATGAGGTGGTCACTGGGAGGTGTATGAGGTGGTCACTGGGAGGTGTATGAGGTGGTCACTGGGAGGTGTAGGAGGGGTCACTGGGAGGGGTAGGAGGTGGTCACTGGGAGGGGTAGGAGGTGGTCACTGGGAGGGGTAGGAGGGGTCACTGGGAGGGGTAGGAGGGGTCACTGGGAGGGGTAGGAGGTGGTCACTGGGAGGTGTACGATATGATCACTGGGAGGTGTATGTGGTGGTCACTGGGAGGTGTATGAGGTGGTCACTGGGAGGTGTACGAGGTGGTCACTGGGAGAGGTAGGAGGTGGTCACTGGGAGGGGTAGGAGGTGGTCACTGGGAGGGATAGGAGGTGGTCACTGGGAGGGGTAGGAGGTGGTCACTGGGAGGGGTAGGAGGTGGTCAGCGGGAGGGGTAGGAGGTGGTCACTGGGAGGGGTAGGAGGTGGTCACTGGGGGGTGTACAAGGTGGTCACTGGGAGGGGTAGGAGGCTGTCACTGGGAGGTGTATGAGGTGATCACTGGGAGGGGTAGGAGGTGGGCACTGGGGGGTGTACAAGGTGGTCACTGGGAGGGGGAGGAGGTGGTCACTGGGAGGGGTAGGAGGGGTCACTGGGAGGGGTAGGAGGTGGTCACTGGGAGGGGTAGGAGGTGGTCACTGGGGGGTGTACGAGGTGGTCACTGGGAGGTGTATGAGGTGGTCACTGGGAGGGGTAGGAGGTGGGCACTGGGTGATGTATGAGGCTGTCATTGGGAGGTATATGAGGTGGTCACTGGGAGGTGTACAAGGTGGTCACTGGGAGGGGTAGGAGGTGGTCACTGGGAGGTGTATGAGGTGGTCACTGGGAGGTGTATGAGGTGGTCACTGGGAGGTGTATGAGGTGGTCACTGGGAGGTGTATGAGGTGGTCACTGGGAGGGGTAGGAGGTGGTCACTGGGAGGGGTAGGAGGTGGTCACTGGGAGGGGTAGGAGGTGGTCACCGGGAGGGGTAGGCGGTGGTCACTGGGAGGGGTAGGAGGTGGTCACTGGGAGGGATAGGAGGTGGTCAGCGGGAGGGGTAGGAGGTGGTCACTGGGGGGTGTACAAGGTGGTCACTGGGAGGGGTAGGAGGCTGTCACTGGGAGGTGTATGAGGTGATCACTGGGAGGGGTAGGAGGTAGGCACTGGGGGGTGTACAAGGTGGTCACTGGGAGGGGGAGGAGGTGGTCACTGGGAGGGGTAGGAGGATGTCATTGGGAGGTGTATGAGGTGGTCACTGGGAGGGGTAGGAGTCTGTCACTGGGAGGTGTATGAGATGGTCACTGGGAGGGGTAGGAGGCTGTCACTGGGAGGTGTACAAGGTGGTCACTGGGAGGGGTAGGAGGCTGTCACTGGGAGGTGTATGAGATGGTCACTGGGAGGTGTATGAGGTGATCACTGGGAGGGGTAGGAGGTGGGCACTGGGTGATGTATGAGGCTGTCATTGGGAGGTATATGAGGTGGTCACTGGGGGGTGTACGAGGTGGTCACTGGGAGGGATAGGAGGTGGTCACTGGGGGGGTAGGAGGCTGTCACTGGGAGGTGTATGAGGTGGTCACTGGGAGGGGTAGGAGGCTGTCACTGGGAGGGGTAGGAGGCTGTCACTGGGAGGGGTAGGAGGTGGTCACTGGGAGGGGTAGGAGGTGGTCACTGGGAGGGGTAGGAGGTGGTCACTGGGAGGGGTAGGAGGTGGTCACAGGGGGGTGTACAAGGTGGTCACTGGGAGGGGTAGGAGGATGTCATTGGGAGGTATATGAGGTGGTCACTGTGGGGGTGTACGAGGTGGTCACTGGGAGGGGTAGGAGGCTGTCACTGGGAGGTGTATGAGGTGGTCACTGGGAGGTGTATGAGGTGGTCACTGCGAGGTGTATGAGGTGGTCACTGGGAGGGGTAGGAGGTGGTCACTGGGAGGGGTAGGAGGTGGTCACTGGGAGGGGTAGGAGGTGGTCACTGGGGGGGTGTACAAGGTGGTCACTGGGAGGGGTAGGAGGATGTCATTGGGAGGTATATGAGGTGGTCACTGGGGGGTGTACGAGGTGGTCACTGGGAGGGGTAGGAGGCTGTCACTGGGAGGTGTATGATCTGGGCACTGGGGGGTGTACGAGGTGGTCACTGGGAGGGGTAGGAGGTGGTCACTGGGAGGGGTAGGAGGCTGTCACTGGGAGGTGTATGATCTGGGCACTGGGTGATGTATGAGGCTGTCATTGGGAGGGGTAGGAGGTGGTCACTGGGCATCGAGATGTGTATGAGGTGGTGACTGAGGGTGGCATAAGGTGCTTGGGTCATAAAATTGGCAACATAAACTGTCAGCTTTTTCTACCCTATTTAATCCCAATCAATAAATATTTAATTGGAATGCAGGTTTCTAAAAATTGATAATTCAATAAGATGAAATTTCATACAGTGCAATAGAATTCTTCATGGTTTATACTCACAAGGGTTTCAAGCCCTTGACCTTGTCTACCAATGCAGAAGATTATCTACAAATTTCTCATCCTTGAGGTGATTTTTTTTTACTTCAAAACACCTACGTAAAAATATGAAAATAATGAGCAGGGTTTGTTTTAAATCCAGTGATTTTATAGTTATTATTCATCTCCCTATAGTTCTTGTCTCCCTGTTATTAGTTACTGACAATGGGATAGTTGCTAAAGTTAAAACGTGGACAAATAAATATTTAATAACTTGCGCATGCAGAATTATTGATTCCATTTCTTTGTGAATTAAGTATGAGTAGCATCAGCAATCTGGATTATTGAAACGACCCTGTGACTCTTGGGACTGTGCGAGCGGGTTGCAATGGGGAATGGCTGAGTGGACTATTCCCTTGCATAATAAATCTTTACCTGACGCTGCTCCCAAATACAAATAACGTGACTTCTGTAGTCAGTTGTTTATGAGTCTATAAACAGGCTGTTGGATTAGGTACCTCCTACTGTAACCCACTAAAACAGCCATGTAATGTTGGAGGTGAACACTCAGAACAGCTTGTTTGTGATTCCCAGACCTACCCGCGAAGACTATCAGCATGAAACACGGTCAAGCTTCATTAGTAAAATTATTTCTGTTAATTTTTTCTAACCTAGTTTCTGTTAGCTGCTATTGCCCTTTCTTGCACAATGATGTGGCTGTTTTAAGGTGCCCAGTCCATAAGGTGCTGCAATATTTGCTGGCATATACAAGTGAGGACTCCAACGCACACACAAAAAATGTTTCCAACAAGCTCGATTTGGAGTGGCATTGTGGTGTTCTTTGTGATTCTGTAATCAGTATGGATGTCGTAATGTTCACAAAGGTCACAGAAGCTAAGTTCAATAACAAATCTAACATTTATTACACTACTTTTTAAAGCTCGACTACTTACTCCTATAGCAAGCAATAATCTAGTAATCTACAATTCACATTCTACTAACACTAGTCTCCACACTCTTATCTGTAACTGTACTCTCTCACTGCTCCTTTCCAGCCCTCTCCCAGAAGCCTGTGAGTCAGTGCTTTATATAGTTCTGCATCTAGCTCCATCTAGTGGTCAATTATGATATTACATTAACCCTTTATATTCTAGACATTCTACATAATGTCACAGCACTAACTAAAATAAAGATCATAGATCTCTGGTTGAATGTTGCTCTCCCAGTACTGCAAAGTGAAATTACCTTAAAAAAGCCCTGCATATATTAAAACCTTGCCATCATGGGCATCTCCGAGCGTACTAAGAACCAACCTGAGGTGGGTTTACATCAGAGTCACTGCAAGCAAAGCACTGCCAGCAGTGAGCAGAACCAATGGTCACAACAGCATCTGAGTGAATGGGCACTGTTGCCAATGCAATAAAAACAGGACCGTCCATTTCTGCAGCATGTCCATGACACAATATTTCAGCAAGTGTGACATAGAGCAGAGTGCTAAGATTAAAAACCACCCAGTTTAAGTGTCTTGTCACAGGGTGGACTACTTTCTGAGCAATGACTTGGGTCCAAACGCACCCTGCTGTACTTTGCCCAAGCAGCCAAGATCCAGCCATGACTGAAAATGTTGGCAGGCAGTTTGAGCACACGGCATCACAGTTAAGACAAATGCTGTTAAAGGAACTATTTAGAGTGCTGCTTGAATTTCTCAAAAGAACTCCTAATTTAAAAAAATGTTGAACAACACTCTTCAAAGTAACTTCAGCATCAGACTGATCCAAACATTAGGGCAGTATCTATGTTCCATTTAGTTTGCCTGTTTGCCCCCAGGACAGCACATTTCCAATTATTGCAGAGCTGTGCACCCGCACGGCATGGGGACACCATTGACCTGAATCATTCCAATTCATTTTCAGAGTATTCATCAGGGCGAGAACAATTGTAGTTTTTCCACTTCCTGGAGGCTGTCGTTAACTCCATCTGGCAGTTTGGCAACACCCTTCATTAGCCTCCTGATGTTAGTTGCACATTGTTCACCGAGTCTAAGCGTGGTCACACCCTTTGGTTGATGTTTATTTAAGGAAGTTAAATGAGAGTTTGCTGGGAGGTAATAATGGCCGTCACACAACATAGAACATAGAACAGTACAGCACAGAACAGGCCCTTCGGCCCTCGATGTTGTGCTGAGCAATGATCACCCTACTTAAACCCACGTAACCCGTATACCCGTAACCCAACAATCCCCCCATTAACCTTACACTATGGGCAATTTAGCATGGCCAATCCACCTAACCCGCACATCTTTGGACTGTGGGAGGAAACCGGAGCACCCGGAGGAAACCCACGCACACACGGGGAGGACGTGCAGACTCCACACAGACAGTGACCCAGCCGGGAATCGAACCTGGGACCCTGGAGCTGTGAAGCAGTGATGCTAACCACCATGCTACCGTGAGGCCCATGTTCTGTGACAGTCCTGCCTCTCAAAAGCCATTCTGGTTGGGGCGAGATTGCCTCAATAACTGGGCACCCCACACTCTGGCAGATTGACTGTGCTGCCCACTAATCACCTTTCCTGTATTACAACAGTGACTATGCTTCTAAAGTACTTCATTCGTTGCAAAGTGCTTTGGAACATCGTCAAGTGATCAAAGGGCCAGTGTAAATAACATTCTTTCTTCCAATCAGTTTTGTTGGGTTTAATATTCCGGAAGCATTCGCTATTATGCCAAAATTTATGCTTCCAATCCAGTCTGACCCTTGTAATAGAAATGTGAACAGTTGCTTTATCCAGCACCTCGGGCTGGAGGAAAGAATCATCCATGCGGACAATCCAGTGATTCTCACAGAAGACAATGTGCAACCGAATGTGAGCGGATAACAGCTCACGGCATGTTGAGAAATAAGTCACATAAAAATACTTGAATCTTTGTTCACACAAGGTTCCTTTGTTTCAAAAGAAGAGGAAACGAGGGGCTTCTGCAATATAAAGTAAAAGTTGCCAGATGACCATAGGCTGCTTTCCCCTTTGAGGGGGTGAGCTGACTGGTGTGGTTTAACCTGAGGATCACCACACCTCAGGCGAGGGACGAGGTCGAGAAGTTCATGAATAATTTGTAATGTAGAGAGAGTCGAAAAGCTGGTACTGTTCTCCTCAGAATAAAAATTTACAAAGTGGTGTCCAAAATTATGAAGTGTTTTGATTGAGTTGGGGGGAAACGACAGATTATGATGATCTGGAATGTATCTGGATCTAAGCCTGATTTCAAAACAGAAATAAGATGTCTGGAAGTTGCATTAAATGTACCACTTTTAATGGGCTATTTCCCCAGTCCACAGCCTCCTGCTACTTACCTTTTAACCTCATAAAACTGAAAATGTGCATATTTCAGGAAAACAGCGCTCATCATGAGTGGTCAACATTTACAGAGTTAGAGAGGGGAGAAAAAAATAACCCCATTTGTAAACGAAAAAACTTCAGCAAGATAGCTGGAAAACAAGTGGGGGACTGACTTTACCATGAGAATAAATACTGTACCTGTAATAGCCAAATAATTATTGCTTTCCAGTAATGTGGGGATAGCAGACTCACGATCATGAGAGCTTGAGAAGAATATATAACAAAGCCTAGTTATGGAGGGTCACCAATCTGAAGCGTTACCTCGGTTTCTCTCTCCACCCACGTTGCCTGACCGACTGAGCGTTTCCAAATTCTTCTGTCTTTATTTCAGATTTCCAGTAATTGCTCTGGTAAAATAAAACCCTTGCATCACCAACGGTTAGTGAGTCTCTTTCACAGTGCCGTGCATATCCCTGAAGGAAAATGTTCTTCCTTCAGCTCCCTGACGCTAAGAGGCCACGCACAACAGAGCGGAAGGAAATAAGCCGATCAAAGACTGGTTCAATTTGAACCAAGTGCTGCTTCCCCAGGTTTGTAACCCGAGTCTGAAATTTGACCTTTTGAGTGGGGATTTAGTGCATGTTTTATTTTATTTTTTAAAAAACAGCCCCCCCATTATTTGGGAAAGCGTACACTTCAGTAAAATGCAACAGTTTTTCTTTGAGCATTACCTTTTTTTCGTTTAAATTTAGAGTACCCAATTATTTTTTTACAATTGAGGGGCAAATTAACTTGGCCAATCCACCTCTCCTGCACATCTTTGGGTTGTGGGAGTGAGGCCCACACATATACGGGGAGAATGTGCAAACTCCTCACGAACAGTGACCCAGGGCCGGGTCCTTGGTGCCGTGAGGCAGAAGTGCCAACCACTGTGCCACCTTTCCGCCCCCTTTGAGAATGACCAATTGACATATTCATGCAGAAGGGGCTGCGAATCATCCTGCCATTCACTACTTTTGTTTTCAATCGGGTCAAAAGACCCATGTTGCAACGTGCTGTTCTTTTGGAAGCGGTGTCATCCAACTTAAATCAAAGGCAGAAACTATTGTGAGTACTGATGGAGAGCGTTGTGTTTATTAAATATGTGCTGCTCGAAGCCCCGAGGACTTCCTTTGATTTTTAAACAGTGAAATCTAAAATGATAATCCAGAAATCTAAGAATTTGAGGGTGTTCAGTTATATATTTTTTAAAGCAATAGATTTTGTGCTTTCCGCTCTGTTCTCTATGTAGCAACAAAAGCAGCTTCATCGTGACTGGACAAACAGAGATTTCCGGAACAAACAGCAAAATCTTAACATTTCTAAACCTCAACAGGATTCTACTTGTGCCGAACAAATGTGCAGTCAATGGAACCAAACAGACCAGTTTGGTGACAATATACAGGTCATTGTGGTTTACAGGGAAATGAGATGCACTCCTTAAAACAAAAAAAATGCTACTGATAACTAGATTACTCTCTCCAAGTAACTGGCCCTATTATTGGGCAGAGCTGGGGCCATATTTGCCCTGCACCGTACTCCAGCAGGAGTCCTTGTAAGCAGGATGTGCAAGGAGCACCCAAACAGGCCCTCCAAAAGCTAAATAGATAAATGTAGCGCTGCGCCATTAGGAGCAGATTTGAGTCCCTATCTGGGATACAATTCCAGAGGTACTGGAAGATCGACTGCACCTCACCCATTCTCCATGCAAATTTGCATCTTGGAGTAATTGGCAACTACTCGAGAGAACGGGCGGCAAGGTGGCACAGTGGTTAGAACTGCTGCCTCACAGCTCCAGGGTCCGAGGTTCAATTCTAGCCTCGGGTGGCTGTCTCTCTGGAGTTTGCACTTGTCTGCGTGGGTTTCCTCCGGGTGCTCCAGTTTCCTCCCAAAGTACAAAGATGTGCAGATTAGGTGGTTTGGCTATGCTGTATTGCCCCTTAGTGTCCAAAATAAGGATAGGTTGGGTTACTGGGTTATGGGGATAGGGTGTAGGTGTGGGCTCAAGTAGGGTGCTCTTTCCAAGTGCCAATGCAGACTCGATGGGCCGAATGGCCTCCTTCTGCACTGTAAATTCTGTGATTGTATGAGGTTCCCCCTTCAACCTAGGGTCAATTGCAAGACCTCCAACCTTGCTGAATCCAGGTATTCAATTTGGTGCATTCCATACAATTCGGTTCTTCGGACGTCCACATAGAATCATCAGGCGAGTCAGCAGGCGAGATCAATAGAGGGGTTGGGGAAGATCTGATAGCTCTTGCAGTCTGACAGATCTTTCCTTGTTATTGTTTTAACCTAGCAAATCGTTTGTGCAACTTTGTTAAAATTATCATCAAATACCATTTATTAAACATTACTTTGGTTGTCAATTAATGAATAAAGTAGCAGCAGAAGCAGAAATGCTGGAGAAAACAGTTCAAACTTGGACTGTGCCAGTAAGAGTTAAACTGACAAAGATAAAAATGATTCCACTTCCTGGTTCATTTTGCTTCAGTTCTCAATACACTGAGCTGTACATTAGTATATATTAATACATATTATCATACATTATGTATTTTTATACACGAGTGTGTTTGTCTCAATGCTCTTGGTTCATATTACAGACTTTGGCCAATATGGATGTCACTGAGCCTGTCGATATATAACAAAACCAATTCAGGTTTATAGACATTAAATGTATTATTTAACAGCTGTATCAATCTCAGTGTCATTATTAGATCTTACTGATACTCAGCATGTGTTAATTTTTCCCGATCCATACTAGTTTTTTTTAAATTTAGGAGTTGCCAATTATCTTTTCCAATTAAGGGGCAATTTAGAATAGCCAATCCACCTTTCCTGCACATCTTTGGGTTGTGGAGGTGAAACCCACGCAGACACGGGGACAATGTGTAAACTCCACATGGACAGTGACCCAGGGCCGGGATTCAACCCCGGGTCCTCAGCGCCGTAGGCAGCAATGCTAACCACTGTGCCACCGTGCTGCCCTGTATCCATGCTAGTTAAACAAAATATTTATATTTGATTTGTCATTTGCACTGCTAAATGACAAGGTGGGGAGAAGTCCTTTCTGAAGTGAAATAAGTCCATTTAACAGTGGATGTGGGCAGGTATCATTTGAACTTCATCACAGAAAAGATTATCTGATTGACCCTTAATACTTCTTCAAACAGTGCTCAAACCTGAATTCTTGTTTTATGAAGCTTTTCACAGTCACAAGGGTGGCATGGTGGTTAGCACTGCTGCCTCACAGCGCGAGGGACACAGGTTCAATTCTAGCCTTGGATAACTGTTTTTGTGGAATTTGCACTTTCGCCCCAAGTCTGAGTGGGTTTCCTCTGGGTGCTCCTGTTTCCTCCCACAGTCGAAAGATGTGCAGGTTAGGTGGATTGACCATGTTAAATTGACCCTTCATGTCCATGGATGTACAGGTGAGGCTACGGAGAAAGGGCGGGGGAATGGGCCTTGGTGGGGTGCTCTTTCAGAGGGTCGATGCAGGCTCGATGGGCCAAAACGCCTCCTTCTGCACTGTCAGGATTCTATGGTTCTACAACACAGTAACGTGGCAAAAGGAATTTAATGTGGACGAGCACAAGGGAATACATTATGGAAATAAAAATATGGAATGGGTGCCCCCCCTCTGAATGAATGGCCGTTGCTAGAGTGTGTGGATGAACAATATGAACAAGAAATTCAAATGTGCAATATTCTAAAGTTAAGAGTTAAAGTTAAAGCAACAAAAATGATGAATGGTATTTTGGGATTTATTTATAGGGCATAAGAGTAGAAAAGTGAAACGGTGACAATCTGTGTGCACATAACGCTCGTTAGGTCAAAGCTTCTATAGAACACCGATACAGTTTTTCAAACTTTTTCCCAGGGACGCATTTTTAACAACCGACCTTAGCGACCCACGCTGGCCGACCTTCGCGATCCACGCAGTCAATCTTCGCAACACGCCATTTTGCTAATTTGACAGGTAAGCCGGCTTGGTCCTCACGATCTCACTTGCTGTGTCATTCAATGTTGCATTTCCATATGGATTGTTCATCAGAGGTCCTGGAGCTCACACCAGCACTGTTTTGTCCTGCGGTGGGCTCTCCTGCAAAGCTCTCTCCAGCAGGTTCAATTGTGACATCCTGGCTTGTTTGTGTCTCTGGCGCTCTCTTCCTTGGTCCAAAAAGATCCATCTTCAGTTCGTCACAGTCTGTTGCTCGCTTGGTGGCAGCTACAAATCAGAGGAAGCTCCCCTCAGTAATTTTGCGTCCAGAGTAAGTGATGCCAATGTACCTGCTCTCTGCCGCTGCTTCTGGCGGGAAGACTAATCAATTAAAAAAAAAACATCTGCTCCCAGAACAGCGCGCTGAAATACTGAGGAGGGGGTCTGCCCCGCTGGGCTCCAGGCCTGCGCACTGCTACATCCGATTGAAGGGGTGCGCATGCATGGGATTGCCAGCATTCTTCAAATCCAGTCACGGACGTTGGGCACTTCTTCCCGCGATCAGGAACGCCGCGATCAATCGCTCCACAACACACCTGACAACCGCCCATGCCCGCCCCCAGGTTGCAACCCTGAGTTTGAAAATGACTGGTTTAGGACATCACATTATACAAAAAACACTTGTGTCATAAACAGCAGCGAGTCAGCGGGATGAGTTTTGGATTGCTCTAGTAAAGAGCCGCCAAAAGCACGATAAGCCAAATGGCCTTCTCTGCCATAAACATCCAAGGCACTATCAAATATCGAGCACATCAGCATAAAAATTTACTGCCACGCCAATCACCTTTCGAAAATAAGAGTGCAAATGTCACTTCGAGGCTCTGCAGTAAAATCTGAAACATGCACTTTTGCGCACTTTAATTTTGAAAACTTAGATGAAGGGCCACGGCTCAGGGTGGAGACATCATCAAGGTCGAAACGTAACGATGGCATTCATTGCATGAAAGATTGGCTCAGCTATGCTGGGGTTTATGCCCCACAGGAGCCTCTTCCCATCGATACTTTGTTTTTTTTTTACTTCTTTCATGGGATATGAGCATTGTTGCTCTGGCATTTCAGGGAGCAGTTGAGAGTCAACCACATTGCTGTGGGTCTGGAGTCACATGTAGGTCAGACCGAGTGAACCACATGGGTTTTTACAACAATCGACTATGGTCTCATGGTCATAATTAGACTTTTAATTCCAGAGTTTCCTTTTTACTGAATTCTAATTTCACCATCTGCCGTGGTGGGATTCGAACCCAGGTCGCCAGAGCATTACTCTGGGTCTCAGGGTTACTAGTCCAGTGACAATACCACTATGTCACCGCCTCCTCATCCAACTGGATGAGCTCAACCTTATTTACCATCCTCCCTCGCGTACGTATCCCATTACCCTGTAAATACATGTATTATGCTGGATTCACCTGAGCTGCTCCATGTGGTCTCAATTCCAGGTTTTCACCACTCTCTGGGTAAAGAAGTTTCTCCTAATTTTTTATTGAGTTACTGGAGACTATCATCCGAGTTTGGATTCTGAAATATATTGATTGCAAAAGAAAGAGAAGGCTGAAAAACAGTGCATTTTATATTATGTTAAACTATTCTGTGTATGGTACAGCATAATTTACATGTTATTTTTAATCTTCTAGTCCCCTTGTTTGATTAAATAAGACTGGAGTTAATGATCTATTCCATAGCAACACCCTGAAACCAGGGAGTATGCGAGTGTGCGAGTGACTACAAATGCTCTGAATCTCCCCTTTTCAGCTGGGAGTTTTAACTGAGCAACATAAAGGGGAAAATGAGTCAGGGTTCAGTGGCGAGCTACAAGGTTGATTCATTTATCATTAATTTAAGTTATAAGGAAGTTGGACTTTTGTCTTTGCAAAGGGTAGACTTAATTGCTTTGAAATTTTCAACCTGATAGAAAGTGATGACAAAATTAATCCATGCAAATTTTCTTTTACGCCGAAGGATTCAATCTTAGAGCGCAAGTTAGAATGTTAGCAACAAATGGCAGAATCATGTTGGACTTTTCCAACCAAAAGTTGTCAGAGATGCGGAATAAAATTAACAGGAAATGCACAGGAACGCGCTATACAAATGGGCTCAAGAGAAAATCGGTGTGTTTCTGAAAAAGGGAATGAGAAAAGGTGTGACGGCAAGTGAACAGGAATGAAATTTATCAACAAGATTCTGCCTGCCCTTTTATCGATTCTTGTAAAGTTTATAGAACCTTTCGCAAAGGTGTGGCAGCCTGCAGCACATAATTCAGTTCAATTACTGACTAACTTGAATCTGATTCCTTCACAGTCTGACATCCGACTCAATTAATACCAGTGAATTATTCCAGCACTTGTCATTTCTTTGACCTGGCAGGAAACAAACAGACACAAATGGTGTGATGACTGAATCTTTAAACCCAAACAGCAAGTAATGAATATGATGGGCCGCTTAACGGGTTCACAGCCCCATGAGCACGCTCATAAGAATATGACAGAAAGGTCAAATCGAGGAAATTTACCCCAAGTGTTCAGCAGCTCCAATATTACTTTAGAAATCCCGGTTAATTTGAATAGTATCCCAAACCCAGACGGTGCAACAATTCCCCTGGCAAAAATCACTCCATCACTTTAATTACCACTCAGGGAACAGGGACCATCTGGGGAATTAAGTGAGATGTGTGAACAAATGCTTTTCTTTAAACAGATGTTCAGGCGTCAATAGGTTGGCGGAAGCGGCAAACCTAAATTACCCCTTTGAACCGTTCTGAGTGCAGGTTACTCAGACGGTTGAGCATCAGACTTTTCATCTGAGTCTCCAGGGTTCCAGTCCCTGTCTGGGTGCTACTTTCAACAAAGTATTTCAACCTTCATGTACCCACGAGAAATGAATCATTCTGTCATACACACAAGGTAACAATATCTGGGACAGAAATGCTCATTTTCAAATGACTATCCTCAACAAAACAGATTCAATTATTCTCAAGTTGGAAAAGCTCTTCTTTTCTTTGTAGGTAACCCACATATAGTCCCCCCCAGACTTGTATGCTGTTCTTATGTTTGCAAAGTAATTTTAAGGATGCCTTTAGTTATGCTCAGCCCACAAATCTTTGGATCGACTGCCAATTATCCATCCTTCTTGGCAGATTGTTAGTGGCGAGACGCAGAGCTCCAATATGAAAATGAAAAAATGAAAATTGCTTATTGTCACGAGTAGGCTTCAATGAAGTTACTGTGAAAAGCCCCTAGTCGCCACATTCCGGCGCCTGTCCGGGGAGGCTGGTACGGGAATCGAACCGTGCTGCTGGCCTGTTTGGCCTGCTTTAAAAGCCAGCAATTTTAGCCCAGTGAGCTAAACCAGCCCCTCTACTGTACTCAATACTGTCACCAAAAGTAAAAGAACACCTTCCCCGGCCAGGATATCCTTATGAAAGATAGAATACAGGAGCATGAGTAGGTCACATAGCCCTTCCATCCTGCTCTGTCATTTAATATGATCACAGCTGACCCTCCATCTCAATACAATACTGCTGCTCCTTCCCCGTACCCCTTGATGCTTTAAAGTTCAGAAATCTATTTCCTTCTTAAATATATTCAGTAGCTTGGCCTCCATGGCTTTCTGTGGTAGAGAACACAACAGGTTCACCACCCTCCGAGTGAAGAAGTTTATCCTCATCTCAGTCCTAAATGGCCTACCCCATATGCTGAGACCATGGCTCCTTGTTCTGGACCCCCACCTGTGTCCAGCTACAGAAATTTTCTCCCCGGCCTCCAGGAAAATGCTGTCCTGAAGTTAAATCAGTAAGAAGTCTTACAACACCAGGTTAAAGTCAAACAGGTTTGTTTCAAATCACTAGCTTTCGGAGCACTGCTCCTTCCTCAGGTGAATGAAGAGGTGGGTTCCAGAAACATATATATAGACAAAGTCAAAGATGAAAGACGATACGTTGAATGCGAGTCTTTGCAGGTAATTAAATCTACAGCTCCAGACGGAGCTTCTCAAGGGCAATTACGGATAGACAACAAATTCTAGCCTCGTCAGCGAGGCTCACATCCCATTAACAAGTTTTTAAAAACAGGGGCTGTAACAAAAGGCTGATGCTACACCAGGTAAGGTGTCAGGATATTGGCTGTTTAAATTGTCAGGCAATCCAGCCTGTACAACTTCTTTTTGAAATCATTTGATTATCTCTGCTTCCATCACTCTCGCGGGCAGTGAATTCCAGGTCATTACTACACACAATGTAAAAATGTTTGTCCTCATACCTCCCCATATTGCCCAAAACCTTAAATCTGTGTCCCCTGCTCCTTGTACCAATTTATCATACAGGGCTGTCACTGTTATAATCAAGCACAGTTACAGCACTGTACTGTTACCAGAATGCTGAATGAGGTGCAGAGCGCACACATTAGCTAAACATTCCACATGCCAAATAGAAATGCTTACAGAATATGACTGGTGGGGGTCTCCCATCAGACATCGAAGGTGAATCTTAATTTAGAAAGCAAGCATGTTCAGGTTTACCATTAACAGCAGAGAGATGTATCTGGAAAATTGCAAACAACCAAATACCAACAGATGTGTTACTCCCGATGCTCAAGGCCTACATTCCACAGCTTTTAGAAACCCACACTTGGTATCTTCCACATGCTTAATGTATTTTGGCCTTATTTCCCACTGGTCCTTCCACGTCCAGAGTCATCCTTCACTATGACTTTTCACCTCAGCAGCTCAATTTTAAAAAGATAACAGATAAAAAGTGGGATTGACGCATTATTGATTTGAATGCTGTCTTCTCGCCATTTGGGGCCGGGTGGTTTTCCGGTGGGGTTCTACAAAAGGTTTCTGGATAAGCTGGTGCCGCTGTTGGTGGAGATGTTTGAGGACATGTTGGCTAAGGTGGCACTGCCGGAGACAATGGGACAGGCATCCATCTGATTGCTGCTTCAAAAGGAAAAGGACTCGGAGGAGTGTGCGTCGGATAGGCCAATATCTCTGTTGAATGTGGATGCCAAGATTCTGGCTAAGGTGCTGGTGTCAGGTTGGAGGAGTGCCTCCCGTAGGCGATTGGGGAGGATCAGGTGGGGTTTGTAAAGGGCACGCAGTTGTTGTCAAATATGCGGCGTCTGTTGAACGTGGTGCTTTCTCCGGGAGAACAGAGGGATCTGGAGGTGGTGGTGACGCTGGATGCGGAGAAGGCATTTGATTGTGTGGAGTGGAGTAATTTGTTTGTGGTGTTGGAGAGATTTGGGATTGGGCCTAAGTTTGGGGCAGAGGTTAAATTGCTGTGTAAAGAACGAAAGGCATGTGTGCGGCGAATGAGGTGAATTCAGTGTACTTGCATTTGAATAGGAGAATGAGGCAGGGGTGCCCAATTTGCCCCCTCCTGTTTGTGCTGGCAGTACAGCCCTTGGCCATAGTGCTGAGGTTCTCCCTGTATGCTGATGGTCTGTTGTTGTATATCTCCAACCCCGGCTCATCAGTGGGGGATATAATGGGACTGGTTAGGAGATTTGGGGCTTTTTTTGAAAAAGGTCTGTGTTGTGGTGGCTTCTCCAGGGGCAGGGGTCAGGGTGGGGAGGTTGCCACTTCGGGTGGCAACAACCCACTTTAGGTATTAGGGAGTGCAGGTGTCTCGGGACTGGGCTCAGCTCTACAAGTTGAATTTCACGAGTCTGGTGGATAGAGTCAAGGTAGATTTATGAGGTGGGACAGCCTCCCCCTATCATTGGCAGGACTGGTTCAGAAGATGAACATTTTGCTGCGGTTTTTATTTTTATTTCAGTGCCGACGGTCTTGTTGCCGAAATTGTTTCTTATGGGACGGAAAGGTTGATTTTGTCATTTGTGTGGGCAGGTAAGATGGCAAGGATTATGAAGATGGCAAGGATTATGAAGATGGTACTTCAGAGAGGGCGACAGTCAGGGTGCGTGGCCCTTCCAAACCATTGTACCATTATTGGGCGGCGATTGCTGAGAAGGTGCATGGCAGGAGTAGGGAGATGGAGGCTTTGTGGGTGAGGATAGAGGCAGGTTCTTGTGAGGGGTCGGAGGTACGGGCGCTGGCAACGGCAATGTTCACGTTTGCACCAGGGAAGTATTCGGGGAGTCCGGTGGTGGTGGTCATGCTAAAGATTTCGGGGCAATTTCGGCAGCACTTTAGGTTGGGGGGCGAGGTTGAAGTTGATCCCAATCTGAGGGAACCATGGAGTTGAGCCAGCAAGGATGGATGCTAGACTTTGGGGATGGGAGGAGTGGGGGTTGGGGTGGGGGCCATCTCGGCGATCTATGGAAGGATTTTAGATGGGCATATGGCGTCTCTGCAGGGAGTTATGGTCAAGTTGGAGGAGGAACAGCTGGAGATGGCTCTGGTGGAGGAACGGTAGTGTGAGATGCTGCGGAGGGTGAATGCCTCAACTTTGTGCGCGAGGCTGGGGTTGATTCAGCTGAAGGTAGTACATACAGCGCACCTGATGAAGTCGAAGATGAGCCGGTTGTTTGAGGGGCTGAAGAATATTTGTGAGCAGTGTGGGAGGGGTTCGGCCAATTACATAAATTCTGATCCAGCTCGAAGTTGGAGAAATCTTGGAGGTGGCTCTTCAGCACCATGTCGGTGATCTTACATGTGGATTTGGAGCCCAGTCCCCTGGGAGCCTTATTCAGGGCGTCGGACTTGCCGGAGTTGCAGATGGGAGCAGGGACAGATGTTTTAACCTTCGCCTCGCTGATTGCTCGCAGGTGGGTCCTGTTGGGGTGGAGGTAAGTTTCACCGCTCTGTACCTCGGTGTAGCTGGTCGATTATTTTTGTAAAGTATTTTTATTCCACAAATTTTCAAACTTTTTTACAATTTACAATAACTCCACAAACCCCCGAACCAACCAAGCCCCCACCCGCCCCCCCCTCCCTCAGCTATCAACAGTAACCAACTGCCCAAAATGCAAAATAAACAAACCTCAACAATTGTAGAACCCATCATTCACCTCCTTTGAGCAAATTTCACTTTTCCCAGGATCAAACACTCCAGCAGGTCCCCCCGCCATAGCCGGCACAGGGTGGAGAAGCTGATCTCCACCCTAACAAGGCCCGCCCAAGAGCAATCAGCAAGGCAAAGGCTAAAACATCTGCCCCCGCATCCGCCTGCAGTTCGGGTCGCTCCAGCACCCTGAATGTGGCTTCTAGGGGACCCGGCTCCACGTCCATCCACATGTAAGATCCCCGAAATGGTGTTGAAAACCACCCTCCAAAACCTTTCCAGCTTTGGGCTGGGCCAAAACATTTGCACCTGGTTCACAGGGGCCCCTCCCATATTGTTCACGGACAACACCGCTTCCAGCAATGAGGAGGCAGGTGCTATTGGGAAGGTGAGGAAGACCCGAACCTTCATATACCAGATACCCTCACCAGCCCAAACTTTTCACCCAGCTCCTCCAGACTCGCAAATCGCCCTCCTAGAAACAGATCCTTCATTTCCTTTCTCCCCCTTTCTTCCCATTCCTGGAACCTTGCATCCATCCTTCCCGGCTTGAACCCATGATTCCCCCTAATCGGCATCCCCTGCCCTCACCCCCGCTCCCAACCTAAAATGCTGCTGAAACTGCCTCCAGATCTTCAGCGTGGCCATTGCCACTGGACTTACTGAATACATCCCTGGGGCCTTCGGGCGCGCCGCCAATGCCAGCACCCAAAACCCGACCCCCTGCAAGAGTCTGCCACCATCCTCACCCACAAAGCTCCCACCTCCCTATTCCATCCCCAAAACCTCTCTGCTCGCCCACCAAGATCGTCACCCCGCCTGAGCCCTGCTATCAAACCCGAATGAAACATCTGACTCACCTACCCCTTTCTAAGCTTCATCTGACCCATCACCCTCAAATGGGCCTCCTGCAGCATCACCAAATCAGCTTTTCAACTCTTTAAATGTGCAAAAATTCTTGCTTTCATCACAGGTCCCCCTAACACCCTGAAAAAAAGAAAAAAAATGAAAATCGCTTATTGTCACGATTAGGCTTCAATGAAGTTAATGTGAAAAGCCCCTAGTCGCCACATTCCGGCGCCTGTCCGGGGAGGCTGGTACGGGAATCGAAGCGTGCTGCTGGCCTGCTTTAAAAGCCAGCGATTAGACCAGTGAGCTAAACCAGCCCCTCACATTCCACATGACCATTCTGACCAGGGGTCTCACACCCCCTCCTATCCGCCATCACTATCACCCCAGACATTGCTCGTCCAGCCGGACCTGTCACCTCCTTTTGCAACCATCGACTCCAGCCCCCCACCCCGCTCCGAAACCTGTTCGACCAGGCTCCAACGACTGCGGCCCCTTCCCCCACCCCACTCACGTTCACTAGCCAACCTTGCCAGTGAGGTGACCTCTGCCAGATCCCCCCCCCCCCACCCCTCCCTCAGTAAACCAGCCCCAAATGCCTCAAACTCATCACCCTTCAACCAAGAAACAATACAGAACCTTACCTGTAAGGAAAAAAACAGAACACATGTAGATAACCCCTCCCCCTCATTTTCGAGACGGAGACAAAATCCCAATCAAATAGAAAACCCTCAATAAAACAATCCCCGTCTCCACCAACCAAGTCCAAATCCCAACTCTCATCTCAGTCCCAGTCCTTCAGCCTTAACGAACGCCTCCGCCGCCTGCACTGTCTCAAAATAAAAGTCCTTCGAGTTGTGAGTCACTCTCTGCTTCGCTGGGTAACCACGCCAAACCTCACTCCACTGCCGTACCTTGACCCATCTAAAGGCACCCCGCCTCTTCGCCAACTCCGCCGTCAGATCTTGGCATATGCATAAACCAACGCCTTCCTACTTCACATCCCGTCTCTGCTTCGCCTAGCTCAAAACCTTCTCCTTCACGTTGTAGCTATGGAAACAGACTATAACCGCCCTTGGTGTCTCATTCGCATTAGGCTTCGGCCTGAGCGACCGATGTGCCCTATCCAACTCATTGCGGGAGGGTTCTTCCCCCTCCCCCGTCAACTCAGCAAACATCTTTGCAAAGTACTCAGTCAGCCTCGGGCCCTCCATGCCCTCAGGCAGGCCCACGATTCTCACATTTTGCCTCCTCAACCTGTTCTCCAAGTCCTCCATCTTAGCTTTGAGCACTTTGTTGGCCTCCTCCACCCTCCACAGCTCCTCACCCATCAAGGTGAATTGCTCGCTGTGTTGTGACAGTGCCTCCTCCAACCCCTTCAACTTAACTCCTTGCTCCCGCACCTCGACCAACGTCTTCATCACTGCCGCCTTTACCGGGGCAATCGCCTCCTCCACCCACTGTTTAAGCAAAGCCATCATTTCCCTCTGAAGCACCTCCAAATGCTTGACAAACAACCTTTCAAACTCCACCGACATCACCTCGGTAAGAGTTTCCATTGTGAGGGGAGCAGCCCCACCCTCTACCGTGACGGGATCGGCCCCACCCTCCACCGTGAGGGGATCGGCCCCACCCTCCACCGTGAGGGGAGCGGCCCCACCCTCCACCGTGAGGGGTGCGGCCCCACCCTCCACCGTGAGGGGAGCGGCCCCACCCTCCACCGTGAGGGGAGCGGCCCCACCCTCCACTGTGAGGGGAGCGGCCCCACCCTCCACTGTGAGGGGAGCGGCCCCACCCTCCCCACCCTCCACCGTGAGGGGAGCGGCCCCACCCTCCACCGTGAGGGGAGCGGCCCCACCCTCCACCGTGAGGGGAGCGGCCCCACCCTCCACCGTGAGGGGAGCGGCCCCACCCTCCACCGTGAGGGGAGCGGCCCCACCCTCCATCGTGAGGGGAGCAGCCCCACCCTCCATCGTGAGGGGAGCGGCCCTACCCTCCATCGTGAGGGGAGCGGTCCCACCTTCCATCGTGAGGGAAGCGGCCCCACCCGACGACCCCGCCATCTTCCTTCCTGCAGGATTCACAGCACACGCTGTTATTGTCACAAGTAGGCTTCAATTAAGTTACTGTGAAAAGCCCCTAGTCGCCACATTCCGGCGCCTGTGCGCGGAGGCCGGTACGGGACCCCTTTATTTTCAGGACTTTTCTTCTGGGACCTTGACGTTATTCGACCTGCTTATGACTTCCCACCCGAACTCATCCAAAAATTACCCCTGAGACCGACATGAAAGTCCAAAAACCAGAGACTCCAGCAGGAACCACCTAATGCTTAACGCACAACCTCCACCTACATGCAACCACCGGAAGGCATGACTGGGAAATTTTATGGAGTTTTTGTACTTGGAAATGTGAAATTTGCTTTGAGGGGAGGACAGTGAGGGGTTCCACAAGAGATGGGATTTGTTTGCACTACATTTCAAGGAGCTGGTTACTGTCAACTGCAAAGGAGGAGGGGAGGGGCAAGGTGGAGGGGGTTTAACTAGAGTATTGGGGGGGTGGGGTTTGTGTTGGTTTTACTTTGTAATGTTGGGTGTTTTAAATGTTGAAAACTGGAATAAAAATATTTTCAAAAAAAAAAAACAAGTCTGTACACAAATAACTCAACCCAGTTCTTTTGACCCGAGGCCAGGTTTAAAAAGTCCAAAGAATCTGACATCTCTATTATAAACAGCATGAGATGTCAGCCAAATCATGGACAACAGTGGTGGATAGAAATTACTGAAATGGAGTCAGTTCAGAAAGCAAATTTTACAAACCTCAGCACTGTACACGTGGAGTTTTCACTATATCCTGAGCAGACAGAAGTCACCTAAACATTTTCTTTCAACAGACCAAACAGGATTCTGGACATCGCCGGTCAACCGCAACTCATCATATACATTCTTCAAGAAACAGGAGTCCAGTTTTGAGCTTAAGACTCGATGATATCATCACACCATTCAAAAGCAGAACAAAGCGCCGCAGCCTCACAGCTCGAGGGAAGCAGCAGCTTTGATGCTGCTCACTGGAGTTTAACGTTTGGTCTCGGCAGAACCCCCAATATATATGTTATATTCACACATTCCTTCCTACCCACCACCAGCGAGACCACACTCACACACTGTTACAGTGACTGCCCTGGCATCAAGAGGTCACCGTGTTCTTAAATAAGCATATACATTAAGGAGGCCGGTTTAGCTCAGTTGGCTGGACAACTGGTTTGTGATGAGGAGCGAGGCCAACAACACGGGTTCAATTCCCGTACCGGCTGAGGGTATTCATTAAGGCCCTACCTTCTCAACCTTGCCCCTTTCCTCAGGTTAAATCTACTGATGGACAGATCTGAGGCGTTCAAGTCAGGCGACCCTGACCTATACAAGAAATCCAGGTACGACCTCCACAAAGCCATCCGAGATACCAAGAGAGAATATCAAACCAAGCTGGAGTCACAGACAGACTCTTGGCAATTGTGGCAAGGACTAAACAACATAACAGGCTACAAAGCAAAGCTGAGCAGTATCTCCGACAGCAGCGCACCCCTCCCCGATGAACACAATGCATTCTATCCGCTGTCAAGTGCCCCAGCAGCCCATAACTCACCCATACTGTAGCCACCGAAGTTGGCCATTCCCTAAATACAAAATGGAGGAACGCAAAGCATACAGGATAAAATGGACAATGTTTGCAGCACCAGCAGGCTGCACCTAGCAGGTGTGGATTCTGTCTGCTAAGAGAGCAGACAGCACCGAAACGAACATTCCGCATACTAATGAGGCAATCTCCGGGATAGTTAGCATATTAATGGAACGATTCCAGAGACAATGGACACAAATGGGGAAGTAACTGCAACATTGTAAAGAATAGCAGACCCCCGGCACCAGCGGGGTTCGAAAACAAAGAGCCTGAAGGCCCGCCCAGTAGCTAAGGAACAGCCTCAGTATTGGGGGGATTCAAACATATCGATTGGGAAGAGACCCAATCGATTCCGAGCAGGTAAGGGAGTCCGCCCACAGGGGCGCGGATCCCTGGGACCTACAAAAGACAGGTCGCACACATGGTTGATTCTTCTTGTCCAGCCCTCCTCTCTCCTTGACCAGCCCTCCTCTGTGGACCAGCACCTCGACCAGCTTTTGCCAAAAGACCTTGAACGAGAGAGAGGAGAGGTTTGGGACAGCAGCCGCCAGCAAGTAAGTGTCTCACAACGATCGCTACCAGAGATAGACACTCCTGACCCCTTTTTAACCTATACCAATCTGAAGTCTGCAGACCAGAGCAGAGCAAGAGGCCTTGCCCCCTGATCCGGCAGTTCCTTCGAGATAAGTATTTGTTTATTTAGCGGTAGGAATAGTTTAATCCTCTTAGCATGTGCATGGGTAGTTTTATAATTGTATTATAATAAACTCAGTTGTTTGAACTTACTAATTGGTGTATGGTTTTATTGCTTTGAACCTGACCTTGAAACTTGTGGCGGTATCTTAATGATACCTGGCGACTCCAGAGCTAAGTAAAGAAACAGAGCCAAATTGAGTGTTAAGCACACTCACCCAGAACGAGCAACAATACCCACCATCACAGCTTCTGAAGTCAGATCGGCCTTCCTGAAAGTTAACCCTCGGAAGCCGACGGGCCTGCACGGACCAGCTGGCAGAGGTGTTCACGGATATCTTTAACCTGTCCCTACTCCACTCCGAGGTCCTCACCTGCTTCAAGAAGACCACCATCATACCGGTGCCAAAGAAGAACCAGGCAACGCGCCTCAATGACTACCGTCCGGTGGCCCTGACTCCAGTCGTAATGAAGTGCTTCGAGAGGTTGATCATGAAGTGCATCACCTCCATACTCCCAGAATGCCTTGGTCCACTGCAATTCGCATACCGTTGCAACCAATCCACAGCAGACGCCATTTCCCTGGCCCTACACTCATCCCTAGAGCATCTCAACAACAATGACTCCTACATCAGACTCCTATTTATTGACTGCAGTTCCGCCTTCAACACCATAATCCCAGCCAAGCTCATATCAAACCTCCAAAACCTAGGACTTGGCTCCCCACTCTGCAACTGTATCCTCGATTTTCTGACCAACAGACAACAATCAGCAAGAATAAACAACACCTCCTCCTCCACAATAGTCCTCAATACCGGGGCCTTGCAAGGCTGCTTCCCCCTACTCTACTCCCTGTACACACACGACTGCGTGACAAAATTTGGTTCCAACTCCATCTACTAGTTTGCTGACGATACGCCCATAGTGGGCTGGATCTCAAAAACGACGAGTCAGAATACAGGTGGGAGATAGAGAACCTAGTGGAGTGGTGCAGCGACAACAGTCTCTCCCTCAATGCCAGAAAAACTAAAGAGCTGGTCATTGACTTCAGGAAACAAAGTACTGTACACACCCCTGTCAGCATCAACGGGGCCGAACTGGAGATGGTTAGCAGTTTCAAATTCCTAGGGGTGCACATCTCCAAAAATCTGTCCTGGTCCACCCACGTCGACACTACCACCAAGAAAGAACAACAGTGCCTATACTTCCTCAGGAAACTAAGGAAATTCAGCAAGTCCACATTAACCCTTACCAACTCTTACAGATGCACCATAGAAAACATCCTATCTGGCTGCATCACAGCCTGGTATGGCAACTGCTCGGCCCAGGGCCGCAAGAAACTTCAGAGAGTCGTGAACACCGCCCAGTCCATCACACAAACCTGCCTCCCATCCATTGACTCCATCTACACCTCCCGCTGCCGGGGGAAAGCGTGCAGCATAATCAAGGATCCCTCCCACCCGGCTTACACACTCTTCCAACTTCTTCCATTGGGCATGAGATACAGAAGTCTGAGAACACGCACAAACAGACTCAAAAACCGCTTCTTTCTTCCCCGCTGTTACCAGACTCCTAAATGACCCTCTTATGGACTGACTTCATTAACACTACATCCTATATGCTTCATCTGATGCCGGTGCTTATGTAGTTACATTGTATACCTTGTGTTGCCCTAATATGTATTTTCTTTTCTTCCCTTTTCGTCCCATGTACTTAATGATCTGTTGAGCTGCTCACAGAAAAATACTTCTCACTGTACCTCGGTACACGTGACAATAAACAAATCCAATCCAATCCAAAATCACTTACCAGTCAGCTCGCCCCTTCAAAGGGGAAAGCAGCCTATGGTCACCTGGGACTATGGCGACTTTACTTTTCATTAAGAGAACCTTAATTTTCATTTTAATGGAGCTTCAAAACTTCTGCCCATCGAGTCCAGCTCAGGTCCATAAAAAGTTCAGAGCAGCTGACTTTCAGCCATTAATTTTGACATTAAATAAACCCTATTTTATATGGTGCTGTTGCCAAGATTTTTTTTTAATAGCGAAAGAAAAGGAACTTGTAAGAACAAAGCAGCTGAACGACACAAAGGTTTCCCTCCGCCCACTACATGGTCAAAAAATCTTACAGAAAAAAATGCAAGGCCGCATTCTGTAATGGGCTGCACCAGCTTTGAGCAACTGTTACCTTCCAGAAATGGAAGAAAATTGGACTAAGCTGGAGGAGACAAGAGGGATAATATAGGTAGAAACCGGGGAATTTTTTTTAAATCAGCGCTGAATGTTTGGAAGTTGGTTGGTTGGGGCCCTTATTTCAACTCCATAGAGCTTATAGAATTGCAAAATCCAAATAATCAGGTTCGAATGTCGGTTTATTCCACCTAATTTGTATCGTAAAGTACAGTCCAAGCTGAAGTACTCACCTCTATTTTTCAGTCCTTTGTAAATCTGGATTGTTGAGGGGCACACATTTGACATCGGCCAAACTGACGACTGCCCCAGCACCGGAGGCTGGACGTGCATCCAGGAGCCATTCTTTCCTTCACCCACACAGTTCACACCAGCCCCATCTCCAAAATCAAAGCAAATTGTGTGGAAACCATCACATTTGGAGGCACTTCAGAGCTGGAGTAACAATCCCAGGAGTGGGGTTCAACCCAGTATGAAACTCAGTTCTGACTCCAGCATGTTGAAGCACTGTGAAATATCTGCTCTTCAGAAGATTCTGGAACAACTGCTACTGAACACTGATCTCAGAGCACTTTCTTAGTCATCGCTCAAACCATATTTGAAATGTTTTGGAGTGCCACATGTGGCTAGTTCTGTTGCGACGTTGCATCACTGAGCCTACATATAGACACAGCATCTTTCACCACATGTTACCATGTTAACACGGGTAAATAAAAGAGCAAGTACTTGGCATTTTGAAAAGGTTGCTCGCGTCTGTCTCCCTGAGCACAGACCTGTCGGCTGAGGGTCAAGGAGTCAAACGTCACACTTTCGAATTTAAAATTAAGCCATGCCCCTCACTGGACCTTCCATGCCTCTCCATATGAATCAAACAGCTAACTTTCACCAATTACCTTTATTGCTAAATCCAACAGGTATTTACTCAGTGCCAAAAAATAAATAAAGTCAATTTTACAAAAGCTCCATGAAAGAAAGTGTGATCTGAAAGCTGCCTTTGTGAGAGGGAGGATCGGCTTCTTCGTAATAATCTGGGTCTTTGTGAAGCTCCAGGCCACTCTAATTGCACCATTTGAGTTACTGAACAAGCTGGTCCTGTGCCAGTCTAATTTGAGGTCCCTATGGTTACCAAGACAAGAAAATCTTAAATCTCTGCTGACTCACAACAAGCTACCCTTTAGTAAATTGCCCAGTTAACCATTACTCCATATGTACAAGCTTTGCCAGTCTAGCTGTCTGTCTGTGGAAGCAGAGCTGACTGAGTCCTGACCTCACCTGTCACTCATACATTCCACCTTGTAAATAATAATAATAATCTTTATTATTGTCACAAGTAGGCTTACATTAACACTGCAATGAAGTTACTCTGAAAAGCCCCTAGTCGCCACATTCTGGAGCCTGTTCGGGTACACTGAGGGAAACTTCAGAAAGTCCAATTCACCTAACAGCATGTATTTTGGGATGTGTGGGAGAAAACCGGAGCACCCGGAAGAAATTCACGCAGACATGGGGAGAACTAGCAGACTCCACACACTGACCCAAGCTGGGAATCAAACCCGGGTCCAGTGCTAACCGCTGTGCTACCGTGCCGGCCCATTGTTGGAGCATTCCCATGCTCCAGAAACACATCCAAGGCCCCAAGAATGTGAATTCTTGATTTCTGCACCTTGGCCTGGTAACCTTCTCAAAAAGATTTACATTGAGCAGGTGCCGTTTGTGATCTCCGGATGCCCCAAAGCCCTTTACAGCCACTGAAGTACTTTTGAAGCACAGTCAATGTTGTAACGCACAGCAGCCAAAGTGTGAACAGCAAGCTCTCACAACCAGCAATGGGATATTAACCAGACTTTTTTTGGTTGTTCATTGAGGGATAATTTGACCATAACACTGGAGTGCCGTGGAATGTTTCTATATCGACCCGAGTGTGTGGATGGTGCCTCAGTTTTTAACGTCTCATCTTGAAGACTACACTTCTGACTGTGCAGCACTCTCTCAGTATTGCACTGGATGTCAGCCTAACCTTTTGTGCTCATGCCTTTGCAGTAGGGCATGAACCTGCTGCCCTAAGATCAGTTATTTTAACAGAGACCAGACCTGAAACTTTTCTGGTCTGTAAGATTCAGTTACTCATCGAGTAAACGTCATAAAGAACTCCGTTAATATAATCTCTCAGAGCATTTAGTAATTATAAAGCATGCGGCAGTTTTCTTTGAAAATATAGATCAAGCGCATCAACAAACTATGTACAATTTGTAGATAATGAACTGCAATTTATTTACCTCTGAACAAGGTTCTAACAGCAGTTAAAAGGGAGAAGCTGGGGTGGCACGTGTTGCAGTGGTTAGCACTGCTGCCTCACGGCATCGATCCTGGCCACTCTCCACGTGGAGTTTGTACATTCTCCCCGTGTCTGCGTGGGTCTCACCGCCACAACCCAAAGATGTGCAGGGTAGGTGGATTGGCCACACCAAATTGCCCCTTAATCGGAAAAAAAGAATTGGGTACTCTAAAAAAAAATTATTTAAATAAAAAGGGGAAGGGAGGCAAACATTTTGTCCTGACCTCCAACATAATCGAAAGAATGTTTAGGATATTAGTCTAACATTACAATCAATAGTACTCAAACCTGGCCAGACAACATCCTAGAAATACTTTTGTCACCAATGACTATAGATGTTCGAATAACCTTGAATCCTATTTTTGACCAGATATTTATCCAGCTTCTTTTTAAAGCAGCTAATCAATACACAATTTGTGGCGCTTGATTGGATTCCGAGTCCCGTCCCAGAAACAGAATCCAGGTTGATATTTTCTAGCAGTAGAGAGGGAATGCCCCAGTGCCAAAGGTGTAACTTTTCAGATGACTTCTTAAACTGAGGGTTTGTCTGCCTCTCAAGATTCCATGGCACTATTTGAAGAGGAGCAGGGCTGTTATCCTGGCCTACATTTATCCCACAACTAACAACAAAGGCAGGTCCTTTATTTAATTGCTATATGTGGGAGCTTACTGTGCCCAGATTGGCTGTCACATTTCCTAGATTTCAAAAGTGACATCACATCAAAAATACTTCATTGGCCATAAACACAGACATCTCGAGGTTGAGAAAGGTGCCATTTCAATGGGCGTTTTTCTTTATATCTGACTAGGAATCCTCCCACATTTGTTACTTCAGACGATAGATCTACCTGGCCAATTAGCAATAGCATCAACAATAATCATGCGAATGCTTCAATGGCTGCAAAGTGGTCCTTTGGAATATCCTGAGCTCATAATATAAATGCAAGTTTAAAAAAATGTACAAATCTACTATTGTGGGAAAGAGAACATATTCATTTGATTCTGCCCTACATCCATCCAGCTAGGTACCTATCTATTATTCAGATTCAATCTCTAGCCTCACTCAAAGATGACCAATATTTTACTTGCACCTTCTTGGTTGTGCACTGATTGATACACACCTCGGGCTGGTCCCTCTCAACCTTTCTCCCCCAATAAAATTCAATTCAATGGTGTGATCCTTCAGAATACAGATCCAAATCTCAAACTTCCATTGCCTCTTTTCAGCACCCTCCCCTAAATCAATGTCCTTTTGAAGGAAAGGTATAAAACATTGGGCAACTTGCCAAATGTAATCTCATCAATCTCTTGTTCATAATTGAAATAAGAGGCTTTAGAAAACAATTGAGGTTTGAGGTGAATTCTAGATCAAGCAATTAATAAATCAAATTTGAAATTATCCTTGCTGAATAAAACAATTATCAATCTCAGTTTGAAATTTTCTGTTGACCGAGCCGATTTTCTCAGGGCAGTAAGGAAATGAGTGTGTGTGAAGTGCTTTCTGATATCAGCCTGGACTGCTTAGCTCTGTTACCCTTGTTCTGGACTCACTCATTAAAAATAAATTTCTCTCTATCTATTTGATCCCTACGCCATCTCTATAGGTTTGATCTTCTTAAACACCTCAATTAGATCACCCCCTAATCTTCCTTATTAAAAATAATGCAAAGTCTTTGTTTAGACAAAGTGGCATATTAAACAGAAACGGTAAGGAACTAATTGATTCTATATAGAATCACTACAGTGCAGAAGGAGGCCATTCGGTCCATCGAGTATGCAACGATCCTCTGAAAGAGTACCTTACCTAGCTCCCCTCCCCCCTGCGCTACCCCCATAACCCCACCCAAGGGGCAATTTGGACATTAAGGGGCAATTTAGCACGGCCAATCCACCTAACCTGCACATCTTTGGACTGTGGGAGGAAATTGGAGCACCGGCGGAAACCCACGCAGACACGGAGAGAACATACAACCTCGACACAAACAGTCACCAAGGTCAGAATTGAACCAGGCGTCTTGTGCTGTGAGGCAGCAAAGCTAACCACGTGTTAGACATTGAGCTTTCACCCTGGAACCAGTGTTTTAACTCCATCCTAATTCGATGAGATAAAGATCTCTCTCTGCTGACGAACAATCTCACATGAACTGAGTGTCAATCCAATTAAATGGGGCAAAGGCCACAGCACAAAACTATTCCTAATTTGGCACTGAAGATCTCACTGTGAGAGGCCACAGGATAGCTGGAAGGAGGAATGGAAAGCAATGCGTGCTTGACTGACCTGGGTGTATTTAATGTTGGAGCTGAGATGGGCAATATTACAGAGGAGAAAGCAAGCTGCCTTTACGATGGGCAAGTGTACAGGGTCTGAAGCTCAGCTCTGGGTGGAGTATGGTACTGAGGTCAAAAGGTTAGTTCAGCTGGAGACAAAAGCCAGAAAGGGGAACTGAATCAAGGTAAGGGTTTATGGTGGGGGCCAAAGACATTGGGCGGGATTCTCTGTTGCCCGACGCCGATATCGTAATTGGCAATCGGGCGGAGAATCCCTGTTTATGACCGAATTGGGCATGGCGGCTGTTTTCGGATGCTCCGCCCTCTCCAAAACGGCATCATCAAGGAGTACGCCGCAAGCCATTGGGATGGCCTCCGGACGTTACCTGAAGGCCCTCCCTTACTCACAAGTGGATATTGGAGAATCAAAGAGCACAGAGGCAGTGGAGGTTTTACAAGTGATCAGCTGGATGGATGTGGATTCTCGAGGGGCAGAGTAGCCTACCCTTGCTCCTATTTCTTATTATCTTAAGTAGTAGTGAAGTTGAATTTTGTTTCTTTGGATGATGTTGCTCAGGAGGTAACATATGAATGAGGAAGAGGAAAGGAGAGGGCCAAGATAAATTTTGGGTGACAAATGTCATGGTGCAGGGGCAGGAATAGAACCATCACTTGAAATGCTCTGGTTATTAATAGATGGAACCAAATGAGGACAGCCCACTGTGCTCGACATTAGAAGAGAGGCATTTGATGGGGATGATATGGTCGACCATGCCAAGGGTTGGAGGACAAGTTGAGAAGAACATGGCAGCCATGAAGGCCCAATGTTTTGAAATGTTTGCCAAACCAGGACTCTTCATGAATCTGGGCAATTTTACACAGGTTTACATCAAGCTGTGATAGAGCCACGATTCAGTAATCTCAATGGACATGTGCGTTATCAGCTGTTGCTTAATGGGAACACTCTCACCTTTGGGTCATTCCAGATTAAGAGCTCAAAAAAAGTCAAGACCGACACTAAATGACTGTTGCTGCCACTGTTAGGGGTATTGTCTTTCCCTTGAAATGTTAATCCGAGGCTCCCATTTTCCCTCTCAGCTGGACGTGAAAAATCCTATTTCAAAAAAGAGGGGTTCCCCCCAATGGCCTGGCCAATATTTTTCCCTCAATCAATATTGCAAAAACCAATTTGTCTGGTCATGATAACATTTCTATTTGTGGGAGCTTGCTGTGCACAACTTACCCACGTTTCCTATGGTATAGTAGTGACTATACTTCAAAAGTTCTTTATTGACTGTAAAGCAATTTGGGACATTTTGTGGTCATGGAAGGTATTATGTCCACAAAAGTTTAATTCCATAGCATAAACATCAAAAGCTGGTTTACAGAATTCAGGAGTCAAGTTAAAGGGACAATAGATTGTTACAATTATGAGGTTTATAAAATTGCTTTAAATACATGCTAAAAGGGAAGGGGTCACATGACCTGTTCTGCAGTCTGCCTAACTCTAAGCCTGGGTGATTTGATCATTAGAGATTAAAGGAAGTCCAGGTTTTTTTTAACTGGGAAGAAGATGCAACGGTGGAAGCAATGGCAGCAACCTGTATTTTAATACAGGATAGTCAGCATGGTTTTGTGAAGGGTAGGTCATGCCTCACAAACCTTATCGAGTTCTTTGAGAAGGTGACTGAACAGGTAGACGAGGGTAGAGCAGTTGATGTGGTGTATATGGATTTCAGTAAAGCGTTTGATAAGGTTCCCCACGGTCGGCTATTGCAGAAAATACGGAGGCTGGGGATTGAGGGTGATTTAGAGATGTGGATCAGAAATTGGCTAGTTGAAAGAAGACAGAGAGTGGTAGTTGATGGGAAATGTTCAGAATGGAGTTCAGTTACGAGTGGCGTACCACAAGGATCTGTTCTGGGGCCGTTGCTGTTTGTCATTTTTATAAATTACCTAGAGGAGGGCACAGAAGGTTGGGTGAGTAAATTTGCAGACGACACTAAAGTCGGTGGAGTTGTAGACAGTGCGGAAGGATGTTGCAGGTTACAGAGGGACATAGATAAGCTGCAGAGCTGGGCTGAGAGGTGGCAAATGGAGTTTAATGTAGAGAAGTGTGAGGTGATTCACTTTGGAAAGAAAAACAGGAATGCGGAATATTTGGCTAATGGTAAAATTTTTGGCAGTGTGGATGAGCAGAGGGATCTCGGTGTCCATGTACATAGATCCCTGAAAGTTGCCACCCAGGTTGATAGGGTTGTGAAGAAGGCCTATGGTGTGTTGGCCTTTATTGGTAGAGGGATTGAGTTCCGGAGCCATGAGGTCATGTTGCAGTTGTACAAAACTCTAGTACGGCCGCATTTGGAGTATTGCGTACAGTTCTGGTCGCCTCATTATAGGAAGGACGTGGAAGCTTTGGAACGGGTGCAGAGGAGATTTACCAGGATGTTGCCTGGTATGGAGGGAAAATCTTATGAGGAAAGGCTGATGGACTTGAGGTTGTTTTCGTTAGAGAGAAGAAGGTTAAGAGGTGACTTAATAGAGGCATACAAAATGACCAGAGGGTTAGATAGGGTGGACAGCGAGAGCCTTCTCCCGCGGATGGAGGTGGCTAGCACGAGGGGACATAGCCTTAAATTGAAGGGTAATAGATATAGGACAGAGGTCAGAGGTGGATTTTTTACGCAAAGAGTGGTGAGGCCATGGAATGCCCTACCTGCAACAGTAGTGAACTCGCCAACATTGAGGGCATTTAAAATTTTATTGGATAAGCATATGGATGATAAGGGCATAGTGTAGGTTAGATGGCCTTTAGTTTTTTTCCATGTCGGTGCAACATCGAGGGCCGAAGGGCCTGTACTGCGCTGTATCGTTCTATATAGACCCAGTCTCCAACGTCCCAAAAAAGTGTCGCATCTCAAGTATAGCTTTTTAAAAAAATATATTTTTATTGGGATTTAACATTTAGGAGCAAAATTTATACAAAATAAACAGTCATAGGGAAAACACACAAACTAAGAAACTAAGCAACTTCATAGAGTTCTGTACAACCAGTTGTCACTTTTCCTGTGACCAAGGTTCCCTTGCCCGCATTTCCTAATTTACACCCGTAATTACATTCAATGCCAGAACTCTTAACTTTATTCATATTTACATTCGTTGTGGTGGTGGTCTGCTCACCTATTTTTCTCTGTGTAGGAGGGTCCATTTCCCCTCCAGCTAATGGCTTTCCTCCCCATCTCTCAGCTACAGTACTCCTTTCCTCCCAGAAGTATTCTCTACCAGCTCCCCTGTGCAGCACCTCGATCCAGAATCCTCTCCTTATCTCCATGCCCATCTCATCCCCCCGTTTCCATCTGGTCTCGTTCAGCAGGGTCCTGACCTTTTCTATGAGTTGTCTGTAAATGTCACCACACTTGTCTTCCCCCCACCCAGTCTAGCCCTACATTGTGTCTAAAGTGTGTCCGGGTAGCTGGGGGAAAGTTTTTGTCTCATTGCGGAGAAAGTCACGCAGCTGCAGGTATCTGAGCTCATTCCCTTTTGGGAGTTGGAGCGTCTCCGATGGCTACCCCAGGATCGCCAGTCTACCTTCCACATATAGTCCTTTACTCTCAATATCCCTCTGCCTGACACATGTCGGCCCTGTTGCAAGATTGTCTTTCGTGCGTTACGGATTTATCCCCCTCAGACAAGGCCATGATTAGTTTGTCGACCCTGGTGAAGAACGATTTTGGGATGAAGATCAGGAGTAATCTGAATACAAAGAGGAACCTAAGCTGTATATAGTCATTTTGACTATCTGAGGGCAGCACGGTGGCGCAGTGGGTTAGCCCTGCTCCCTCACGGCGCTGAGGTCCCAGGTTCGATCCTGGCTCTGGGTCACTGTCCGTGTGGAGTTTGCACATTCTCCCAGTGTTTGCGTGGGTCTCGCCCCACAACCCAAAGATGTGCAGGCTAGGTAGATTGGCCACGCTAAAGTCCCTTAATTGGAAAAAATGAATTGGGTACTCTAAATTAAAAAGAAAAAACAATTTTGACCATCTGTACCCTTCCAGCAAGCGAGAGAGTTGCATCTTTGCAGATCCCTCTTCACCTCCTCTAACAGGCTGGAGAAGTTCCACTTGTGCAGCCTCATCTAGTTGTGGGCTGCTTGTACCCGACCCCCCACACTTCTTACTCTTCTTTTCCCCTGAAATTCTGTTTTCCCCTCCTCTTGCCAGGTGCTCCCTCCATCCAGGGAGAACCGCCTTGTCTCCTTCTTCGCTGTACCCCAGTACACCAGCCTGTTCGCTATTGTAGTGGCTCCCATACCCTAATTTAACCCCGTCTACCTCTGTCCCTCTCCCCCCTCTGCCTGTGGTCACCACTGTCCCTCTCAGACCGCACTCTGGCCATTGCTCTCTATTGTTGCTTGCCGGGCCCATTTTTCTGGACAAACTTGATGGCTTCCTCCGGGATGTCAAAGTATACTTCTTTGCCTTGGTACATGACCCATAGCTTGGCAGGATAGAGCATGCCAAACTGCACCCCACTTTTGTAGAATGCGAATTTGGCCCCATTGAATTCTGCCAGGTGCTTGACCAGTTCAGCACCAATGCCCTGGTCCATGCGGATGGAATATCCTTCCCACTTAAACCCTTTTGCGCTCTTCGCTCACCTCAGGATCCGTTTTTTATCCTAATACCTGTGGAGCTTCACGATTATCATCCGCAGTGGCTCCCAAGCCCCGCTGCTGAAATGACCTGTGGGTGCGGTCGACCAGCTTCCCGATCAATGCTGCGGTGTATTCTGTGGGGTTTCTCCCCTCCGTTCCCTCCAGCAGCCCCACGATTTTTAAGTTTTGCAAACTGATCAATTTCCTTGGTCGTCAACATAGTCTTTCAGCCTCTTCTGGGTCTTGATCAGTCTCACCACCTTGGCCTCAAGTGCCAAAATCTGGTCTCCCTGTTGTGTGGCTGCTTTACGAGGTCCCTTGTCATCGTCTCCTGGGCCTCTAACCTCTGCTCCATTTTGTCCATTGCCTCCTACATGGATGTTGTCATGGCCTCCACTGCTGCCTCAACAGCCGCTAAGAGGTGTTTTTTCATCTTCTCGCTAAGTTTTAGTAACTCAGAGGTAATGAAGCACATCATTTGGTCCATCAGTGCCCGGGTCTGCGCTGGGAGCTCTGTGGGGTCGACCCTCGCCAGTTTTGTGCCTGCCCGTGTGGTGCCTTGTTCTGAAGCTAAGGCTTCCCTCCCGTCGTCTCTGCTGACTTTCCGGCCGGGGGGGGGGGGGTTGGCGGAATCGCCAATAATATTATCATTTTGAAGGGCTGGGGTTAAATGTTATGAGGCTAAGGAAAGAAAAGAAAGGGCAGAATGGTGGCGCAGTGATTAGCACTGCTGCCTCACGGCACCGAGGTCCCAGGTTCGATTCCGGCTGTTCGTGTGGAGTTTGCACATTCTCCCCGTGTTTGCGTGGGTTTCACCCCCACAACCCAAAGATGTGCAGTGTAGGTGGATTGACCATGCTAAAATTACCCCTTAATTTGAAAACATTAATTGGGTACTCTAAATTTATTTTTGAAAGATAGGAAAAGAATAGGAGCATTCTTGGGAGCACAAAGTCACTTTGAATTGTTTTAAGGGTAATTGAATGTCTACTTAACAGGACTGTGTCATAGACATCTGTAAAGTGCATTTTTCTTGTTGTGCTAAAAATGAATGGAGAATTTTACACCATTTTATCCCAGTTTAAAGTATAGGTTATCTACAATGATAGAGTTGAGCCAAAAGTGCTTTTAGTCTTTTGTTACAGTTGATGTCTTAAAACATGACATCTTATGTCATTCTTTCAGTTATTATCTGGAAGTTCAAAGTTTTCAAAAAATGTATCTGTCTCCATGCAGATCCTAATAAGAGCTGTGGCTCCAGTTATACACTCCAGGGGCGGGATTCTCCTGCAATCGGCAGAATGGCCCAACGCCAAGAACCACTCCAGCGGAATCCTCCGCACTTCCGGGGGCTAGGCCGGCACCGGAGGGATTGGTGCCATGCCAACTGGCACTGAAAGGCCGGAGTGGTCCCACACGTGCGCAGAACCGCCGACGTGTTCTGGTGCATGCGCAGGGGGTTTTGTCACAGCTGGTGCGGAGGAAGGAGTGCCCCCACGGCACAGGCCCGCCCGAAGATCGTGGGCTCCGATTGCGGGCCAGGCCACCGCCAACCCCCCCCCCCCCCATGTCCGCATCAGCTGGCCTACCAGCCAGGTCCCGCCATGTGGGACCATGTCTAATCCACGCTGGCGGGACTGGTCAAAAACGGACCTCCGCACGGCCCATTGGGGCCCGGAGAATTGCCAGGGGGCCCGCTGCCAACAGCCCCCAACCGGCGCGACATGATCACCGCCCCCACCTGAAAACCGGCGCCGGAGAATATGGCAGCCAGCGTCGGAGCGGGATTCCCACCCGAGGTTCCTCATTTCGGAAATTAGCCCAGTCCCTTGAGGTTCTTTACCACTGCTAGATCGGATTTTGTAGCTTCCACTGCCTCTCAGTCACTGCATCCGACAGGACGTTCAGAAGAAATCACACATGCTGTGTATTGTCTTTTGAGCCTATCACCATCCACCTTGATCGCTGGAACAGATGCTATTATTCATGGACACAACGCTGATTGGAGAGGAGCTCATTGCTCGCCAGGCGGCAAGAAAGCTCTTTCTCCGCTTAGCACAACAGATGATGTGTTAACTAATCAGCAGGATTAGGTAGAACAGACATCGCTGATTAAACCTAACCAATTACTCCAGCAGTTGTCACACGGATTTTTGCTGTTGATATAGCATTAGAGTGCTGCAGTTTAAATGTCTTTTTTAATTAATAGCAGGAAAAATTGGCAAAGATATTTCTAAAAAGTATCCATACTAAAGTGACACAACATCAGCCTCAGCATCAACAACGTGGCCTGGTTTCATGCTGGCTGTTGCAGGAACTGACGCCTTCTGAAAACCCATGGCAACACTGCAAATGCAGAAATACCGCTGCTTTTTACTGTGGCTTGCTATTCATTTAAAGTTAAATTTGTGAGGCAACAATACCTTCAGTATCCTCAAATTGCAGAGGGACATGCACAATTACACAGTCCAAGTTTCCCGCACATTCACACTCATCGCGAGCTTACTAATGTTATGCAGTTCAGCACAGCTCCCCTGATGGCTAAACACCTAAGGCGGGAAACATCCCGAGGACCATATAAAGAACAAATAACAAAGAAAATTACAGCACAGGAACAGGCCCTTCGGCCCTCCCAACCTGCGCCGATCCAGATCCTTTATCTAAACCTGTCTCTTATTTTCCAAGGTCTACTTCCCTCTGTTCCCGCCCATTCATATACCTGTCTAGATGCTTCTTAAATTATGCTATCGTGCCCGCCTCTACCACCTCCGCTGGTAAAGCGTTCCAGGCACCCACCACCCTCTGCGTAAAAAACTTTCCACGCACATCTCCCTTAAACTTTCCCCCTCTCACCTTGAAATCGTGACCCCGTGTAACTGACACCCCCACTCTTGGGAAAAGCTTGTTGCTGTCCACCCTGTCCATACCTCTCATAATTTTGTAGACCTCAATCAGGTCCCCCCTCAACCTCCGTCTTTCCAACGGAAACAATCCTAATCTACTCAACCTTTCTTCATAGCTAGCACCCTCCATACCAGGCAACATCCTGGTGAACCTCCTCTGCACCCTCTCTAAAGCATCCACATCCTTCTGGTAATGCGGCGACCAGAACTGCACGCAGTATTCCAAATGTGGCCGAACCAAAGTCCTATACAACTGTAACATGACCTGCCAACTCTTGTACTCAATACCCCGTCCGATGAAGGCAAGCATGCTGTATGCCTTCTTGACCACTCTATCAACCTGTGTTGCCACCTTCAGGGTACAATGGACCTGAACTCCCAGATCTCTCTGCACATCAATTTTCCCCAAGACCCTTCCATTGACCATATAGTCCGCTCTTGAATTTGATCTTCCAAAATGCATCACCTCGCATTTGCCTGGATTGAACTCCATCTGCCATTTCACTGCCCAACTCTCCAATCTATCTATATTTTGTTGTATATGGTTGTAAGTTAGTTGTCCTGCCTTCAGCAAACTGTACACCAGAGCCATTACCTGCTATTCTTATTCAATTACACCAGAAGGTAAAATATTTTCAATGTTGCCGCCTTCAGGACATCCTATTAACAATACCAGCCTTTGAAGCCCATCCACCAGATAGAGTCCAAAGTGTTTTGAAGGGTGGCAGAACAGACATAATAAATACAGCATGCTGCACCCTGTCAATAGATGATCCAGAGAATTGTTCAAAGTGCTCATTGAATGTCATTAAGCCATTTTGGAATGAATGTGAACGGCCATCAGTCCAACATCACCCAACTCCCACTGGCTACTGATACTAGGCTCCAATCAGCAGGATACCTCTATAAACTTACGTCACTTGTGTGACAAGTACAGATTTTCAGAGTTCAACAGTCCCTGATAACTACACAAAGATAACATTCAAAGTTTTCCATCACCCTCAGTGTAGTAATAAATCCCAGAGTAATGAAAACATAGGAAATGTCAAGTTGAGGATGAAAAACTCCCATGTGGCCCAAGGTTCATGCCTCCAATTTGCAAATTCTTCCATTTTAGCATACAACTGCTTTCTGAACATCCCTAGGGATTCCCCCTCTACTCCCCCAAGAAGCTGGTTGCTTCAGATATTGATCACTACAGCTAAATAATTTCTTCCTAATACCGGTTTCAAATTTATTTTTCGGGAACTTAAATTTATTTCTTATGGTTCTATTACCTTGGGTTAACCCACCAAATATTTTGAGGGGGGGGGTGGGGATGGAAGCCCAGTGGTAATGTCACAGGACTACTGAACCAAAGGCCTAGGCTAATGTTCTGGGGGACACGATTCAAATCAATTAATAAATCTGGAATTGTAAAGGTGGCCATTAAACTTTTATTGAATGTTGTGAAAATCCACTAATACCCTTTAGGAAAGTGTGGTAGCTATAAGGGGATGAGTTTCCAGAGTGTCATGTGACCCAATCAGCCAATGGAGCCCCCAGTACACAAACCCTGGGGGAAGAGCATGGTTTTCCCAGTCAATTAAGAGTCTTGGAACATGGTAGCCTTTTATCCTGAATATAGTTATTACTTTAATAAACCGTTATTCATTAATCAACTTGGTAGTCGACCATCTGTCAGGATCTGTCAGGCAGCACAGTAGCACAAGTGGATAGCACTGTGGCTTCACAGCGCCAGTGTCCCAGGTTCGATTCCCTGCTGGGTCATTGTCTGTGGGGAGTATGCACGTTCCTTCCGTGTCTGTGTGGGTTTCCTCCGGGTGCTCCGGTTTTCTCCACAGTCCAAAGGCATGCAGGTTAGGCGGATTGGCGATGATAAATTGCCCTTAGTGACCAAAAAGATGAGGAGGGGTTATTGGGTTATGGGGATAGGGTGTAAGTGAGGGCTTAAGTGGGTCGGGTGTAGACTCGATGGGCCAAATGGCCTCCCTCTGCACAGTATGTTCTATGTTCTATTACAGTAAGGAAATCTGCTTACCTGGTCTGGCCTACATGTGACTCCAGATCCACAGCAATGTGGTTGACTCTCAAAAGCCCTAGCTAGGCACTCTGCGGAATAGGGATGCACAGTATGTTCTATGTACTATCTATGTACAACTCTTGCCAGCAATGCCCACATCCCATGGAAAAATGATCAATTTTCTTAAACTGGGCGGGCAGCACGGTGGCACAGTGGCACCGAGGTCCCGGGTTCGATCCCGGCTCTGGGTCACTGTCCGTGTGGAGTTTGTACATTCTCCCCGTGTCTGCGTGGGTTTCACCCCCATAACCCAAAGATGTGCAGGGTCGGTGGATTGGCCACACTAAATTGTCCCTTAATTGGAAAAAATTAATTGGGTGCTCTAAGTTTATGTTTTTTTAAAGTTCCTCCAACGGAATTCTTGGTCTGCCTCCTCTACAGTTGAAGTATTTTCCAATGGTTATACGTTAGCGGTGAACTATTACTGAGATTGCCCCTTTGTTTGAGTCAATAGAGCTCATCAAAGAATCAAGTAACCAGGCTTGACATTTATTTTTTACATTTCTTCTACTGAACATTCGCTTCACATTTTCTTTCATCTCAACTGGTCAGTCATCTCATGTTCTCCACTTTGCTGCCAACTACTGGATCTGAGCCAAGTATTCAAATTGGTTTGTATTAACGTTGCAAACACCAAACAGCCGCTCGCAGGTGGAGTGCGAGTCAATAGAAACCACAGCAGCTGCTGGGAAAGGTGAGGCCACTCCATCACCATGATCGAGCAGGATCCCACTGAAGATTTATTCAATGGGTGTCAAAGACATAATTCGATCAATATAAAAAACAGAGCAGCGCTGAGTAAAGCCAAAACAGCTTTTCTAAAGTTTCATTTGCAAAACAGTGCGTCAAGGGCATGTGAAAGCACTGTGCAGATTTTCAGTATTTCTGTATTATGCAGCAGCAGGCCAGATGTATGCTCACAGCTGTCAAGGTACGTTGTCGGGCAACAATTCCAACAATTCTGAGGCTTCGTGCCACATTCTACCCTCCCCACCAAAAAAACCCTTCAACATCAGCACATTCTATGAGGTAATATTCCTTGAGAACGGTTCTCACTTCTAGTCGCACTGACGGCAATTATCCAAAACAAACCTCATCAACACTCTTGTGCCCTGGTTTCTCGGTATCATTAAAGTTTTCTCAGTCTTGTTAATGCTCACTTGCTAACTCACCACTTTTCTTTCAATCTGCTTGTTCTGTGCGTTCCGGGAGACAAAAGCCCTCATTGTGCCACGTATAAATATTTGAGTATATTAATGCAAGTCCTGCATATTTAGAGTCTTGAGTATGGCTGGAAATCCTTCAATCAAAAAACATCTCTGAAGACTAGTACACCAAAAAATAGCAACTGTCGGACATCAGAAGATTGAACTTTGCAATGTGACTTTGAAAAGGTCAAAATAAGTTGTGGATAAGTTGTGCAGGTGGTATAAAATTACCCCCTGCTAATTGTTGTATTATCATAAGTCTGAGAACTCAAGTCTATCAAGTGAAGAGGAGATTCTGTGGTCACCGAAAGCAATTCTAACTGGCTATTTAAAATTGTAGAGGATAATGTGAAACTTCAATATTTCTTTCTGCAACAGGAATAACGCAACGGATTAACCAAGAAAAGATTTTGCCACCAAGGTGAGAATAAACAAGTTAAAGTCTAAATGAGACTGGATGGCAGGCAGTCCGTCCTTTACCCACAGGGCCTCAGTCTGTTTCAGACAGGAGGGATGCAAGTATCCCTTCAGTGAGTGAAGTGGTGGAGGAAGGAATGTGGATTCTCAGTATTTGATCAGGTGTGCTTTATTTCAGTGGAGGGGGAAAGGCACAAGAACAAGAAAATGCAGAACTTTGTTTTCCACCATGTGATGCAAAGACATCGGGCGGGATCTTCTGGCTGTTCATGCTGATGGGATCTTCTGGTCCGCCGATGGTGCGCCCCACCATGGGTTTGCCAGCGGCGTGGGGTGGATACAAGGGAAAGTCCATTGACAGCAGCGGGACCAGAAGCTCCCACCGATGGCCAACGGCGGCCCCCTCCCAATGTTGTGAAGTACGTCACGGGGAGGCCAGAGAATCTCACCCATCACATAAAAGGCCATAGAACCATAGAATAGAACTACAGAATTCCTACAGTGCAGAAGGTGGCCACCCCATCAGGTTTGCACCAACCCTCTGAAAGAGCACCCTACCTCGGCCCACTCCCCCGTCCTATCCCTATATCCTAACCTGTACATCCCTGGACAGTAAGGGGCAATTTAGAATGGCCAGTATGCCAAACCTTCACATCTTTTGACTGTGGGAGGAAACCGGAGCATCCGGAGGAAACCCACGCAGACACGTGGAAAACATGCACTCTACACAGACAGTCACCCAAGGCTGGAATTGAACCCAGGTCCCTGGCGCTTTGAGGCACTAAAAAGCCTCAAATCTGGCTAGCTTCAAGCCAGGAGATATTTTGTAACACTCAGCAAAGACACATTCTAGTTGAAAAGACAACGCTGGGGGTTGGACAGTCCATCCGCGGCTAAATAAGGGATTTGTTTCTCACAAGGTCATATAACAGTGGCATTATCTTGCCCAGAAAGCAATGGAGGCTGAATTATTGCGTGTTTTTAAGGCAGAGGTAGATAGATTCTTGGCTAACAAGGGAGTCAAAGCGTATGGAGGACAGGGAGGATAATGACATTGAGACTACAATCAGATCAGCCATGATATTATCGAATTGCTGAGCAGGCTTGAGGGGCTGAATGGCCTACTCCTGCTCCTATTTTTACATTTGTACATAAATGGGATGTAGCTGGGAGTGAAATTTGAAAGAATCAGTAATGAGCAGACTGAAGAGGGGGTGACGTGCAAGAGTAGGCATGTTTCTTCACTGAATTGAACGCTGTGGTTGATGGTAGAAGGTCTCTCCTGCAAAGATCGACTGCAAATTCAAATCTATATTAATACATCTGCAAAATGTTAAGATACAACACTAAAGGGCAGCATGGTGGCGTAGTGGTTAGCATTGCTGCCTCATGGTGCCAAGGTCCCAGGTTCGATCCCGGCTCTGGGTCACTGTCCGTGTGGAGTTTGCACATTCTCCCCGTGTTTGCGTGGGTTTCGCCCACACAACCCAAAGATGTGCAGGGTAGGTGGATTGGTCACGCTAAATTGCCTCTTAATTGGAGAAAAATAATTGGGTACTCTAAATTTATACAAAAAAGATAGCACACTAAATAGCAAATTAATCTTAAGCCCATTTCTACTTCCTGATGAGGTCAAGTTTTGAACATAAGTCCAGGACCTCATATTATCCTTTCAAAAGTATTATGTTATCTCTATCAACGAAGCAGAGAAGCATATAAACTGGTGAGCTCCAAAATTCTGGACTTTGAACAGATTTCACAAGCATTTCAGTGTACTGTGGGTGTCTGAATTCTGGACATTTATACCTTTAAGGCAAAAAAGATTGTAACAATGACCAATATCGGGGACTTCCGGTGGCGGCAATGACGTAGGAAGCCGCACATTTGGGAGCTCCCAATTCAAACGGACTTTTCGGCTCTTTTTAGAGCCCAAAACGGAATTTTTTCGACGTCTCCCAGTGGGAGAAGGTGTGCTGATCGACTTTCTCCGCATTTCATGACTCGAACTCGGAGTGGAAAGGGGGAAAAAACGGCAGCAGCTCCCCAGAAAAAACGGGGGAAGGATTCCAAGATGGTGGCCGGCGGAGCACCAGAGGAGTGGAGGCTGTGGGCGCAGGAGCAGCAAGCTGCTCTCCTGCGCTGTTTTGCAGATTTCAAGGCTGAGGTGCTGAGCTCTCTGCAGGAAACGAATAAAAAGCTCTCGGAGATTCAGGCGACCCAGGGTGCTGCCATCCAGGCATTGCAGGCGCAGGCCACTGAATGAGAGGAGGAGGCCGTGGTCCTCGTGAGTAAGGTGGAGGGGCACGAGGCACTCCACAAGAAGTGGCAAGACTGCTTCGAGAAGCTTGATCACCGCATGAGGCGGAAAAATCTGAGGATCTTGGGCCTGGCGGAGGGGCTGGAGGGGTCGGATCTGACAACCTACGTGGCCACGATGCTGAACTCGCTAGTGGGGGCAGGATCTTTCCATCTGCCCCTGGAGCTGGAGGGAGTCCACAGAGTACTGGCCAGGAGGCCTAAGGAGAATGAACCCCCGCGTGCGGTGCTGGTGAGGTTCCATCGGTCAGTGATCGGGAGTGTGTGCTGCACTGGGCCAAGAAGGTGAAGAGCAGCAATTGGGAGAATGGGGTAGTACGGATCTACCAGGATTGGAGTGCGGAGGTGGCTAAGCGGCGGTCCAGGTTTTATCGGACGAAAGAGGTGCCCTATAAGAAGAAGATAAAGTTTGGAATGTTGCAGCCTGCGCGCTTGTGGGTAACTTATATGGACCGGCATTATTATTTTGATTCCCCGGAGGAGGCGTGGGCCTTCGTGCGGATGGAGAAACTGGACCCGAACTAGGGGTTGGGAATGCTTTATTGCTGGTTTCTGCTGTTGCTGTGTTCTCTTTTTCTATACTTTTGTAATTTTGATATGGTTATTTATTGGGGTGTTGATCTGTTTTTTGTTGGGGGGCATTGTTTGAGTTTTGTATTTTGCGGGGGGGGGGGGGTTGGGGGGTTTGTTGTGTTCTGTATAGGGTTGGGGGTATGGAGTGGGGCTGGTATTTGGGAGCTGCGTCAGAAGGGTGTGGTGGGGCAGTGCAAAAGCGCGGGCTTTCCTCTGGTTTCCCGCGTTGCGGGGCTGGGGGGTGGAGACGATGACGGGGGGGCGGGCCTTAACTGGTTCTTCTCCGCGCTGGAGCGGTGCCTGGAGGAGGGACAGGATGGGGGATGATCCCACTTTGGGAGGGGTCGAGTTTTTGGCGGGAGCTTCCGGGGTCAGCAGAAGTTAGCTGACCCACGGAAGTACAATGGAGGACGGTTCGCGGCTAGGAGGGTTCCTAGCCTGGGGGGGGGGGGGGGGGGGGGGGGGGGGGGTGAAAGGGGAATACCGGGTTGCTGCTGGCAGGGTCAGGAAGGAGCTGGTGTGGACCGGGGGTACAGAGGTGAGGTGTTGTCACTGTGGGGACTGGGTCGGGCGAGAGGTGCTGGCCTGGGGCGGGCAGTCGACGGGCTATGGCTAGTCGACGGGGGAGGGGGGCTGGATGCCCTCTGATCCGGTTGGTCACCTGGAATGTGAGAGGATTGAATGGGCCGGTGAAGCGGTCGAGGGTACTTGCTCACCTGAGGGGGCTAAAGGCAGATGTGGCAATGCTTCAGGAGACCCACCTGAAGGTGGCGGACCAGGTCCGTCTGAGGAAGGGATGGGTTGGGCAGGTTTTCCACTCTGGGTTGGATGTGAAGAACCAGGGAGTGGCAATTCTGGTGGGGAAAAATGTGTCGTTTGAGGCATCTGAGGTGGTGGCGGATAAGTGGGGTAGGTATGTTATGGTTAGGGGCAGGCTACAGGGAGAGAAGGTGGTACTTGCTAGTGTGTATGCCCCAAATTGGGACGATGCGGGCTTTATGAGGCGTATGCTGGGACGGATCCCGGATCTAGAGGCGGGAGGTCTGATTATGGGGGGGGACTTCAATACGGTGTTGGATCCTTCACTGGATCGGTCCAGTTCAAGGACGGGTAGGAGGCCGGCGGCGGCCAAGGTGCTGAGGGGGTTTATGGACTAGATGGGAGGGGTGGACCCATGGAGATTTGTGAGGCCGAGGGCAAGGGAGTACTCTTTCTTCTCCCACGTACATAGGGTTTATTCTCGGATAGACTTCTTCGTGGTGAGTAGGGGACTGATTCCGAGAGTGGAGGAGGCAGAATATTCGGCCATTGCAATCTCCGACCATGCTCCGCATTGGATGGAGTTGGAGATGGGGGAGGTGCGGGACCAGCGCCCGTTGTGGCGGTTGGATGTGGGGTTGTTGGCGGAGGAGGAGGTGTGTAGGAGGGGCCGGGCAAGTATTGAGGGGTACCTCGAGGTGAATGATACGGGGGGAGGTCCAGGTGGGGATGGTCTGGGAAGCCCTGAAGGCAGTAATTTGTGGGGAGCTGATATCCATCCGGGCACACAGGGAGAGGAGCAAGAGGAGTGAGAGGGATAGACTGGTGGGGAAGATGCTGGAGGTAGATAGGAGGTACGCGGAGGCACCAGAGGAGGGACTGTTGGGGGAGAGGCGCAGCCTACAGGCTAAATTTGATTTGCTGACCACTAGAAAGGCGGAGGCACAGTGGAGGAAGGCACAAGGGGCAGTGTATGAACATGGTGAAAAGGCGAGTAGAATGCTGGCTCATCAGCTCTGCAAGCGGGATGCGGGTAGGGAAATTGCTGGAGTGAGAGACAAGAGTGGGAATGTGGTGCGGAAGGGGGTAGAGGTGAATGAGGTCTTCAAGGACTTTTACGGGGATCTGTACCGGTCGGAGCCAACGGTGGAGAGGAGGGGAATGGAGAGGTTTCTCGACAGGCTTTCTTTCCCGAAGGTGCAGGAGGAGCAGGTGGAGGGGTTGGGGGCGCCGATTAAGCTGGAGGAGCTGGTTAAGGGGATCGGGCAGATGCAGTCAGGGAAGGCGCCGAGGCCGGATGGGTTCCCGGTGGAGTTTTATAAAAAGTTTGTGGATCTAGTGGGCCCCTTGCTGGTGCGGACACTTAATGAGGCGCGGGAAGGGGGGACTTTGCCCCCGACAATGTCGCGGGCGCTGATTTCGTTAATCTTAAAGAGGGACAAGGACCCCCAGCAGTGTGGTTCATACAGGCCCATATCTCTCCTCAATGTGGATGCCAAGGTGCTGGCAAAATCCTGGCCACCAGGATAGAGGACTGTGTGCCAGGATTTGTACACGAGGACCAGACAGGTTTTGTGAAGGGAAGGCAGCTGAACACGAATGTGCGGAGGTTGTTGAATGTCATCATGATGCTGGCGATTGAGGGGGAGGCTGAGATAGTGGTGGCGCTGGATGCGGAGAAGGCCTTCGATAGAGTGGAGTAGGGGTACTTATGGGAGGTGTTGGGAAGGTTTGGATTTGGTGAAAGGTTTATTAGATGGGTGAGGCTGCTATATGAGGCCCCAATGGCGTGTGTGGCCATGAATGGGAGGAGGTCGGAGTACTTCCGGCTTTACCGAGGGACCAGGCAGGGTTGCCCCCTGTCCCCCTTGTTGTTTGCATTGGCAATTGAGCCGTTGGCGATGGCGTTGAGGGATTCAGGGAGGTGGAGAGGTTCGGTGCGAGGTGGGGAGGAACATAGGGTGTCGTTGTATGCCGATGACCTGTTACTGTATGTGGCGGACCCGGTGGGATGCCGGGGGTGATGGAGCTGCTAGCTGAGTTTGGGACCTTTTCAGGTTATAAACTAAATCTAGGCAAGAGTGAGGTGTTTGTGGTGCACCCTGGAGACCAGGAGGAAGGAATTGGTAGGCTCCCGCTTAGGAGGGCAGGGGAGAGTTTTAGGTACCTGGGGGTGCAGGTGGCCAGGGACTGGGGGACTCTTCACAAGCATAATTTCACCAGGCTTGTGGATCAGATGAAGGAGGAGTTCAAGAGGTGGAACATGCTGCCATTGTCATTGGCGGGGAGGGTGCAGTCCGTCAAAATGACGGTGCTTCCGAGATTCTTGTTCCTCTTTCAGTGCCTGCCCATCTTCTTCCCCAGGGCCTTCTTTAGGAGGGTGACTAGCAGTATTTTGAGCTTTGTGTGGGCACATGGGACTCCGAGAGTGAAGAGGGTTTTCCTGGAGCGAGGGAGGGATAGAGGCGGGCTGGTGCTGCCCAACCTTTTGGGGTACTATTGGCCCGGTGGTGGTGGTGACCCTAAGAATCTGGGGGCAGTGGAGACAGCATCGGGGGGAAACAGGGGGCTCGATGGAGGCTCCATTAGATGGAAATCATCGGTTCATCCCGGGGAACACTGATGGGGGATTTAGGGGGTGGCATAGGGTGGGCATCAGTAAACTGAGGGACCTGTTTATTGGCGGGAGGTTTGCGGGCCTGGGGGAACTGGAAGATAAATTTGGGCTCCCCCAAGGGAATATGTTCAGATATTTGCAGGTAAAGGCGTTTGCTAGGCGACAGGTAGAGGGATTCCCTTTGCTGCCCTCGCGGGGGGCGATGGACAGAGTGCTTTCGGGGGTGTGGGTCGGAGAGGGGAAGGTGTCTGACATTTATAAGGTAATGCAGGAGGTGGAGGAGTCGTCAGTGGAGGAGCTGAAGGCTAAATGGGAGGGGGAACTTGGGGAGCAGATAGAGGACGGGACTTAAGCGGATGCCTTGGAGAGAGTCAACTCTTCCTCCTCATGTGCGAGGCTTAGTCTCATCCAATTTAAGGTGCTGCACCGGGCCCATATGTCCGGGACTAGGATGAGTAGGTTCTTTGGGGGTGAGGACAGGTGCACCAGGTGTTCGGGGAGTCCAGCGAATCACGCCCATATGTTCTGGGCATGCCCAACACTGGAAGAATTCTGGAAGGGGGTGGCGGGGACGGTGTCGAGGGTGGTTAGATCCACGGTCAAACCAGGGTGGGGACTCGCGATTTTTGGAGTTGCGGTGGAGCCGGGAGTGCAGGAGGCGAAAGAGGCCGGTGTCCTGGCCTTTGCGTCCCTAGTAGCCCGGTGGAGGATCTTGATGCAGTGGAAAGATGCAAGGCCCCCAAGTGTGGAGACCTGGATCAGTGACATGGCGGGATTTATAAAATTGGAGAGGGTCAAATTTGCCCTGAGAGGATCAATACAAGGGTTCTATAAACGGTGGCAGCCTTTTCTGGACTTCCTGGCTCAAAGATAGGTATGTTATGTAACTTAATATTGTGTTAATTTAAGTTGTTGTTAATATGTTTTGTTGTTCATTGAGGATGGGCGAATGTTTATGATTGCTATCATTATTGTTATTGTTGGTATTTTATTACGGTTCGTTGTTGTATAAATACAAAATTTTTCAATAAAAATTATTTTAAAAAAAACAATGACCAATATCAAGTTTATATTCCCGATCACCAGGTATTGGCACTGTTAGCTCAGTTTTGAAGAGAAAGTTCTCTGATAGTCAATAACAGCTGAAACAATAAAAGAGCTGAACGTCCAAACAGTTCACAGTAACATAACTCCACAAGTTCTTCTATTTTCAAATTAGCTGGTTTCCAAAACAAAAACTCACTTAACAGCTGCTTATTTAAAGTCTATTAGGATCGCAGGCCAGATCCCAACAGTGGCTAGGACACTCGACCGAATATTTTAGTTTATTTCAAGACTGCGCGGAAAGAATGATTCGCTCCAGGAGTGATCGCATGAAAAAATAGGGTTTTGGATTTCTAAAAAACTTTATTATGAGTACAGTAGAAAACTTTTAACTTCACACCCAAAAAGAACAGCTTACAATTACCCCTTAACACAACTGTACAATTTCCCATTAAGCAACAGGAAACATACAGCTCTTAATCCAGTTTACAATTAGCAGGACAGAGTAATACGTGCAGATTTGGCTCTGGTTGGAACCTATTCAGACTCTGGATGAATATCATTAAATTGCTGCTTCCATTAGGTTGTTTCAGCCTCTTTCTGGTTTTCAGACAGACTGCTCTATTTTACACTATTAGTCTTTTTTAAACTATCCTAATAGGAGAGAATTGTGGGTTCCGTTTCAGGCACATCAAAATTCAGCTCCTCTCTCTCTCTCGGTCAAAGCTTCTCCAAATCACTCACTGTCTCTCTGCCTTCCCTGTGCTCACCCAGCAATGACCTCATCTCCCCAGCTGAAAAACACATTGGCTGGATTCTCCGCCAGCAGGATACTCCATTTTGCCGGCAGCCCGGGGGTTTTCCGACGGCGTGGAGCTGCCCCACAATGGGAAACCCCGTTGACCTGCCGGCGTAACGAAGAATCCTGCCGACGGGGTGAAATAGAAATGTGGCGCAGTGGGGCCCCTGATCTCTGCAGGTTGCAAAAACACATTAACTCCCCAGGGACCTCCCCAGTCAAGCCACATTCCTCTGGTCAATGTCACTTGCTTTTTCCTGGAAGCAAAACAATATCCTTTTTAAAACCATGACCACTGCAGCCAAACATACTATACCCTCCAGCTTTTAACTCTTAACTTGTCCCAATATTTAGACGCCATTATTCCTAAAATCCTCATCGTCATACATCTAAGAATTTTTTGTTCAAAACAGCTATTGTTTTATAATTTAATAATCTTTTTATTGTCACAAGTAAGCTTACATTACCACTGCAGTGAAGTTACTGTGAAAATCACCTGGTTGCCACATTCTGACACCTGTTCGGGTACACTGAGGGAGAATTCAGAATGTCCAATTCACCTTACCAGCGCATCTTTCGGAACTTTGCCGGAGGAAACTAGAGCACCAGGAAGAAATCCATGCAGACACGGGGAGAACATGCAGACTCCGCACAGTGACCCAAGCTGGGAATCGCACCCAGATCTCTGGCGCTGTGAAGCAACAGTGCTAACCACTGTGCTACCGTACCACCCATACACTTTCAGGCATGAAGAAACCGTTAAGGTAGCAATCTCTTCACTGTGGATTGCTTTGAAAGAGCTTTTGGTAGCTTGTTAGCTATTCTAAAATGAATTCAGAGAGATTGCCATTTGTCACTGTTTAAAAATCAGTTCGAAATGTAATCTAAATCAGATTGCAGACTACACAAAACTCTTTGCAAGCTTTACATATTTCTGCAAGGGATTGAACTTTGTGCCAATGCCAATTCCCACACTAACATTCTCCACTGGGAGGAAAACACAGGATTCATTACCAGCTGTATGGTACAGATAACAGCCATTCCAAACAACTCCAGCATGCAAAAGGTTTTTAAGGGCGGTTAGGGGACAGGATGATGTCTGGGAGGAATAATTGAAGTTTTGGGGCCATATGGGTCTGCTCATTTTAACGAGGGTAAACTGAACATAGACAAATTAGCTAGATATGCCCACATTGATGAAAACTACAATAGTACTACACTAAAATGTAGTTATACTGACAGACTCCTTTATTAATATTTGCTTTTGCATGTACCATGTTGTTTCTGCATTGCAGCCTGGGTGTTGGGACAAGGTCCCTCTTAAGAGCTCGTCATCTGAAACACTTCTTATTCTGCCAAGGGTCTATCCCAGAAATGAGCAACATTTTCTCATCCTCTTTTACATCCCAACTTTTGTTTTTGGTTTTTGCCTCAGACTTCCAGCATCCGCAATATTGGAATTTTTACTCTTGTAGATTGCCAGCGTTTGATTATTGTATCAAAACAATCTCTCAAACCTCAGCACAATTGAAGCTCAGTGTTGCCCACAATATGCCCACTCCCACAACAGGAAATATCCAACATTGGCGAACTGCTAGATCAGTGCATAGCTATGGAAATGTGCAACTGAATAAACTATGCAATTACTGGTGGGCTGGAAGAAAGTTTTAACTGCTAATTCATCAAAGCGGACAAAGCGCATGGGCTGGGATTCTCCTAGCCTCCGCGATCAGGTCCAACGCCTTCTCGCGATTCTCCGGGGACCGGACAATCCCACGCCAGTCGCGCGGTCGACGTGGCGCCAGTCGGGGGCCATTGAAAGAGGTCTCTGCGGTGATTCACCGCCTACAACTTGCCGAGTTCTCGCCGGCGTGGTTCACTCATGGTTCCACTCGGCGGGAGCTCAGAATGGCGGCTGCAGAATCAGTCCGCGGCCGCCCTGGTGGGGGGGATCAGTCACCGGAGGGGGGCCTCCAGGATGGCCAGGCTCGCGATCGGGGGCCACCGATCGGCGGGCACGCACGATCTGGGGGGGGGCTATATTGTCGGGGCCGCCCTGCTGTGTGGGTCCACCATGTTGCCCGCACCCGCAAGTGCAGGGCCCCGTATCGGCAGCCGGAGCTGCGGGGACTACTCCGGGGCCCTTCGAGCCCCCTTCAAAACAGAGAATCACTCTGGACTTTCTCCAGGAAAGTCCTGAATGATTCACACCCGTTTTCTCGCGGGCGTGGGGACATAGCTCCATTATCAGAGAATTCTGCCCATAGTGTTTAAAAAAATACAACACACTGGTCTGGTGTCCTTGTGCCGTTAGACACTCTCGGACTATTCCATTGCCAGTGTAAACTCTGCTTGATTAAAACCCACTTAAAAACTCTCATTCCCCCAGATATCTCACTGTTTTCCATTAGAACAATCTAGATATCTAGGGCGGAATTCGAAAAATCGGGAGGGCCGTCGTGAACTCGGCCGAGTTTCACGACGGCCTTGGAGGCCGCTCCTCGCCCCCTATCTCCCCTCCCGGCGGGGCTAGGAACGGCACTCCATAACTCTCGGCCGCGGGGGCGTCGCGCCAAGAATGGCGCGGCTGGCGCAAAATGGGAGTGAGGCTCCAACCCGCGCATGCGCGGCTGACGTCGTGACGCTGACGGCACAAACCCGTGCTTGCGCGGTGGCCGTCTTTCCCCTCAGCCGCCCCGCAAGATGTGGCGGTTGATCTTGCGGGGCGGCGGAGGGGAAATAGTGCGTCCGATTTGGACGCCGGCCCGACGATCGGTGGGCACGATCGCGGGCCTGTCCCCTGCCGAGCACAGTCGTGGTGCTCTTTCCTTGCTAGGCCACCTACAAGCCCCAAACGGGCTTCTCACTCCCGTTTCACGACGGCAGCGACCAGGTGTGTTTGCCGCTGTCGTGAAACGCCCGCGAACGGCAGGCCGCTCAGCCCATCCGGGTCGGAGAATCGGCGTTCGCCGTGAAAAACGGCGAGCGCCGATTCTTCCGAGCCAGGGGGGGGCGGAAATCGCAGGGGGCGCGAAATTTGTCGGGGGGCCCTCCCGCGATTCTCCCACCCGGCATGGGGAGCGGAGAATCGCGCCCCTTATATTTTATCCGTTCTTTTTTCAGGTTGTATTCATGCCTTGTGCAGTCTCTAGGAGTCAGGCTGGTTCCTTAGGGATTTTCATTCCTTCAATCCAGCCAGAATCAAGAGGTTAACCAAAGGGACACTCAAACTCACATCAGTGCGGTCTTACATCCTTTCATTTATATTCAGCATGTCTCACCACAGCTCATTGTGAACGTGTAGTTTTTGGTCAAACTGAACTATGTCCGATAAATGAATTTACGTGTATGTTAAGTGTCCCATCCATAAGACATGAAGGAAATCATAAACTGTTTAAATCAAATCATACTTTCTGCTCTTTTAAAAATGGACTTTGCTAGACCAAACTGCTGCATGATTTGCAAGTTGGCTACAGTTCTGGAAGCCTCCAACAGTAATTACAGGACAAAGTTCAACCCCATCCTTGTGGAACCTCATACCTATCAGTGTGTGGACCCATTACTACAGAAGAAACAAGGGAGCAACAGATGACGTCACCCCAGCCTGTACTTATAATAAAGAGAGAGCGAGAACCATCAGTACTGATTGTTAACCTGTAACTGACTCATTGATCTAGGCCCCTTTGGCATTTAAAGTTTTTGACATTCTGAACACTAACATTCACGCAAATTTTAATTCCTATTTGTGTTTATTTTGTTCAAAGTATATCCTAGTGGTAAAACTCTTTTTTTTCTTAGCTCCTTCTTGTGTGTGTATGTAGTTGCTATGGACATCCCCCCAGATTTGAATGCATGAACAAACGACACTTCTGATTTTACCCCAAAGAGAATTTGTTGCAAATCGTTTTAAAATTAACTTCACAGGCACAGAGTTTGGGGAGGCATGCCACAGCCTATCTCAAAACTAAAAACACCTCTGCTTACAGACAGACGATGAAAAAAATAAAGGATCTTGGTTTGCCCCTCTCACCTGTCTGTAACACCAAGCAATTGGCAAAGTCAATGATGCTCAGAAAACAAAGATAATTATTTTTAAACTTTTCATCAAAGTGGAGGTATTATGATCATTTTCTCTTCGCGACACAATGGCAACTCAGAAGTTTCACATTCAATATCTAACTCATTTACAAAAAGTGTGGTTATTGGGTGCGATTCAACTAAATGGGAACAAAGTCCCATAGCGGACGCCTTTAGCTTGCAGCGCCGAGAAAAACGGCTATAAAACGCCACTCACGTCAAATAAGGGGCCTCAGTGGAGAACGCGTGATCCCGCCCACAATGGGCCGGTTTTACATCGAAACGTCTCGCGAGATCTAACACGATCTTGCGAGGTAGTTTGTGGCGGGTAGATCCTGGGAGTGGGTTCTCCCGGCTTTTATCGGCCACGCTGTGCTGCGACGAGTTGCTTTTCGGGCGTAGCGTGGCCTTTGGATATCACCCATTTTCTTGACAGGCTGGGCCCCAAGACGTGATTTTTCTTCCACCAGTTTGCACATCCACATAGCATGATAGTACACACAGACAGAGAAGGCTGAAGTCATTGCACGCATAGGTTTTCAATAGGCATTGCATGAACCTGGGCTAATTTCTTGTCCACCCTTTTCACCCCTGTTCACTGCTTTTAGTGATGTGATGCTACACTTCCGGGAGCCCACACACAGCACCAGGGTGATATCTTACACTGCCCTTTCTTCACCAATGTCATGACACCATCATGGCAAGTGCTCTCAGGCACTTAATCGCAACTAGCTGTCGGCTCAGTAAGAGATACAGAAGCACCATCTCACTTTGCTTGGATACCTACTTTTCCTTCAGTCTCGTAACTACCATGGGGTTGACTGACTGCTTCTATCTAGCGCCTGAAAGTGAATAGCATCACCTGGAAATCCAATGTGGAGGATAAGCCCAAAAAAACGGATCTAGTATCAATCTCTCAAGCAGCACGCAAAAGTGGCAATAGAATGCAAACTCCTACACAATGGTGGCTGTGATTCTGCTTTGTTTAGTCTGTCCCGTGACAGTCTCACTTTCTGTTTTGAAGAAAGCTTGCAGCTAAAATATTCATCGACCTTTACTCTTTAAGGTACGACTGACAGACCTTCCCCGGATTTCCAGCAGGTTTGTTTAAGATTTCTACAGTGGCCTATCCTCTGAAGATTTTCACATGCAATAACCACAGGACTATAAAAACACAGATAGAGAGAGGTTTCTAAATGATGAGTAAAAGATTATATTTAAATTCGTATCATTTGCAACAATGAAATCTTTTTGGGGGGGAAATCCCTCAAACTTCGTCTCCAAGATACAAATTCACACAATATTTTTTGAAGTGTTTGCGGTGAGGGGGGAGATTGGGTAATAAACACATCTGATTTCTAACAGGAAAAAAATGATGATTCACACAGTTGCTTTAGTCCAACTCAGCAAGAGAGAGTTATATTCTATATAAAGTCTGTAAATGTATAGTGGGAAAAGGAGCCAATCGCTAAGCTTTATCTGGTTAGCTCATGTGTTCTATGTGCACTGCAAGATCCTGGATTTTTTTTGTGTTGTTTAAAGCCGGGGTTAAGCAGGTCATTGTTGAATACAGCCATCTGTTTCCATGGTGATTTGACTGGTTAAAGTATCAGTTACGGTCCCATCACAACATTGACTGGTTACGCTGACCCACTGCTCACGAAAATCCCAGCCTAAAATCTGTGTCAACGTCACCAGTATGCCAAGAACCATTTTTGGCAAAAAGAGAAATTTGCTGCAAGATTTGCGGAAAAAGACCTTTTGCCTCCTCAGTATGAAGGGATTCACCAAGTTGTCTGCCTTGCCGACACACCAGCAAGTTCACAACTGAGTCTGGGGGTTGAATTCTATTGTTCATCGTATCCAGGACTGAACCATTTTCATTCAGATCAGATTGCTGTGTCTGGGAGCTTGCTGTGCACAAATTGGTCATCATGTTACTACATTACAACAGTGACTACACTTCAAAAGTACTTCATTAGCTGTAAAGCACTGTGAGATGCCTGATGGATGTGAAAAGCGCTTTATAAATACAAGTCTTTTTATCATTTGAAAGTCTGTCTTTGCTTCCTCCTCACACTGAAGAAACTTTCCACCGACACATTACAGGCTCCTCAAAAATTGCTACCCAAACGAAGCATTAAGATATTACGTTCTAAAGCTAGCTTGCATTTTTTTTTGCCCATTGCACATTCAGTATTGCGCAACGTCGCTCGGGAGAATGTCTGCATCACACAGACAACTGATCACCTGAGATTTTACACTGCTAAAATACCAACACATCAAAAAGAGGCACATTTGGGATTCATTAAGTTTAGGATTGGGGAAACTGTATGGTTATGGGAGCAGGCTTTTTGTCCACATTATGGTGACATTAAGGTGAGGTTTAAATTCAGTCCATGTTCATTTTAAGCTGCATTAGAAGTTGGCACCAATGTTAGAGTTGAACAACTTGCAGGTTTAAATCAGTGACTGGACACGTTTAGGACTGAATTTGGTTCCATATTCACCTTTTCACACAGGGCTAGATTAGGAGCTGTTTTACAGGTAGGGTGACAGAGAATGTGTTCTTTTTAAGTTTTGGTTTAAGTAGACTGAAAATCAGTGTACATGTTAGGATTGTGGATATTAGGATTAGGATAGCCACAATGGGGTTAATCCACTTTCATTTTAGGGTTAGACTCAGCACAGAACAAAGCAAGCAGGTAAGCAAGCTTTCAACTGATGTATCAAAAGCTTCCACGACTTGTCTACTGTGAATCGCTCAATTTTTAATTCACATAATGATGTGATTAGCAGCATCTCCCTTTATTCGCCACAGTTAACAAATAGATGAAAACAGATATGACCTGGATTTTCGTTTTCTCAATGAAAATGGTGGACAGAATTTAATTGCTTTTTATAAGTGGTTCAAACATTCCTGGAAATTGAAATTGGAAATTCCCGACTGAAATGGACAGCAGCCAATCTCCTTTATTTTCAATCCAAATCCCATTACAAATATTGTCATCTGCGAATGAGACAGCAAGTCATGTTTGTCAACTTAAAGAGCGGGAATTCGGAATTCTGTATTATAACTATGCAAATGATGAATTATTAACTAAAATTTGAAAACTATGTTTTTAAAGACAAAGGGCGCGATTCTCCAATCGCGGGACAGAGTGTCCGCGCCATCGTGAACGCCGTCGTGTTTCACGATGGCGCGAAATGGGCTTGGGCACTAGCGATTCTGGCCCCCGCATGGCGCTGGAGCGGTTCACGCCGCTCCAGCCTCACTTCCTGGCGCGCACTGCGGGCGGCGCCAACCCATTCATGTGCGATGGCTTTACGGAACGCACCGTTCCCGACGCAACATGGCGCAACAAAGTAGACCCGGAGGGGAGGGAGGCTGGCCCACCAATTGGTGGGCCCGGATCACAGGCCAGACCCCATCGGAGGCCCCCCCGGGGATGGAGCACCCCTCTCCCACCCCCCCACAGGCCGCCCTTCCGACCCATCGCGCAGAGTTCCTGCTAGCAGCGACCAGGTGTGGACGGCGCAGGCGGGCCGGAGAATCGGCCCTGCCTTGTACAGCGGCCTGTGACCAGCGCCGATTCACCACACCTAGGAGAATCGCGTGCCGGCATTGGGGCGGGAGAATCCCACCCAATGTATTTTGTTCACTGCCAGGAGCCTCAGGTCACATACGTCACTTTTGTCAGCTTTCAGGATCCCTCCCCAGCACCATTCCCAACCAATACTCAAACATCCCATAGACAATTTGGTGCTTCCCGACCCAAACATTCACAGACCTTGGGATTTCTCTCCCCAGTCCATTCAGATTCCCTCTTACAGCGTTCCCAGATCTCAGGATGACCCCATTTCCACCAAAACCTGTCTTTCTAATGCCTTTGGGTCTGGAGTCACATGTAGGCCCAACTAAGTGGAGATGGCAGATTTACTTTTCTAAAAGGGCACTGGTGAACCAGATGGGTTTTACGACAATGGTGGTCACCATTACTGAGACCAGGGCCGGGATTCTTCCCTACCCAGCGGGGCGGGGGGTCCCGGCATAGCGGAGTGGCGCCAACCACTCCGGCGTCGGGACTCCCCAAAGGTGCGGAATTCTCTGCACCTTTGGGGGCTAGGCCTGCGCCGAGTGGTTGGCGCCAGGCCGACTGCCGCCAAAACCGACGTCAGCGGCCTTTGACGCCCACTGCCCGGTGTCGGGGCTGGCAGAGAGCCCCGCATGCGCGCTGGGGGATTCTCTTCCGCCTCCGCCATGGTGGAGGCCGTGGTGGCGGCGGAAAAAAAAGAGTGCCCCCACGGCACTGGCCCGCCCGCTGATCGGTGGGCCCCAATCGCGGGCCTGGCCACCGTGGGGGCACCCCCCAGGGTCCGATCGCCCCGCGCCTCCCCCAGGACCCCGGGGGCCCGCTTGCGCCGCCAATCCCGCCGCAAGCAGAGGTGGTTGAAACCACGGCGGCGGGAGAGGCCTCTCAGCGGCGGGACTTCGGCCCATCGCGGGCTGGTGAATCGTCGCGGGGGCTCGCCGATTCCCGCCCCCGCCAATTCCCGGGTGGCGGAGAATTTCTGCTACGGCGGGGGCGGGATTTTCGCCGGCCCCAGACGATCCTCCAACCCTGCGGGGGTCGCTAGGCAGCAGTGCTAACTACCGTGCTACCCAACTGCTACCGTGATGGTATTTGAACCCCTGTCCCCCAGAGAATTTACCTGGGCCTCTGGATTTCTAGGCTAGTGACATTGCCACAATGCCACCTTCTACCCCTGGAGAGTGACTATGAATCTTCCCCAAAGTACGACTAAACTCAGGCGTGATCTCAGCAGAGCTGCTCAGATGACACCAGGGATGATGGACTGAAGGGTAAGGAGAAATTAAGAAATTAGAACTCATTGAAGTGACCTCTTTTAAAAAAACCTCATCCTGAACGAAGGTCCTTCCAAAGATTTTGAGGGGAGACAGTGGTGTGATGGTAATGTCAATGGGTAGTAATACAGAGGCCCAGGCTAATATTCTGTGCACAAGAATCCATTTCCCACCACGCCAGCTACTGAAATTCAAATTCAATTGAGAAAGCTGGAATTGAAAAGCTAGTCTCACTAATGGTGACCGTAAACTTTTATCGACTGTCATCTGGTTCACTAATCTCCTTTAAGGAAAGAAATCTGTTGTCCTTACCTGGTCAGGTCTACGTGTGACTCCAGGCCCACAGCGATGTGGTTGACTCTTAACTGCCCCTTGAAATAGCTAGGCAAGCCACTCAAGTTCAAGAGTGGTTAGGGATGGGTAACACATGCTGGCGTTGCCAGCAATGCCAACATCGCAAGAAATATATATTTTTTATAGTGATCCAAGTCAAATTACTTTTTATTTGTAAATTGTCACCAATCATAAAATTCAGGATGAAAAGCAAATGTAAACATGTGCCCAAATTCAACCTCCCTGAATCCAGAACCTGTTGTCAAAAAACTTAAAAACCTACATAAAGATGCGATGAAAAATGATATACTCCACAACAGCAAGATTCAGCAGCTTCACACAAAGATAGCCAGGTTTCTTCCACAAACATTTTTTTTTCTTTTTTAAAAAATTTAGAGTACCCAATTATTTTTTCCAATTAGGGGGCAATTTAGCGTGGCCAATCCGCCTACTCTGCACATTTTTGGGTTGTGGGGGCGAAACCCACGCAGACACGGGGAGAATGTGCAAACTCCACACGGACAGTGACCCAGAGCTGGGATCGAACCTGGGACCTCAGCGCCGTGAGGCAGCTGTGCTAACCACTAGGCCACCGTGCTGCCCCTCTTCTACAAACATGACCTATAATTGAAATCTTACGGCACAGTGGTTAAATTTGTACGTTACACTATAAAACTGGAGTCTTAAAGAGCTGTTGCAGAAATCAAGGGCGCGATTCTCCCAAAACGGGAGAAATCGTAAGGCTGGCGTCAAACCCGGGCGGGTTTGACGCCAGCGCGCCCCTTCCCGACCGGGAACCGATCCTGGTCCCCGGTCGGGGCTAGCAGCCCGACGCCGCAAGCTCCGGCATCACGGGCTTAACGAATTTCGTTAAGCCCGCTTGCCGGAGTTAGCGCCGGCTGACGCGTCATATGACGTCAGCCGTGCATGCGCGGATTGGAAGACTCCAACCCGCGCATGCGCGGATGACGCCATCGCGTATTTGCGCGAAACCCGCGCATGCGCGGGCTGGGATGCCCCTCAGCCGCCCCGCGAATGGATACTGCGGGGCGGCGGAAGGAGAAATAGTGCGCGGGCATCGGGCCCGCTGCCCGCGATCGGTGCCCACCGATCGTGGGCCCATGGCACCCTTGGCACGGCCGTGGTACTGCCGTGCCAATCGGTGCCATGGTTATAAAAAGCGAGTTGTTCCCGCCGTTTTTACGAACGGCCAGACCAGGTGTGTTTGCCGTTCGTAAAAACAGCGTAAAGGGCTGGGACTTCGGCCCATCTAGCAGATGTGAATCGCTGCCGGCCGTAAAAAAACGGCGGCAGCGATTCGTGTCGGGAGTTGGGCGGGGGGGGGGGGGAGAATAGCGGGAGGGCGGGAAAAATGTCGGGAAGGCCCTCCCGCTATTCTCCAACCCGTCGTGGGGGGCGGAGAATCGGGCCCCAAGTTCATCATTCATATGTTTTAGATCATAACTTTCAGTTTTATGAAATAAAGGGTTAAATTAGGATAAGTGGAAAGGCCTGTTGAGAACCTTTTTAAAAAAAAATAATTTCTATTCAAATTTTCACATTTTCACAAAAAAGAAAACAACAGAAAATTCTAAGAACAAAAAGAACAGAACCCCCCCCCCCGTATATACGAAAGAGAAACAGTACATTAACGCCCGTCGTTGGCAAAAAACAGATATTCAACCCAAAACAAAAACAAAGAGACGGACCCCCCCCGGTTGCTGCTGCTGCTGACCTTTTGTTTTTACCGTTCTGCCAGGAGATCTAGGAATGGTTGCCATCGCCTGGAAAACCCCTGCACTGACCCCCTTAGGGCAAATTTCACCCTCTCCAATTTAATAAACTCCGCTATATCGTTGACCCAGGCCTCCACGCTTGGGGGCCTCGCATCCTTCCACTGAAGAAGAATCCTCCGCCGGGCTACTAGGGACGCAAAGGCCAGAACACCGGCCTCTTTCGCCTCCTGCACACCCGGCTCCACTGCAACCCCAAATATTGCGAGTCCCCAGCCTGGATTGACCCTGGATCCTACCACCCTCGATACCGTCCTTGCTACACCCTTACAAAATTCCCCCAGCGCTGGGCATGCCCAGAACATGTGGACATGGTTTGTTGGGCTCCCTGAGCACCTAATACACCTGTCCTCGGTCCCAAAAAACCGGCTCATCCTTGTCTCGGTCATATGAGCCCTATGCAGTACCTTAAACTGTATGAGGCTAAGCCTCGCACACGAAGAGGAGTTCATCCCTTTCTAGGGCATCTGCCCACGTCCCCTCCTCAATCTCCTCACCCAGCTCCTCCTCCCATTTATCTTTCAGCTCCTCCACCGAGGCCTCGTCTACCTCCTGCATCACCTGGTATATTTCCGAGATCCTCCCCTCTCCAACCCACACCCCCGAGAGCACCCTGTCCTGGACCCCACGCGGCGGCAGCAGGGGGAACCCCGCCACCTGCCGCCTGACAAACGCCCTTACTTGCATGTACCTAAAGGTGTTCCCCGGGGGGGAGCCTGAACTTCCCTTCCAGCTCACCCAGGTTCGCAAACTTCCAGTCTATGAACAGGTCCCCCAGCCTCCTGACACCTGCCCTGTGCCAACTCAGGAACCCGCCATCAATTCTCCCCGGAACAAACCGGTGGTTTCCCCCGTATCGGGGACCCCATCGAGGCCCCCACCTCCTCCCTGTGCCGCCTCCATTGTCCCCAAATCTTGAGGGTAGGTGCCACCACCGGGTTCGTGGTATACCTCATCGGAGGGAGCGGCAGCTGCGCTGTTGCCAGCGCTTCCAGGCTCGTGCCCACACAGGATGCCATCTCCATCCTCTTCCATGCTGCCCCCTCCCCGTCCATTACCTACTTACGCACCATCGCTGCGTTGGCAGCCCAATAATACCCACAGAGGTTGGGCAACGCCAGCCCCCCCCCCCCCCCCCCATCCCTGCCCCGCTCCAAGAACACCCGTCTCACCCTTGGAGTCCCGTGTGCCCACACAAACCCCGTAATGCTCCTGTTAACCCGCCTGAAAAAGGCCTTCGGGATAAGGATAGGGAGGCACTGGAACAGGAACAGAAACCTCGGGAGCACCGTCATCTTGACTGACTGCACCCTACCCGCCAAAGACAGCGGCAGCATGTCCCACCTCTTAAACTCCTCCTCCATTTGCTCCACCAGCCTTGTGAGGTTTACCTTATGCAAGGCCCCCCAGCTCCTGGCCACCTGAACCCCCAAGTACCTGAAGCTCCTCTCCGCCCTTTTCAGTGGGAGCCTCCCAATCCCCCCCTCCTGGTCCCCCGGGTGTACCACAAACAGCTCGCTTTTCCCAAAGTTAAGCTTATACCCTGAGAAATCCCCAAATTCCCGGAGAATCCCCATCACCACCAGCATTCCCCCCACCGGGTCTGCCACATACAATAGGTCGTCCGCATAGAGCGACACTCGGTGCTCCTCCCCACCCCGGACCAGCCGCCTCCAATTCCCCCGACTCCCTCAGCGCCATAGCCAGGGGTTCAATTGCCAGCGCAAAAAGTACAGGGGACAGGGAACACCCCTGCCTCGTCCCTCGGTATAGTCGAAAATACTCCGACCTCCTCTTATTCGTGGCCACACTCGCCATCGGCGCCTCACACAACAGCCTCACCCAACTGACAAACCCCTCCCCAAACCCGAACCTTTCCAGCACCTCCCACAAGTACTCCCACTTGACCCTATCAAAGGCCTTCTCCACATCTAGCGCCACCACTATCTCCGCCTCCCCTTCCACCGCCGACATAATAACGTTTAAGAGCCTCCGTATATTAGTGTTCAGCTGCCTCCCCTTCACAAACCCCGTTTGATCCTCGTGGATAACCTGCGGCACACAATCTTCTATCCTCGTGGCTGCCTGTTGAGAACCTGACAAACAACCCTAATGTAAAGGCAAATCAAACAAGGTTAGGTTTAATTAACATGTATTTATGGTACAAGGTTAGAGTTGATAGTAAAGAGAACAAGGGGTGATCTATCGCTATATATCTTAGTGGGACCAGGAAGCCTGGAGAGGGCAATTATATCCATTAGAGATAAATTATTCACATGGGCCACAGAATCAAAGAGCTGTGTTGAAGATAAAATAATTAGTTTCCCTTTATCTTTGAACCATCCCAAAGCATGCCACATTGTCATTGAGATAGGCTGCAGGATTCAGATGGTCTTTTATTTAAGTTAGATGTGTGTTGCTCAAAGAATCAAATGGTCAATCAGCTTGAAATGGGTAGAGTGAAAGAGTCTGCCAGAAGCTGGGAATCGACTATGGGAACTTCAGATGTACAGAAGCTATAGGGGCATAGGGTCCATCAGCAATACAGAGTAATGTCAATGTTTAAATCCCTAAGCAAGAAGACAATGAAGCACACTCTTCGTCTGAGGAGTCCAGAGATGTGAGGCTGTTAAAGAAAAATAGGAGATCGCTTAGCCAAAAGCTAATTGAAGGATCCCATGAAATGTCATTCTTGGAGAATAGTTGGAACACGAAGGAGAGTTAAATTGAATTCTGAAGAGCTGTGGCATACCTTTGGGATGGTCCCTAAAGAAGTGGGTGAACATTCAAGATTCTTGTAAATATATAAAGGAACTGGGGGGGGGGGGGGGGTGGGGGGGGGGTGGATAATAAACGGTAGAACTGAGTTCACAACGTAAGCCGTTATAAACTATACATTCAGCTTGTTTTGTTTAATTATAATAATGCTTAAAATAAAGCTTGTTTTTGTATACAAAAAGTGAAATCTTGTGGAGTACTTAGTCAGTTAATAGAAAATAGAACAGTACAGCACAGAACAGGCCCTTCGGCCCTCGATGTTGTGTCGAGCTTTGTCCAAAACCAAGATCAAGCTATCCCACTTCCTGTCATTGTGGTGTGCTCCATGTGCCGATCCAATAACCGCTTGAAAGTTCCTAAAGTGTCCGACTCCACTATCACAGTAGGCAGTCCATTCAACACCCTAACCACTCGGAGTAAAGAACATAGCTCGGACATCTCTCCTATATCTCTCACCCTGAACCTTATAGTTATGCCACCTTGTAATAGCTACATCCACCTGAGGAAATAGTCTCTGAACATCCACTCTATCTACCCCCCTCTTCATCTTATAAATCTCTATTTCTCACCCTCCTCCGCTCCAAAGAGACAAGGTCTAGCTCCCTCAACCTTTCCTCATAAGACCTACCCTCCAATCCAGGCAGAATACTGGTAAATCTCCTTTGCACCCTTTCCAAAGCTTCCACATCCTTTCCTATAGTGAGGTGACCAGAACTGCACACAATATTCCAAGTGTGGTCTCACCAGGGTCATGTACAGTTGCAGCATAACCCCATGGCTCTTAAACTCAAGCCCCCTGTTAATAAACGCTAACACACTATAGGCCTTCTTCACGGTTCTATCCACTCGAGTGGCAACCTTCAGAGATCTGTGGACATGAATCCCAAGATCTCTGTTCCTCCACATTCCTCAGAATCCTGCTGTTGGCCCTGTAATCCGCATTCAAATTTTTCCGACCAAAATGAATCACCTCGCAGTTATCAGGGTTAAACTCCATCTGCCATTTTTCGGCCCAGCTCTGCATCCTGTCAATATCTCTTTGTAGCCTACAACAGCCCTCCACCTCATCCACTACTCCACCAATCTTGGTGTCATCAGCAAATTTACTGACCCACCCTTCAGCCCCCTCCTCCAAGTCATTGATAAAAATCACAAATAGCAGAGGACCCAGCACTGATCCCTGTGGTACACCGCTGCTAACTGGTCTCCAGTCTGAAAATTTTCCATCTACCACCACCCTCTGTCTTCTATGCGATAGCCAGTTACTTATCCAATTGGCCAAATTTCCCTCTATCCCACACATCCTTACTTTCTTCATGAGCCGACCATGGGGAACCTTATCAAATGCCTTACTAAAATCCATGTATAAGACATCAACTTGCTCTACCTTCATCTACTCACTTAGTCACCTCCTTAAAGAATTCAATCAAATTTGTGAGGCAATATTTACCCTTTACGAATCCATGGTGACTGTCCCGGATTAAGCTGCATCTTTCCAAATTGTCATAAATCCTATCCTTCAGGACCTTTTCCATTAACTTACCGACTACTGAAGAAAGATAAACCGGCCTATAATTACCAGGGTCATTCCTATTCCCTTTCTTGAACAGAGGAACAACATTCACCACTCTCCAATCCTCTGGCACTTACCCCCGTGGACAGTGAGCACCCAAAGATCAAAGCCAAAGGCTCTGCAATCTCATCCCTTGCCTCCCAAAGAATCCTCGGATATATCCCATCCGGCCCAGGGGACTTGTCGACCCTAAATTGCTAATACATCCTCCCTCAGAACATCTACCTCCTCCAGCCTACCCGCCTGTATCACACAGTTACTCCGAAAAATTAAGATAGATGGGTGACGGTGAGAGGGGCTGGGAGGAAGCAGTCAGTACAGGGATTTCCTGTGGTCGTTCCCTTTCGTAACAAGTACACCGCTTTAATCGTGGGGGTTTTGGATTTCTTTTTAAACATTAACAATCACCATCAGGATTGTAACAGAGCCAAGAGAGTACTAATGAGTACACGTAAGCTAATGAGTGGCAAATGATGTTCTTCAGTGCTGGGGCAGCACGGTAGCAATGTGGATAGCACAGTTGCTTCACAGCTCAAGGGTCCCAGGTTCGATTCCCGGCTGGGTCACTGTCTGTGCGGAGTCTGCACATCCTCCCCGTGTGTACTGTGGGTTTCCTCCGGGTGCTCCGGTTTCCTCCCACAGTCCAAAGATGTGCAGGTTAGGTGGATTGGCCATGCTAAATTGCCCTTAGTGTCCAAAATTGCCCTTAGTGTTGGGTGGGGTTACTGGGTTATGGGGATATGGTGGAGGTGTTGACCTTGGGTAGGTTGCTCTTTCCAGGAGCAGGTGCAGACTCCATGGGCCGAAATGGCCTCCTTCTGCACTGTAAATTCTATGATAATCTATGAATTCAGATAACTGCAAGGCACTGTACATCAGAATGGAGGTTATGTGGCTTTCTAATAGCATCCCTACTCCTAGGCCAGAACCTCTGGATTTAATTCCCATGCCTGAACTTGTTGGCCACGGAAGGAGCATTCTTGGTGCAGTTCAACAGGCTGATAATCATCCTGGGAATTCTTCCACTACCAACGTGAAAGGTGGTATGGTCAGATACTCTAAATAAACAATATGTTGGAAGTAATGTTTGCTAAAGTTCAATAGTCGTGACACTTCTTGAAGTACTTCATTAACTGTAAACCTCTTTGCAACACCCTATGGTCATGACAGGCATTTTGTAATGTACAAGAGTCTTCTCTGGCATTAAAGCTGAAGGGGATGCTGAAAATGAACTAGGATGTTAGTTGGATTGTCACTTATCATGTCTGTATCGTACAAGAGGTTAATGAACAAAACAAAAATAATGCTGGATTACTGACAAAATGCCAGACATGGAGTAGAAGTTCCACAGTTCACATCTGAATTACCGTGTGGAGTTCTTCTGCCAATGTCCAACATCCAAGTCCAATCATAGAATCACAGAATTTACAGTGCTGAAGCCACTCGGCCCATCGTGTCCACACCGACCCCAGGAAAGAGCACCACTCTCAAGCTCACAGCTCCACCCTATCCCCGTAACCCTACCCATCCAAGAGGTGGTATAAACTAGAACAATGGAAAACAACTTGATTAGCTAAGATTCTTCATCTGCAAAAGAAAGGTGTTGAGCATTAGGAACATACAAACAATGGCTAGATCGGAAAAGACGAACGGACCCATCCAATATGTCCCAGATACATGCAGCTCAGAGAAGTAAAACAGCTAAAAATCCAGTCCAATTAGGAGAGAAATAAAATGGGAAATTTAACTCGGTCTCAAAATTAGTCTAGGATGTCACACTGGACCTGATTTACACTGAATGATAAATATCTCTTTCCGAGATGATCTCTCACCCAGCTTAAAACAAGTCCAGGTCTCTTAAGAGGGAATAAAATGATTCAGCATTCACCATGCAAGCTGGCAACAGAGTCGGGAGGTCAGACATTAGGAAATACCTCTTTTCAACAGCTGATAGATTACAGGAAAAGTGGTCAAGGGCAGGAAAGTGGTGGGATCAGTTAAGAAAGTTAGATGCGGTGATGGGCAAACTGATAATATTGTGTCTGGATTAAATCAAACAGGCTGGATTTCTTTAAAATCTATACCATGAGATGCTAAAGCTTCTACAAATCCATTGACTAACACTCAATGTCAGCATTTTGTGCAACAGCGCAGAATACCTCGTGATAATTGAATAACCTTTCCCAAAAAACAACAGGCAGCTTCAAATTGCAGCAGCACCAACTGTTTAAATTTTGTATCATTTGCAATTTGGAAACCAGATATCCTATCACCACTGCCGGGTCTAGCCAGGAAGGTGTGACCAGGAGTAGGAGGGCCGAACTCGCTCAATAAAAGTACAAGGAGAAGCTCCTTGGTTCCATTTAAAGGGCGGCCTTTTCCTGTCTGTTCTGAACAGTGGTGGTTCTCTCGGCAGGGACTTGCCTTCAAACCAGAGATTGTTCATGCTGCAATGTTCCTGAGCACCATTCTCTCGCTGAGAGGAAGCAAAACTGCAACGAGCAAACAAAAAGTCAGCGATCGAAACAGCCGCTCTTGTCCATTGGACAAGAGAAACTGTGGAACTACCAGCCTTTTGTGTGACGCCCTGTAAGCAATCTCACCCATTCTTTCTGTCGCATCATTCTCATTGCCAGTCACCAAACCCGGACCCAAGATAATTTTATGGAATCACCAATGGTCATCCAAAAACGTCAGTGGCACAGGAGTTTTGAATGAAAAGCTAGGTAGGTAATCATCAGTTAACTGCTGCCAGCTGTTTGCCACACAGCCTCAATGATTAATGTGCAGACCTTAGAACACCAGCTGCCATTTTCAAAGTTGGTCATTAAATATATTTTCTCCATTTTAAGCAAAATTCCATTTCACGCAATTAACTGCAAAAATTTCCAATTTTAAACACCTGCAGCAAAAGAAAATATTCTATAAACATTGAGTATTTGACTCACCACGATTATTTCAGTTACCCACTGCTGGAGTGTTGCTTACTTGAGGAAACATGTCCTGATAATATTCACTACAGAGGATATAACCTGCACCAACCTCACCTTCATTAATGGAGAAACTAATAGGCTATCACCGAGGTTACAGCTCCCTCATTAAGTGAAACACAATATACATATCTTGCTGTCACATACAAGTCCCACACGCTCATTAAACTGCAGAATCCTCACAGCCCCACTTCTCCCTGTCACTGGCCTTTAAATATGGATGACTGGATGGTTAGTGCTGGAGGTGCTCCATGGCTGAGGAAACACCTTCATTTACAGGACAAAAAGACACTGTCAACTTGTCCCCTGTAGAGGACATAGTTGACCTGGCAGGAGTGAAACCATGATCAAGAAGGGATTCTGATCATGTTTCCCGCTATGTTTGTGTGACTGTTGATTTCAGTGGGTTTCATTTTTTTTAATCAGAGCGGTTTCAGCAGAGGTTTTTTGGTCTCTTACTCTTTGGTGTTGGAAGCTCTTTGATGGTTGCCTGTTCTCTTTGAAGGGGCTTCAGTGCCTAACACCAGGAACTTAAAGAGATGATGGTTACAACCAGTCAGGCTCAAACCAGGCTGTGCAGAACACCGTTAAGGTGGCGGCGAAACACAGTGAAGGAGGTGTACCCATTCATATTTCATAGAAATCCAACAGTACAGAAGGAGGCCATTCAGTCCATCATGTCTACACCAACCCCCTGAAAGAGCACCCACACTATCTCCGCAACCCAAGCTAACCTTTTGGACACTAAGGGGCAATTTATCATGACCAATCCGTCTAACCTGCTCAACTTTGGACTGTGGGAGGAAACCGGAGCACCCGGAGGAAACCCATGCAGACAATGGGGAGAGAGTGCAAACTCCACACAGACAGTCACCCAAGGTCAGAATTGAACCTGGAACCCTGAGGCAGCAGTACAAACCACTGTGCCACCATTCTGTCCTTCATTGACTGTTCCTTCTCCATTAAGAGAATCCTTCTTGATTTCTGTGGATTTGAAGCTGCTGACATTTACTGTCTGTACAACTTCTCCAGCGCTGGGTACTTTGATATGGACTTCAAGAATGTTGCTGCCTGCACCAAGTTCCTGAAAGTGTTTGAGGAAAAGAGAGACCTGACACACCTGAGAATCCTCAAAGCAGAGCCTCTCTTTACTCTGCCATCTCAACGGAACCATGTTTAGGGGGGTGGTTTAGCTCACTGGGCTAAATTGCTGGCTTTGAAAGCAGACCAAGCAGGCCAGCAGCACGGTTCGATTGCCGTACCAGCCTCCCCGGACAAGCGCCGGAATGTGGCGACTAGGGGCTTTTCACAGTAACCTCATTGAAGCCTACTCGTGACAATAAGCGATTTTCATTTCATTTAATTCATTTCATTTTTCATTTCATTTAATTTCATGTGATGACTGTGCACCTTCACAACCCCCATGTTCTGGTCACAGATCTGCTCACCTTCCTTGTCAGCAAGGTTGGCAACTATTCTGAGTTCAAAGACACCTCCAGAATCTGGACCAGCAAACACCAGCTGAAGGTGACACCCCAGACTGATGATAAGGGAGTACTCCTCCCAACTTCCCTCCAGCTTCGCCATCAGGGGAAGCCACGGCTATCTTATCTACACCGGGAAACCTGCAGAAAATCTGGTCATGTAGCGGCCAACTGCAGTGCTTTTATTTGCAAGAATTGAAAGCAGGAAGGACATCAGACAAAGTACTGCAAGCAGTCTAAATGCTGCAAACTGTGTGGCAGTGCAGGCCAGCCCCAAACATGGCCTTATTTACACACAGGCAGCGAAAGCCAAGGAAGGCCAAGCAGACGGAACGGCCAGCATGACTACCGCCAAGGAGACGTGCAAACCTCCAGCCACCAGACTGGGACTGAGGAGGACAAAACAGAAGACAAGGGAAAAGATAGAGAGAGGCAGCAGGCGGCTAAACAACATCATCACACCCCGCACCCCTCAGCGTACCGAAGCAATGGAGGAGAAACCAGAGAGTCAGTTGACTGGGATTTGACGACTGGTGAGAAGGAGCAGGAAGGAGAAGGAAAAGATCAAAGCCACCCACCCCCCCCCCCCCCCCCGCCCCCCCCGCGAGCAGCAAAAATCCACTCTCATCAGACTGAAGGGACAATCCTTTAAAACTGAGATGAGGAGGAATTTCTTCAGCCAGAGGGTGGTGAATCTGTGGAACTCTTTGCCGCAGAAGGCTGTGGAGGCCAAATCACTGAGTGTCTATAAGACAGTAATAGATAGGTTCTTGATTAATAAGGGGATCAGGGGTTATGGGGAGAAGGCAGAAAAATGGGGTTGAGAAATATATCAGCCATGATTTAATGGCTGAGCAGACTTGATGGGCTGAATGGCCTAATACTGCTCCTATGTCTTATGGTCTTATGTGAAACAGACAACGGGGGACTGCACTTCAGGTGAGTATATTTTTGCAACAAAAAAAACTTGCCCTCTGTACAGATATATATTGGGTTTCTAATCCTGTATTTCCAACACCACCTCGGAACACAAATTTAGCAATGGACAACACTGTTGCAAGGTTGAATAGAGCAAACCTTCTCGCCTCCCACACCATACAGAATCTCCTCAGCTGACAGCCAACTATCCTCAGTTCTTTACCGTATCAAATATCTCAACACTGCTGGTACTGACTTTCCCAATTCCCCTCCCTCCATGAGAAAAACACCTGCTTGGCCAAAATTCTTACTACATCCATTTCTTTTGCTGTTACTTACAACTTTGGTGCTAGTGATTCCACACATACTGGTGATGCATTTCCCAGCCTCTCTGCCACGGTTTAGGACACCAGCCAAACCCTGTGATTAGATTACAGTAACTCACTCCAGGATACCTAGTGTTCTATATAATAACTCACCTGAATATCAGGGTTAGGTTCCAACCTGTAACTCACTCCCAAGGTGATCACAATAACCTGCCCATCTCCTCAGTGCAATCAATTCCATTATACACTGTCTAACCGGCCATTAATACAAGGCCACTGATGTCATTCAGCCCTAATTCAGTAATCCAGTACAGTTAAGTTATGAAGAGAGGTTGGATAGACTTGGGTTGCTTTCGCTGGAGCAGAGAAGACTGAGGGATGACCTGATCGAGGTGTACAAGATTATGAGGGGCATGGAGTGGGTGGATAGGGAACAGCTGTTCCCCTTAGTTGAAGCGGACACGTGTTCTACGTCAGGGCAGTAGGTACAGGGCGGATTTGAGGAAAAATGTTTTTAATCAGAGGTGGTTCCGTCTGGAATGCACTGCCTGGGAGGGTGATAGACGCGGCTTGCCTTACATCCTTTAAAAAGTACCTGGATGACCACTCGGCACATAATAACATTTAAGGCTATATCCAAGTGCTGGCAAATGGGATTAGGTAGGCAGGTCAGGTGTTTTTCATACATCGGTGCAGACTTGATGGGCAGAAGGGCCTCTTTTGCGCTATAGTATTCTGCGAATAAAAGAATCATAACCTCCCCACTGTGCACAAAAGAATCCCTCACAATCAGCAAATACCCAGGAACTAGAAAAAGTTAATATGTAAACTTTTACCTCAGAAAAGCATGCTTACAGCACCTAGTTACACTTATTCAAATCCAGTCCTCCTGAAAATTGACAGCACTAAATTCAATTGTTTAATTTCAGAAAATGCCTGGAGATGTTGTCTCCTGATCGTGTTGGTTGCCAAAGCCCAGAGTTACCAGGTCTGGAAACACAAGTGTTCAACTAAAACAGCATCATGGGCACAAGTTCAACTTGATCAGCAGCAGTGACTCACCGATCTCGCACTGGGAGGGAAAAACATTCTTTCGAGAACTTGTGCATCAGCTCTCCTCCCCATCCACCCAAAGGCCAGAGAGTTTATATATTCCCCATTCATTTCTGGATATTTATCTGTCAGATAGGGAGAAGAAGGGAGCATGGGCTCAGTTTCTGCAGTCAATACATTACACAGGCTCCTTGGCTTGGCTGAAGTTTTAGGACGTACATGGTGTAGAAATAAATAAAACCACCCGAGTGCCTCTGCACATGGGCTACAGCTGAACAAAAGCTGTCTGGTCAACAATGTCCAGGGTGGTAGAATATCAGGTCTGTAAACGGTCTAGTTAATCTGAGCACACACTGAGCTTTATCCATCAACGTGGGTGCCAAGCCACATAAGGAGGCATTAGAGCAGATGACCACATGATTGGCCAAAGAGGTAGGTTTAAAGAAGACAGGAAGGTCTAATGAGGGAATTCCAAATATTAGGGCCTACTAAGCAAAAAGCACAACCACCAACAGCAGATCGATTAAAATTGTGAAGCACGGAGACCAGAATTGGCAGCAGGACAGAAACTTTGGAGAGTTTCCGGGATTGGAGGAGGATAGAGAGATAGGGAGGGATGAGGCCATGGGGAAATTTAATTTTTATAGAATTTACAGTGCTGAAGGGGGCTATTCGGCCCATTGAGTCTGCACCGGCCCTTACAAAGATCACCCTACTGAAGTCCACGTATTTACCCTATCCCCGTAACCCAGCAACCCCTCACTTCACCTTTTTAGGACACTAAGGGCAATTTATCATGGCCAATCCACCTACCCGCACATCTTTGGACTGTGGGAGGAAACCGGAGCACTCGGAGGAAACCCACACAGACACGGGGAGAACGTGCAGACTCCACACGGACAGTCACCCAGCCGGGAATCGAACCTGGGATCCTGGAGTTGTGAAGCAATTGTGCTAACCACTATGCTACCGTGCTCGATCAAGGTGTTGTTGCCAGATCAGGAATCAGGGTAGGTTAGCCAGCACAGGGTTGACAAGCGAACACCATTTGGTGTGAGTTGGGATACAGGCAGGAAAATGTTGGATGAATTGAAGTTTTGGAGGGTGGAAATGGGAGGGGAGCCAGGCCACAATTGGAATTATTAGGACTGGGGGTGACAAAGGGATTCACCAGGATTTTGGCAGCAGAAAACACAAGCAGGGGCAGAGATGGGCACTTTTACAGAGGTGGAAGGTCACAGCCTTGGTGATGAGGCAGGTGTGGTCAAAATTCACCTCAGGTCAGATAGGACACCCAGAATGGAAGCAGTGTGACGATGCTGTTGTTAGGATTCACTGTAAATGATGGTGTTTGATGGAGGCTGTTCCATTTCTGTGGGTCACTTTGTCGCCCCATAGAGTACTAAGAAACTTCCTTTAATTGTGAATATATATCAGGACACCTTTCTTAGTTAGTCACCATTGTGCACAAACAAGAGGCACTGTGTTGTACTCAGATTTTAAACTGTGCACCAGAAACAAAACAGGAAAAAGAAAACTGGATTGCTGGAAACACCCAATTCTATTATGAGAAATTGCTGGAAAATGTTGCATTATGTTTGCAGAATTCACAACCTGTGCCTAAGTTTTTCTACAAAACCCCTTCACCTGCATTAATCCTGAGTCTCTATATGCACACTTGTCTTACTTTCCTTCTCTTCCATTCTCAGATCACTGTTCTAGTTTAACAATACTGGGGACCACCAACCAAACCTCTGTACAACCTCATCCAAGCTGACTGCCTCAGCTTTCAGCCAATACTGCGCTAACGCTGGCTACGGGGATTGTATGCTGGCCCACACCCCACCCTGGGCAATGACACTTTTCTCTGTCAAGCTGCATGACGATGGGCCTGGTTATCAGTTTGTGTAACACCATACAGTGGAGACCAAGCATTCAACCACAAGCTGTTTGAACTTATGCAGGAAGGGCTGGAATATCCAACCTGTGCCCCATAAGACAAGTGAATCAGCAAAAAGAGGTTGCACAATAATAGAGTTGTCGAAGAGCAACAGGACCGAGTTTGTGCCCATGGTCCCTCATGACAATCCCCACCATCTCCAGGTGATCAGTGAAAGGCAGTATGCGGGCACAGACACTTTACCACAGGAATTTGACATGAGGTGGCACAAGGAACTAATTTATTACACACTGACTGATAAAATCCACCAGGGAACCCTCCCGTCACAACAGAGAGTAACAGAGGTGTTTCCACAACACCCTCTACGCCACTGTGAGGCAGGACAGTCCACACAATATTTATGTGTCTCACTTGATGCTCCAGCTGGCTGATTTCATACCAACTAATCTATTTATCCTTAAAAGTCGCACAGAAACACATGTATTAATGACGTGTATTGCGTGGCTGCACCCACAAGATTAAAAACATCTCAATAAAGACTGAGTGGCAGAACTTGGATCTTTATTTGCCAAATATATGACTACACATTGTAAAAATGTTGTTCAGACAGGTCCTTGTGATGCACACAAAATGTGTTCCTTAATTATAAATGGCCAAACCTTTAAAGGCGGTCCGCAGGGTGCACCTGAAGAGGTCACGGTTGAGCCGCTTGTTTTGGGGTGGGGTGGGGAGGGGGGACACATACGAGCGGTGTGGGAGGGGCTCGGCTAACCATGTGCATACGTTCTGGTGTCGAAGTTGGAGAAGTTTTGGGGTTCTTTCTTTAGCACCAGGTCGGCGATCTTGCACTTGGATTTGGAGCCCATATTTGGGGTATTGGTCCTGCTGGAGCTGCAGATAGGGGTGGATGTTTTCACCTTCACCCCGCTGATTGCTCGAAGGTGGCTTCTGTTGGGGTGGAGGTCGGCTTCTCCATCCTGTGTCTTGGTGTGGCTGGGGGAACCTAATGTATCATAATTATCTATCATAGAATTTACAGTGCAGAAGGAGGCCATTCAGCCCATCGAGTCTGCACCAGCCCTTGGAAAGAGCACCCCACCAAGCCCCATGCCTCCACCCTATCCCCTTTATCCCCGTAACCCAGTAACCCTATCTAACCTTTAAGGATAATTTAGAATGGCCAATCCACCTAACCTGCACATCTCTGGGCTGTGGGAGGAAACCCACGCAGTCACGGGGAGAACGTGCAGACTCCTCACAGACAGTGACCCAAGCCGGGAATCGAACCTGGGACACTGGAGCTGTGAAGCAACTGTGCTAACCACTATGCTACCGTGCTGCCCCAAATGGAGTTCCTTAATCTTAAGAAAGCTAAATTCACCTTGAGGAGGGCTATGGAGGGGTTTTATAAGAGATGGAGCATGCTTATTCTTCACTTTAAGGAGTTGGCCACCATCAGTTGCTAAAGGGGGGGGGGTTATTTTTTGAGTTATATATTCATTAGTTGGTAGTGGGGGGGGAGAGGGAGGGGATTCTTCTGTTATCTTTTCTACTTTGTTTTTTGTGTTATGTATAAAATGTTAAAAAGCAAATAAAAATATTTTGAAAAAATAAATAAATGGCCAACCCCACAACTTCCACACCCCATTACTAAACACAATGCAATTCAGGGGTCAGATACAATTATTTTTCTTTGACTTTCTCTGCTCTTCTTTTTACTGGCCTTCATTGTAACTAATAATCCTCAGCAAGACACAGGAAACATGTACAATGGCCTAGAATTCCCCCTCCTGTTTCTATTCAGCACCTTCACAAAACAGAATAGATGAAATCAAGAATCTGCCACGTGACTATTGATTCTTCAGTAAGCTGCAACTTTAAATAAAACTGCTAGTGCAAAATGATCAGCAGTCAGCAATAAAATCTGAACAAGGAAAACAAGGAATAAGGAAGTATAAAATGGTTAATAATCCTGTCTAGAACTTGTAGTATTGCTGCAGGCTGTATGTATCAAACACCCTCCTGTTGTGGGGCAAGAAAGGGCAGTTATTTACAAATTTAATTGAACTACCCAAATGTCTTCATATTTCCCCCATTTGACTACATGTTGTCAGCCCCAGTTACATAAAATCCAGCCGAAGTGATTCAGCCATTTTAGTTCCCAGTTTTTTTTTTATTTGTTCATGTGACATGGGCGTCGCTGGCTGGACCAGTATTTATTGCCCATCCCTAATTGCCCTTGAGGGGAAAGTTGAGAGACATCCACATTATTGTGGGTCTGGAGTTACATGTAGGCCAGACCAGGTAAGGGTGGCAGATTTCCTTCCCTAAAGGACATCAGTGAACCAGAAATGATAGAGAAAACACTGGAAATCTCAGCAGGTCTGACAGCATCTGTAGGGAGAGAAAAGAACTAACATTTCGAGTCCAATGACTGTTTGTCAAAGAGTCATCGGACTCGAAACGTTAGCTCTTTTCTCTCCCTATAGATGCTGCCAGACTTGCTGAGATTTTCCAGCATTTTCTCTTTCGTTTCAGATTCCAGCATCCGCAGTAATTTTCTTTTATTAGTGAACCAGATGGGTTTTTACAACAATTGACAATGGTTTCATGGTCATCGTTAGACTTTCAATTCCAGATTTTTATGGAATTCAAATTTCACCATCTGCTGTGGTGGGATTCGAGCCCAGGTCCCCGGAGTATTACTCTGGGTTTCTGATTTCCTAGTCCAGTGAAAATACCATTACACCACTGCCTCCCCAGTTGTTATACAGGCAGTGGACAAATGCCATGGCTGCCACCAGTCACTTGTTATAGATGGCAGCCCACAATGACAATACAAACCATCTTTCCTGCTTATTTTATGCCCATCTCTTCCTTTCCTGGAACTTTTGACTCCTTGCAAGGGTATGCTGGCTCTCGTGTTCCTGTTCTCACTTTGCTATTTGTGGGACTTTTCTGTGCACAAATTGGTTGCTGCATTTCCTACATTACAACAATGCCTATGGTTCAAAAGTATTTCATTTGTTGTAAAATGCTTCAAGATGAATGCTGGTGGTGATGAAAGGAGTTACATAAATGTATTTTTTTTCATCCATTACTCAAAAGTCCAGTCTGGTTATTTAACAACAGAGCATCACAGCAAACCTGATGCTGCTCTCAAATGGAGAAGCATATAGGAGGCATCACCCATCAAAAGGTGGCAGCCTGGCTTATTCTCCCCCCCATTTAACTCAATTGTCATACTCCAATCACAGCTTTGCTGAGCCAAACTATGTGGTCAACCTTTGTCCATCCTGGTTTGCACAGCCCAGTCATCCCGCACAAGAACTCTTTTGTGGAGCAGAATAAAATGCACTGTCCTGTTAGGGCGAGCGAATTTTGTACACTTTCGGCAAAGGGCACACAGAAATCTTTTACTAGGTTGTAACAAGATGACGAGCAGACACTATACACCACAGCCCATTAACCATCCAAAAACACAAAGGGAGTGAACCTCTTGCCCACTCACCAGAACATGAATGGATTTGTATGGATAAAGTATGACATTATTAGATTAGTTTCCTAAAACAAATTGAAACACGGGGAAAGGCTTGGTCAAGGGAGTTACCCTGAATAGAAAAGAAACAATACACAGTGCCTCATGGAGGCCAGTGGGTGAGGATATTAAGAAAAATAGGCTGTGATTCAACACGCCAAACAAAACTCCCTTAGCTAATCCTATCCACAAATCTCAAAATCCAGAGAACCAACCATGCATCTAATTCGTCCTCCCACCAAGAATGTTTTTAGAATACATTGCTGCAACCTACGATGGGTCAAGGTATAATTCAACAAGGCACCCCCCCCCCCCCCCCAAAACATGGAGAAAATAGCTTTCAATAAAATAGTCACACAAACTGCACAGCACGCTGAAAAACGGAGGTGTCACAGAACTGAGTGTGTGTTTTAGGATTATGGACAGATTGCACATATGCCCTGAAGCTACACCCTGCTCCCAAGACCCAGAACAATACAAGTGAATATTCTCTTCAATGGGGGGGGGGGGGGGAAGGATTGTTCTGTTTTAGACACACTGCTGATTGGTTTTAGACACACTGCTGATTGGTTTTAGACACACTGCTGATTGATGTCAATTTATTGAACACCCAGACCCTACGTGTTATAAAAAATCCTTTAAAAGCACTCCATGCCAACAACACAAACCCATTTGTCCCCAGTACTGACAGTCAGTTCCTCCGGCTTTGTGTGAAAAGCAAATCCAACACAACAAAGGGAAGAAATTTGCCCTTTTTAAAAATAAAAGGAACAAAAGCAAAAGTTTCTCGCTGCCTGCCGATGACTCGCTCCCTTTCTCCTGCCTTACCCATTTACTCTCACAGTGAGGGAGGGGAATTAAAGGCAGTTCGGTGTCCGGGGTCACAGAGCTGCGGCTGGGGAGGGGAAGGCGGAGATTGTCCGCCCCGAGCCTCCAGGGCAACGCCAGAGCCCCGGGGCTGCTCCACTTCAAAATGACATTGTTCCCCACACCAGCTTCCAAACTTTCCAGGTTACATTTCTGACCAAACTCCACTTCCTTGAAAGTCTCGCGGGGACAATGGAAATCAATAAAGTCCCAAACACAATGGTCCCCAAATAACGACACTGTCCCTCTGATCAAACTGCTGTTACCTGAGAAACGTGGCGCTTCCTCCTCCCCCACCGGCTGCGACCTCCTCAGTGTCTTCCTCCACCTTCCACCATTTCCACCTGACTCTGACCCTTCACCTCGTCTCCAGGCCGGCCAAACCCGGGACAATCTACTCCTGCTGGAGGAGATCCAAGAGAGGAGGGACATGAACACAACCCTCAGCTCCCAACCCAACTCAAACAAAAACAAAACAAAATCCACAGCTACTAAACAACATACTCTGCTGGTACAGCTCAGAATTACAACCATGGCCACCAAAAACAATCCGAAACCTCAACAACCTGCAAAAACTGGAGGGACAAAAGGATGTCCACAAACCACATTGTACTCCAGTGGGAAAAACTGAGAATTACAGTCGACAGCAGATGGATTGATGACAGGAGCCAATTGGGGACATATGGCCAATGCAAAATCAAAGTATTGCAGATGCTGAATATTATCAACCTGACACATTAACTCTTGTTTCTCTCCACAGATACAGACTGACCTGCTGAGTGTTTCCAGCGTTTTCTCTTTTTAAAAAAAAATTTGTTTGACCTTTTGTCAAACAACAACTTGTGTTTATATAGTACTTTCAACGTAAGGTGCTTCTGAGGAGCAAAGGATGAAACAAAATATGACACTGAGCCATGCAAGGTGATTTAAAAAAGAATCTTTATTTCAAACGCCAATGCGCAGAGTTGACAGGGCAAACCCTTAATTCATCTCATTGTTTGCTCCAAAAAACAATTCAAATTGAATCCAATTCATGGTCTCCACAAGAGAGACACACAAGATCCAAGCAGACAAGGAAATGCATTGCACCTCATCTTAGGCTGGATCTTAGCCAGAAAACTTGGCATCTGGTTTGAAGTGATTTTAGGAACTTCTGGATCAGCCACCCAAACAATAGATGGAATAAAAACTCATTTGTCAGGTATAGAGTTAGCTTGCATCTGCCCAGTTTTAGACTAGTTTTTGGGTGAGCTGTTTGGAAAATTGGTCAAATGCAAACTGGATATTGTAACAAAAATTTGTTTCAGCCCCAGCACAAACTGGGGTCTGATTCTGGTAATCTAGATTCTAGATGCTTGCATTGCTGCTCCCGATTTCCCAGGACTGCTTTCAACTACTGCAGATTTAAAATTCTTGAGCTTTTATGCATATGTTTGAATGAATAATGTTACAACCAGTCTCCAGGTGAGTTGTTAACCTGGATGAAATTCCTCAGTTTGTTAACGTCTGGCTGGGATACAGAAAAAGTCTTATGTCCCAGATGTAGGGCGGCACAGTAGCACAGTGGTCAGCACTGTTGCTTCACAGCACCAGGGTTCCAGGTTCAATTCCCAGCTTAGGTCACTGTCTGTGCGGAGTTTGCACGTTCGCTCCGTGTCTGCATGGGTTTCCTCCGGGTGCTCCGGTTTCCTCCCGCAATTCCCGAAAGACGTGCTGTTAGGTAATTTGGACATTCTGAATTCTCCTTCTGTTTACCTGAACAGGACTGTGTCGACTTGGGGCTTTTCACAGTAACCCCATTTCAGTGTTAATGTTAGCCTACTTGTGACAATAAAGATTATTATATTATAATAGGGGGGGAACTGGCTCCCTTTCTTTATTTAACACCCTTTGCTGGTCGCAACAGGATTATTCTAATTCCAGTCCCAATATGTATGTTTTAAAATAAGCCAATTTTACCAGGCTCTCTTGAGTTAAAGGAGGAAAGGATTTATTAACTACAAATGCACAGATTAGAAATGAGAATTGAGCCCAAAGTATGCCCTGGACTCGCGAGGTGTAGATGATTGAGCATTGCAGCTGTTGCGATTTGAGATAGCAGTAACGCCGACTTTAGCACGTGAATAGTTGGTTTTGAGACTCTAGTTTTCTGCAGTTTTGAGGAGAAGCTTCCCTGTTTCTGTTTCAGTTTCAGTTGTCGTCTTTACTGACTTGGCTTACTTCAAAAGACACCTGCAAAAAACTTTTGCCTGGGATCTGCTGCTGGTTGACTTTCTTGCTTCTGTGTCACACCCACTTGTGACATACCCAGCACTGGTTCGCACACACACAGACACAACTGTGGCAGCTTTTCAGCTGGCTTTTATCCAAGTCTTTGCAAATTGCTGGAAAACTAAGTCCACAAATCCATCTGGGCATTACTCACATGAATAATGTCATCTGATCCCACCACTGTCAATGGGGTTTCCCGTTCTATGCACCGCTCAACGCCGGGAAACTCACGGCAAGAGTTCATTGTCAGCAGGACTGGAAGATCCTGCTGGCAAGAATCATACAATTTACAGTGCAGAAGGAGGCCATTCAGCCCATCGAGTCTGCACCGACTCTTGGAAAGAGCACCCCATTTAAGCCCACACCTCCAACCTATCCCCGTAACCCAGAGAATGGCTGGGAAATTCCGGTCGATTTTTTTGATGAGATTTACTCATCTCCCATTATGTCTCATTGTCTCCACCAGAGATAGCAATTATTTTCTGTATGCTTTTGAAGTATCCTTGTCTGGAAACAAGGTGTGGTTCCATTGTCTCATCACCCACCAGCAATTCAGCCAGTGACTGACTTTACATTCTCAGCCATCTTTAGCTTGTCTGTCCATTTTAAAAGACTCACAGGTTTTATTCACAGTTCAATATTTCCAGATGCAATTTGATGTTTTTCTTTAATTATTATAACAATAAAAAAGTAAGGTTTAGAACATATTAGGAAGAATTCATTCACAATTCTATATGTGATAAATCATTTGCTAAAGGAAACTCATCCAGAACAACCTAAATATTTATGCAGGGTTAGATTTTCAGTTGTCTGTGGAGTCGGGAATAGGGTGTGATTTACAAATCATGTCCCCAAGGGGCATCTGAAGGGGGGTGTCCTGAGATGAGACCCCTTAAAACCGGATAGCTCGGATAACACTGGAATAGTTCTACATAAGCTAATTTATTAAGGATTGAGACTAATCATAGAAAGTATATCCAGTAATCATTATTAACCATTAAACATGTATTTTTAGGTCATAGCAGTAACGAGCATTCAAACTCTTGCTAAAAGCAGTGGCCACAATGCATGATGGGATTTACGCTAGCTAACTTGCCCATGTTTTTAAGACAAACAGGATCAGACAGAAATTGCATGGTCAGCAATAACACAGTCAACTCAGTAAGCAGTTCTTATCAATAGCCCCACCATCCTGTCTCAGACAATCCATGGTGTAAAGGGGAACCAACTTCAACATCCTGCCCTGAGATGAACAATAAGATCGGCAGGAACTGGCTGCGGTAAGTAACATGGGAATAGCAGAAAGACAACTTCAGAACAGATAAAGTATCCTTGGAAACAACAGGTGGCAGGATGGGGTTAAATCATGAGTTGATCACAATCATCATGTTGTTTAAAGTAACCTTCATTGGTCACGATCAACTTGACAGCTCAAAGGATTGGATCAAGTCCAACTGAGGTGGGCTATTGATTTTTTTGGAAAATTGTATAATTAGGACATCTGCACCAGTGTAAAGCAGAGTGGTTTTGGCATTTATCTAAATCACTCTCCCTCGTACGTGGAAAAATAAAGCTGTTTTATCCAGAGTTGATGTGTCTGCAGGTCTGTGTGTTCAGCTGAGCTGTAACTAAGAGGGAGGAACCCCACATAAAAGCCAGCTCAATACTCAGTCCTTGAAAACACTCCTGCAGCATCTCTGAATCCCACTGTTTCTGGAACACACTCCAATTTTCAAAGTGAGGTTGGAGGAGCGAATCGAGAACCCACTTGCCTCCAATTAATGACATGCTGGCTCCTTGAGGACCTCATTAATAAGCCGGGAAGGGCAAGAGCAGGTTTTTCAATCTGGAAGTTGACAAATGCGAACTGCCTCCTGCATACAGTTATTATAAAGCAGAATATTGCAGATGTTGGAAACCTTGAATAAAAACAGAAAATGCTGGAAATTCTCAGCAGGTTCAGCGGTGTCTGTGGAGAGAGAAAGGTTAAGGTTTCAGGTTGATGACCCTTCATCAGAACTGAAGTGGTGGACAGGGATGTGCTGTGCAGATGCACAAATGTTGGCTCTCCTCGTGGAAACTCGAATTTAGGCACTTTTAAGCCAAAATAGCCATTTAAATCCGGGAAAAACACTCACCTCCTCTTAATACCATGACGGCAAAGGAGGCATGAAGAGTAGCAGCAACCTTAGGGGCCAAAGAAATATCAAGACCAGTAAGAGCCGGGGGAGAAAGACCAAGGCGGTGGCAAACAGGCAGGGAGACGAGGTCCTGGCCTGAACTGACTGGGTGGACCGCCAGATCATATGGCGGGCTACCTCCTGAGGAATGAATGGAGGGAATTCCTAAAGCAGGAACTCCAAGAGCTCAAGGATGCCATCAAATTTGAAATTATGGCAACGGTGTAAGTGTCGGTAGTGGAGGTGCTGGTCACCCTGCAAACAGCGTTAGAAAAGATGGATAAGCAGTTAGAGACGCAGGAAGTGACGACCAGAGAGCTGGGGAATGCCGCGACCGACCAGAGTGATCGAATCGCCTCGCTGTAGATTGAGATGGCAGGGTTGGTGGTGGCATAAGGGACACTAAGGGGGAGGAGGCGAGGACCAGGAATATCGATTGGACCGACAGAACCTCCGTATTGTTGGCCTACCGGAGCAAACAGAGGACAGAAGCTCTATGGAGTACGTGGCCAAGATGCTGGGCAAACTGTTAGGAAGAGAAAGCTTCCCCAAACCCCCAAAAGAGGACAGGGCCCAGAGGTCACTCCGGTCAAAGCTCAAGGCTGGGGAATAGCTGGGGGCCATCATAGCGAAACTGCACTGGTACTAAGACCGGGAAAGGATTCTAACTGGGCAAGACATACAAGGTCCTGTACTTGGGAGGGATACTCCATCCAGGTGTACCAAGACATTGAGGCAGACCTGGCCAAGTGTCGCGCGGAATTTAGCCAAGGCAGCCCTTTATAAGAACAAAGTACGGTTTGGAATGCTGTACCTCACCAAGCTCTGGGTGACTATCCAGGGCAGCGAGCACCGGCGGACGCAGATTAATTTGTACACAAGCATGAGCTGGAACCAGCAATGAAGCAGACACCTCAACGTATTGGACAACAAAACATGCAGAGACATGGGAATGAAGTGCCTCATCTTCAATTCTGAGGTTGAGTTGCAGAAAGGAGGCGAGAGCAGTAGGTTGCAGGAGGAGGTGAGGAGGAGGAGGAAGAGGGAACAGAATGGTGACCACAGGTATTTTGGATAGCCCTCCGACATAGGGAAACCCCGGAGTGCAGGGGTACATCCACAAGGTAAGTATGGTTGAGCTCGCAGGAAAGGGTGTACAGAACCCCCCCCCCCCCCCTCCTCCCCCCATCAGAATACTGTAGTCACCTGGGAAGTCAGGGGACTTAACAGCCCAGTGAAAATATCTAGAGTCTTCGCCCATCTGAAAAGTATGAAAGCCGACATAGTCTTCCTCAAGGAAACCCACCTAAGGGATAAGGACCGACAGCGAGTAAAGAGCGGTGTGGGACAGACGTACCATTCGTGCTATGGGATGACAGTTGGGGGGTTGGCCATACTGCTCAATAAGACCAATAAGTCCATGGACCTAGAAAGACTTGATTACCTGCAAAGACTCGCATTCAAAGTATCATCTAATAAAGGAGCTACGCTCCGAAAACTAGTGATACCAAATAAACCTGTTAGACTTTAACTTGGTGTTCTTACTGTGCCCACTCCAGTCCAACACCGTCATCTCCACATCATGGCTCAATAAGAGGGCAGCATTTACAGCGACGAGGATGGTACATCGTGGTTAGCAGTGTCCCTGAGGGTTACCAGTGGTCCTTGTAAATGTGTACACTCCCAGCTGGGACGACGTGGAATTCATGAAAAAGACTAAAATCCCCAAAATAGACAATGACTCATCATGGGGGGGGGCAACTTTAACTGCATACAGGACCCACGGACAGGTAGATCAAAGCCCAAATCGGGGAAAAAGTCAAACATGGTGAAGGAACTGGGCATGTTCATGGAACAGATGGAGGCAGTGGACCCATGGAGCTTCACACACCCAGGGTTGAAGGAGTTCTCCTTCTTCTCCCAGGTACAAAGGGTCTACACCAGGATTGACTTCTTTTTCGGCGGGGAAAGTGGTGCTTCCAGGGACAGTGGGAATGGCGTACTCCGAAATCATAATCTCCGCCCATGCTGCACACTACGTGGATATGAGGTTGGAGTTGGGCTGGGCTCAATGGCCCCATGGAGGCTGGACACAACCCTCCTGGCCGACCAGGCATTCTGTGAACAGATATCACAGGCCATAGGCAGGTACGTTACCAACAACCAGAATGGGGAGGTCTCACCCTCCACGTTCTGGGAGGCGCTGAAGGCAGTGTTAAGGGGGGAAATTATTGCCTACAAGACATGCAAAGATAGGAGGGAGAAGGCGGCTACGCAACAACTGGCTGACTCCAAACTGAAGGCGGCCCCGACGATAGACTTACTGTCAGAGAGGAAGAAGCTAAAAATGGACTTTGACTTGCTCTCCATGGGGAAAGCAGTGCACCAGCTCCGTTAGACACGGGGGACCTTTTACAAACACAGAGACAAAGCCACTTGCCTGCCAGCTCACCAGTAAATAAAGTAGGCAGCCACGAGAGCAGGAGCTCATGTTAGGAACAGCAATGGCAGGCCAGAAAGGGTCACCGAGGCCTTTGCAGCATTCTACCGGGGGCTCTACACCTCCAAGCCCCTCGAGGGAGACTCGAGATGAAGCAGCTCCTCGAAGGACGGGACATGCCGGTAGTGGGGGAGGAGAAGGAATGGGGCCTGGAACCGGCATTAGAAATGGGGAAGTCATGGAGAGTATCAACTCCATGCAGGTGGGGAAGGCCCCGGGACCAGGTTGATTCCCAGCAGACTTCTACAAATAATTTGTACCAGCATTGGCCCTGTATTTGCAGGAAATGTTTGCAGACTCGCTGGTAAGGAGCTCCCTGCCACTGACACTAGAACATGTCTCAATATCGCTGATACCCAAAAAGGACAAAGAACCGACTGAGTGCGGATCCTTCAGGCCCACTTTGCTACTCAACGTAGACGCAACGATCCTGGCAAAAACCCTGGCAAAGGGTTACAAACTCAACCTGAGCAAAAGTGAGATCTCCCTGATGAACTCGCAGAGGGGAGGGACAGACCTGGGGGGACTGCTGTTCAAACAAGACCAAACCAAATTCTACCACCTGGGGATCCAAATAGCCCACCACTGGATGCAGATCCACAAATGCAACCTCAAGAGCCTTCTGGAGGAAGTCACAAGAGACCTGTAGAGGTGGGGCCCACTCCTGCTCTCGCTGGTTAAAATGAGCGTATTGTCCAGGTTGCTCTTCCTGTTCATATTCCTCCCGATCTACATCCCCAAGGACTTCTTGAACACAGTAGACCATAAGACATAGGAGCAGAATTAGGCCACTCGGCCCATCGGCTCTGTTCCGCCATTCAATCATGGCTGATATTTCTCTCATCCCCACTCTCCTGCCTTCTCACCATAGACAAACTAATCATGGCATTTGTGTGTGGGGTGGGGATGTAGGAGGGGGTCCAAGGATCCAAAAGAAATCCAACAAAATAAAAGAAACATGGGGGCCTGGCTGTCCAGAACCTACATTTCTACTACTGGCAGGTCACAGCAGAAAGAGTGAGAGAATGGGTGAAAGAACTGGGAGCGGAGTGTGTGGAATGCATTGCCAGCAGAGGTGGTGGAGTCAGTCATTGAAGCAACACTTAGACAGACACATGGACAGCAGTAAATTGAAGGGGTGTAGGTTAGGTTGATCTTAGATTAGGATAAATGGTTGGCACAACATTGTGGGCTGAAGGGCCTGTACTGTGCTGTACTGTTCTATGTTCTATGGAGTGGGTGAGGATGAAGGAGAATTCCTGCATAGGGACATCCTTCCGAGCCCTAGTCACAGTCGCTCTCCCATCCCTCCGACCAAGTACTTGAGAAGCCCAGTGGTGGTAGCCACGTTCTGAATGTGTTATGAGAAGAGACACTGCAATATCCTCTCTGAACCCCATCTACAACAACCACAGGTTTACTACCGTAACAATGGACGTCACCTTCAAAAGGTGCAGAAAGGACGGGTTAGGGACATGTACAAGGATGGGAGAGTAGCGACCCTGGGAGAACTCATGGAGAGGTTCCAACTACGAAAAAGAAACAAACTAAGACACATACAGGTCAAAATCTTTCTCCATAAGGAAACAACGATGTACCCCCAGATACCAGGGCATTCGCTGATGGAGGAACTGTTGGATGCGAGCGACCCAGGCAAGGGAAATGTGGGGACCTGTATGAGCGACCGTTAGAGGAGGTACACTCCTCCCAGGACGAGACAAGGGAAAAATGGAAGGAATTAGTAGAAATTGAAGTAGAGGGAATACTCTTGATTGAAGCACTGCTCAGGGTGAACTCCACCTCCACATGCTCAGGGCTGAGCCGAACACAGCTAAAGGTGGTTCATACAGTGCACCTAACTGGAACCTCAATGAGCAGCTTATTTCCGGAGTTGGAGAGGTCTGTCCGGAGGCCACAGACTGAAATGGGGACCCACTACAAGGACGCCCATAGCTCGACCCTGGGCGTGATCAAGCGGTGCTTCAGCATCCTGAAAATGCGGTTCAGGTGTCAGTATAGCACGAGGAAGGTCTCCCACATCGCAATGGCCTGCTGCGTCCTCCACAAAATAGTGTGGCAGAGGGGCGACATACTGTAGGGGGAGTATGAACGGCAAGCCTCGTCCAACGAAGAGGATGCTGGGAAGGCAGGGATGGGTAGGACAAGGAACCCGGGTAGGCACGGGAGGCCGCACAACATGTGCGCCTGGGATAACGCGCACGGGACACTCTAATCACCTCCGTGTTTACTGACTAGGGGCTGGCCAGTGGCACGTACATCCCAACCCATCACCTCTCCCATGAACACCATCCCTGCGTACTGCCCCCCCCCCCCCCCCCTTGCAACCCCTTCCATGATACATACCTGTCGCACTACGGGGTGGGGGTCCTGGGTTGGCAGTAACAGCGGATCTTGTCCATGGCATGTAGGATGACGACTGTGTACTCTGCGATGAGCTCTGGTGCTCCACACTGTTTGACAACGTCTGACTCCTGCCCTCTGTAGCACTTTCCACCGTCCACCTGGCTGACCCCTGCATGCAGCTGGCCATTCCATCACATGGTCCCACCTAACCCTGGGGGTAGCAGAGGTGGGAATGGCTGAGCTGGGGGCCCTGAGCCATGCCCACCCACTACGTTTGCCATCCACCCCCCCGGCCTCAGTGCCCCTGCGGTCTTCCCATGCCAGCCCATCTCTCACACTCTGCTGACAGAGCACCGAGGCAGGTTGTAATGTTGTGCACAGGTGTTTACTGTGAACATATATAAATATATACACACAGCTTTGTACCCTAGCCCCTAAGACTATCCTACATGCTGCAAAGGTGCCAACTTAACTGGCATACGGCTGCGAAGAAGCTCGCCCCTGAGGCTCGTCTTCACCTGGCACTGCCAGTCTCGGAGGCTCATGCCTGCCCCGACCACGGTCTCAATGCTCGCAGCGATGGAGCACAGCGAGTGGACCACTTCTCTTTGGGGCTGCGCCACATAATGCTGCAACTGTGCCACCACCTTCTGCGCACCTCCCACATCGGCCAGCGCCCGGGTAATGTCGCTGACGCCCTCAGCCATGATCCGCTGTGACGGGGCCTGCTCTGCAGTGCCATTGCAATGTCCAGGTGGGCCTGTGATAGACTGCCCTGTCCTGGGCCTTGGCCACTGCCTGCAGAGTGCCCTAGGCGTTGGACATCCTGACCCATGGCCGAAACCTTTGCCCTCTAGATCTCCACCTTGGATGCCACCCGTGCGGTGTTGGCCTGGGTGGCACGCATGGTCAGCATCACCTCCTGCTCCTGCAGGCAGCACAACTCCTCCAACTTCACCTGTAGGCGCTGGATGTTGCTGACCCCCTCATGTAGTCCATGGCTCTGTTACTGCATCTCCATTATCGACTGGACCGCCCTTTTCAGAAGCCCAAAACCCACCCTGACGGCAACTAGTCCCTGGAGTCGGGATGACCTTCGACCATCGACCCCTCAAGTATTCCTACCTCCACCTGCACAAGACAGTGTCCCAGGAGCCTCTTCACTAAATTGCCCAACTGAAGTGAGTGTCTCTGGATGGTGGGACATTGGAGACAGCTGTGCTGGGAAGTCAGTGCCGTCCCTGAACTGGCGCTGCAGCTTGTCTCGGGCTGTGGGTTGAGGGCTCCCATCAGTGTCCGTATCCTTCCCCTCCTCGCTGCTCTCCTCCTGGGGTTGTGGTTGGGATTGGAGAGGCACCAGGAGGGCCTGCCCCATCACCAGGCAACCCTGCAAGACACAAGACAAGATGAGACCGCGGGTTGGGGTGGTGGAGGAGGGGCAGTGTGTGTGGGGAGGAGGGGGGTGGAGGGAGCAGTGTGTGTGTGGGGGGGGGGGGGGTGGTGTAGGGGTCGTGAGGGTGGTGGTGGGTTGGGGGCTGGAGGTGGGGGTGGGGCAGCTTCACACATGCCATGGGGCAGTCCCACACGTGCCATGAGGCGGTCCCACACGTGCCATGGGGCAGTCCCACACATGCCATGGGGCAGTCCCACACGTGCCATGGTGCGGTCCCACACGTGCCATGGGGCAGTCCCACACGTGCCATGAGGCGGTCCCACACATGCCATGGGGCAGTCCCACACGTGCCATGAGGCGGTCCCACACGTGCCATGGGGCAGTCCCACACATGCCATGGGGCAGTCCCACACGTGCCATGGTGCGGTCCCACACATGCCATGGGGCAGTCCCACACGTGCCATGGGGCGATCCCACATGTGCCATGGGGCAGTCCCACGCGTGCCATGGAGAACCACAGCTCAGTGGGGTCTCACTTGCTCTCCAGATGCTGACCTCCGTTCAGTGACCTCCCTCTCCCCGGGCTACCAAAGATAAGGGAAGGTTATCCCAACTTGCGGAGCCGAACCCAGTCCCGAGCCATCTGCATTCCAGATACCTAAAGTGGGTTGTTGCCACCCGAATGGCAACTCCCCCCCCACCCCCCACCCACCCCAGCTCCCACCCCAGAATAGATGCTACAAATATTCACTTTTCCCCAAATTTAACTTACAGTGAAAAATCCCCGAATCTAAGCACTCACATTATATCTCCACTGGAGAGCCTGGATTGGGAATATACAGCAGCAGATCATCCCTTCTCCCCCTACATTGATCCGAGCACCTCAGCACTATGGCCAATGGCTCTGCCGCCAGCACAAACATAGGGAACTCCTGCATTGTTCCTCTGTGCAAAGGGAAGTACGCTGAATTCATCTTGTTTGTACACACACTTCAGCTCTGTCAACAAGGAACCGTTTTATCCCTGAGTCCCCTTCAGGGATTTCAGAGGTGTACAGTCCCCCGGTAGAAGGCCTTGAATGCTTTGTTGGCCTTTTTTGGTTTGACTACCAGTCTACCTCTGCTATCCTTCACCTGCACTATTTCCCTTGTGTCTGTCTGCTTTCTCAGCTGCTGAGCCAGAAGGCGGCTAGTCTTGTCTCTGTGCTCATCAAAGGTCCCCCAACCCTGGCAGAATTGGTGCATTGCCTTCCTGGTGGATAACAGGTTAAAGTTCATTTGCAGCTTTTTCCTCTCTGCCAGAAACTCTACAGTCGGGACCTTAGAGTACGTCTGTTGACCTCCTGTATGGAGTTGATCAGTTATTGTGTAGCCATCCTCGCTTCCCTCTCTCTACACGCCTTGTAGGTAATAATTTATCCCCTAATCACAGCCTTCAGTCCCTCCCAGAATGTGGAAGGTGAGACTTCTCTGTTCCAGTTGTTAGTAATGTAGTCACCTATGGTCTGTGATATTTTCTGGCAGAAGACCTTGTTGGCTAAGAGGGTCATGTCCAATCTCCATATGGGGCGTTGGGCATGGCGCACCTCCAACCTCTCATCCATGTAATGTCAGAGATTACAATCGCGGAGTATTCCGCTCTAACTATCTCTGGAAGCACCAATTTTCCCACTGCAAGGAAGTCAACGCGGGTGTAGACCTTGTGTACTGGTGAGAAGAACGAGAATTCCTTCTCACCTGGGTGCAGGAACCATCATGGTTCCACTACCTCCATAAAAGTGCCCAGTTCCCTAGTCCCTTTAAGAAAGGTTTTTGTCTTATCACATGGCTTTAGTGATGTCATTGTGTGGGTGGAGCTGAGCTGTGTCTGTGAGTTTTATTTTTGCTTTGAGTTTTGTACTGGTTTGAACTGCACAGGATGAAAGAAGTGTCTTTCTCTATCTTCCTTTTAAAAGCTGTTCCAGACTGCTTGGTAACCGAAAAGAGATTATTGCTTTCTGGAAGGAATCCAAATCTGCTGGTTGAAAAGTGGAAGAGTGTCATTGACAACAATATTAGTCAAGTGAGAATACAGTGTTCTGGGCCACGCCTTTGAAAAGGGGTTTCTAGTTTTAATTGGATTTTGTTATTGCATTGGAACAGTTAAGAGGGAATTCATTAAGGGTTATAAATATATTACTGTAGCTGTGTAGGGTCTTTATGTTTGTAATTGTAATTAAAAATTCTTGCCGTATGTGTTTATACAAATGTTAACTAAATTCTTAGAATAATGCTTCTTTTATGATTGAAAGCGCCTACGAAGTCCGTTAAATAACACCTGAAAGGAATGCTCTTGTGCTCATCCTAGCCAAATTCAACATAACAATTATAGGTCAGATGAACTCTATATAATATTCTTCTCTATAATACACTAACTCTGGCCCAAAACAATACCATCCCCTTGGTCAGGAATCGTTTTTGTCGCTGTGAACACCGTCCTCTTGCTTATGAAAGTTGCTACCCTCCTAGATCTCGTCCCGTGGCAGGAATGGTAGTCTGTTCCATCCAGCCCTTCCTTACCCGTAGTCGGTCCTTCTCCCTCAGGTGGGTCTCTTGGAGGAAGACTATGTCGGCTCTCAGACTTTTTAGGTGGGTGAAGACTCTGGATCTTTTCACTGGGCTGTTAAGACCCCTAACGTTCCTGCTGACTATCCTGGTGGTGGGTTTCTGTTTCCCCCCCCTTCCTGCAGGATCAACCATATTTACCTGGTAAATGCGCCACTGCACTCCAGGGTTTCCCTTTGTTAGTAAGGCCATCCAAAATGGCCACGGTCACCATCCTCACCATGAGGCTGGGCCCCTGTGTTCCGGATTTCCCTTTGTCCAGGGGCCACTTAACATTTTTTAAAAGGTATTTGATTGCAAACATATTCAAAAGTTCAAAAACATAAATAAATCAGAAAAAATTGTCCATACCTCACAGTACACAGTTTATGCAGGTTCCCCTCCTTTCTGCCCCTCCCCAACACTGCGACGAACAATTCCTCAAACATGAACCATCCCCACCATGCCTCAAAGCCCTTCACTAATCCCCTCAATTTGAACGATCTTTTCCAGCCGGAGGAAGTCGTACAGGACCCCAGCCAGACCACCACCCCCAGTGGAGCTTTCGACCACCATTCCAACAGAATCCTTCACCGGGCAATCAGAGAGGTGAAAGCCACAACGTCAGCCTTCCTCCCCTCCATCAACTCCGGCATTTCCGACACCCAGAAATCGCCACCATTGGGTCTGGCTCAGCCACGACCCCACAATCTTCGATAATGTCCCAAACATCCCCTCCCAATATCTCTCCAACACACAGCCCCAGAATATATGCATGTGATTTGCTGGTCATCGCCTACACTTTTCAAACTCGTCTGCCACCCGCTGAAAGAACCCACTCATCCTCGCCTGAGCCATGAGAACCGTGTGCACCACCTTAAACTGAATCATACTCATCCTCGCACACCCTGCGTTTCATCTCACCCCACACCCCCCCATCCTATCTCTGCCCAGCTCCTCCTCCCATTTCTCCTTAATCCTCACTAGCTGTCTCCTCCTGGCTCCCCCAGCCTCCATATATATCTCCAATCCTTCTCTTCCACATCCAGGAGCACCAACCGCTCCAACAGGGTTTACTCCGGCAGCTTGGGAAACCCTCTCCACTCCTTCCATGTAAAGTCCCTCACTTGCATATATCTGAACTTACTTCCCTTTGGCAACTCCATCCTCTCCCGCAAGTCTTCCAGAGTTGCATACTTCTCATCCACCCCTCACCCTCGCCAGCCCCTCTCTCCACCTCCTTTACATTCCTCTCCCCCCGCTTAAACCCATGGTTCCCACACAGCGGTGTTAGCACCGATATCCCCTCAATCCTAAATGTCTCAACTGGTTCCAACCCTAATCGTGGACTATACCACTGGGCTCACTGTGTACCTCCTCAATGACAATGGAAGTGCTGCTGTCACCATGGCCCTCAGGCTGGACCCCCTTCAGGACTCCTCCTTCACCTTGACGCACTCCAACCCCTCTTGTTCCCATCTGCGTCGACTGCGAGCGCGTGACTGGTGCCGATTCTCTGGTCGCCGGAGAATCGCGTCCCGGCGTCGTGGGCCGTCTCGCCGTCAACTCCGATTCTCTGAGCCGGTGCGGGCTCGGTGAATCTTGGTAGAGTACTCTGCAACTGTAGGACTTCCCATAAAACTAATCACTAACTTCTGGAATGTCCAAAATTAACTAAAACTTGGAATAAAGACTTGGGGGGGGGGGGGGGGGCATAGTGGTGCAGTGGTTAGCACTGCTGCCTCTAGGTGCCGAGGACCTGGGTTTGATCCCGGCCCCGGGTCACTGTCCATGTAGAATTTGCACACTCTCCCCGTGTCTGCGTGGGTCTCACCCCCACAACCCAAAGAGGTGCAGGGTCGGTGGATTGGCCACGCTAAATTGCTCCTTAGTTAGAAAAAAAGAATTGGGTACTGTAAATTTTTAATTTAAAAAAAAGTTCTTTGCGGCAGCCATGGAGCGAGTGGTCGCACATAAAGTGGCTCCTGCCTGAGGTCAAATTCTTTGGCCCTTTTTGCACATTTTGCAGCGCTCTTGCAGGTGGAAAAAGTAGGAACATTAAAGAGTAAATTATTCTCCTTCGGTGGGTAATGTCGAAGAATTACCAAATGAGGAGTTCAACGAATAAGGGGCACCATTTGGAACAGGAGGACTTTCGTGGTTCAGCCGGGGAAAAGATGGTGGACGGACCTGTGGGGTGGCATCGTTGCCCACACAATGGTCAACGGAGCAGTTGGTGGAATTTCTGGCAGCAGAGTTTAAGCAGCAAAGCAAGGCAGTCTCCGAGGATCTGGCCAAGTTGGCAGAACCGATTGGGTCTGCCCTGGACAGAGCAGAAGCTGAAGACACAGAATGCATCGATCCAGAAGGTGGAAGAGACTGAGGATCAGTTGGAGGCTGAAATGTTGATGATGGCAGATGGTCAGAAAAAGTTGAAGGAGAAGGTCGACGACTTGGAGGACTGTTCGAGGAGGCAGAACGTGAGGATTGCGGGGCTACCTGAAGGGATCAAGAATCGCAGGCCTTGAAGAATGTGGCCAAGATGTTTGAGAAGTTAGTGGGGGAGGGTTTTTTTGGCTGTCCTCCTGAAGTGGATCAGCACATAGGTCACGGAGGAGGGAGCCGAAGGCGGGAGAACTGCAAAGGGTGATCATTATGTGGCTGCACTGGTACTTGAACAAGGAGAGGATTACTGAAGTGGGCGAAGGAGAAGCATGAGTGCAGCTGGGAAGGCATTATGGTCTGTACCCACCAAGACGTGGGAGTGGAGTTGGTCAAGCGTGGGCTGGGTTTAATAGGGTCAAGGTGGCCCTATTCATGAACAAAGTGCAGTTTGGGGTGCTGCACCCTCCTTGTCTGTGGGCCACTCATGGGGGACAGGGGCACTACTTCGACACTCTGGAGGAGGTGAACAACTTCTGAAGGGACCATGGATCAGGGGACATTTGGGAATATTTGATTTTGGTGGGGTTCACCTGTATAACAGACTGGAGATGTTGACCTCAGGGAGGGTAGGGAACTGTATGTTTTGGCCAGTGCCTCTTATGTTTGGTTTAGTTTTTATTACCCACTCTGTTTAGTTAGTTGTATAACAGTAGAGTTTTGTATCTTTTTTGCTGCCCTGTGTTGGGGATGGTGATGTTTGTATTATAAATATGTGTGGGGCTGGGTGGGGGGAGGGTGGGGAGGGGTTTGGTGCAGCACGGGGGTTGGGTGAGGTGGGGGGGAAGGGTGCTTTGGTACAGAGGAAGTTGGTCTTTTGCCTTGGGTGGGGGGTCATCTGCTCGCAGGTAGGCTGGTTAATGGAAGTGAAGATCCTTGGGTAGAGGAAGGGAGGGGGTATTTGGCTGGGCTGGTCTTCTTTGTGACTTGGGTGGAGATGGTGGTTCTGGGGAGGTGGGATATTTTGTGTTTGAGATGAGGAGGGGTTGAGGGGATGGGTGAGTTACTGACATTGAAGGTGTTGTTGTGGTTCAGTTGGCTGGCGGTGGGAGGGGATGGCAGCAGCCATTTCGAGGGGATCCGGGAGGTGGGCAGGACACTGTCCTGGAGGAATCCACTGAATTGTGAATCTGGCTGATCAGGGTGGTGGGAGCGGGGCTTGGAGCTCTCCGATCAGACTGGTCTCATGGAATGTTAGGGGACAGAATGGACCGATCAAGAGTTACGTTTGAAGGCAGATATGATGTTTATGCAAGAGACGCACCTGAGGGTTGCGGATCAGCCGAGATTGAGGAAAGGGTGAGTGGGGTAGGTATTTCATTGGTTAGATATTAAGGTGAGGGGGTTGCCGTGCTGATTAGTAAGAGGGTGGCGTTTTCAGTTTGCAGCATAGTGGGTGATCCAGGGGTTGGTATGTGATGGTGAGTGGGAGGCTGGAGGGTGCACCCATGTTGTTGGTGAACATCCAACCCCCTCCAACTGGGGTGATGTAGATTTTATGAAGAGGGCGCAAGCGAAGGCTCCAGACCTTGTCATGTTGCGGGTGATTATGGGGGAATCTAAAGACTGTTTTTGATCCTAGGCTGGATCGGTTGTGTCCTTTTTTTTTCTAATTAAGGAGCAATTTAGCGTGACCAATCCACATCTTTGGGTTGTGGGGGTGAGACCCACACAGACACGGGGAGAATGTGAAAAGTTCATATGGACAGTGATCCGGAGCCAGGATCAAACCCGAGTTCTTGGCGCTGTGAGGCAGCAGTGCTAACCACTGTGCTGCTCTCGGATCTCAGACATATGGGAATTGATGGAATGGGAGAGGCCCTCGGTGGAAATTAAAAATGAAAATGAAAAGAAAATCACTTAATGTCACAAGTAGGCTGTGAAATGAAGTTACTGTGAAAAGTCCCTAGTCGCCACATTCCGGCTCCTGTTCGGGGAGGCTGGTATGGGAATTGAACCATGCTGCTGGCCTGCCTTGGTCTGCTTTCAAAGCCAGCGATTTAGCCCTGTGCTAAACCAGCCATAAGGATATGGAGGATATAAAGCGGGAGTGGGAGGAGGAACTGGTAAGGGGAGGGGTATTTGAGGCGGGGTTATAGAGTGAGGGCCTGCAAAGGGTAAATGCGACCTCCTTCTGTGTGAGACTAAGCCTCATTCAGTTTAAAGTGGTACACAGAGCGCACATTACAGTGTCGTTGGTGAGGTTTTTTTCTGGGGTTAGAGGGCAGATGCTGTCGGTGCTCTAGGGGAGCAGCTAATCACACCATTATGTCCTGTGCCTGCCCAAAGTTGGAGGGGTTCTGGAAGTCCTTTGCGGGGCTATGTCACAGATTCTAGGGGTGAGAGTGGCTCCAAGCCTGAAGGTGGCAATATTTGGGGTGTTGGGAGGCTCCGGGAGTGCAGGTGGGGAGTGAGGCTGATGTGTTGGCCTCCATGTCTCCCCGTTAACCTGGAGGCAGTCGTGGTTAAGGTGGCGGGATCCAGACCCACCTCTGAATTGAAAATGCCTTTGATGCGACCATCAATTCACACGAAACAAGGAGTAGGAGTAAACTGTGGCTTTAATCAACTAGAACAGTGCCTGCCTGCAACTGATCTGTTAGTGGGAGCCGCCTACAGGGCGACTGCTCTTTATACCTTCCCTCAAGGGGTGGAGCCAGGGGCGGAGCCCACACAGGCCCCAACATGTTACATTATAGGTAATACCATACAATGGTCCATAGGTGGAGCCCTCATGGACAACAGCATAATACAGATAAGCACATGGTGAATTGTTACAGCAATACATTCACCACATTCACTTCCTGTTAAAAAAATTAAGTCCGGCGGGAGTGACGGGTTCATAAGTTCAGCCTGTCCGGCGCACGGATTATGCGTTGTGAACGCCAAAGCTCTGGTGTCGCCGCTGGCCCGGGCATCAAACTCATCTGTGCTGGCATCGGTAATGAAGAAGTTGCCAGTGTGGGTACAGATGTGGACTCCGGGAGCGTCTCTTCTGGAGCTTCATTCCTGTGGGTCGGTGAAGGGGGAATGGCGGGCGGGAGGGGGTGCGGGTGTCATGTAGGGGCGGGTGCACTGGTCAGCGTAGGTTGGGTGGTGTAAGATGGGGTGGCGGTGGTAGTGGAACCTGCGGGTGCCAGGTCCCAGAGGGAGACCGTATCCTGTCGGCCGTCGGGGTGTTCGATGTATGTGTACTGGGGGTTGGAGTGACGAGCTGGACCCTCTCGACCAGGGGGTCGGACCTATGGCTCCTGACGTGCTTGTGGAGCAGGACAGGCCCTGGTGTCTTCAGCCAAGGCAGAAGCGAGGCCCCTGAGGTGGATTTCCTGGGGAAAACAAATAGGCGGTGTGGTGAATGTAACTTAGTATTTCACACTGTATTTACCAATACCATTGTAAGCGCTGTAGCGTTATCCGACCACTAGGGGGGAGTAGCTCTGGGAATGCTCAGGAGTTTGTACAGGGCTCCACCTTGGCTCTGCCCACGACTCCTCCCCCTAGACTGCTGTATAAATAACCGTGTCCAGAGCCAGCCTGCAGTTCATCGAGAGTTCAACGGGTAACAGGCTGGCTCTGTAGTAATTAGAGATCTTAACGCATGTGTCTCGTGAATTGATGGTTCCATCAGGCGGTCATGAGGGGTCTTGTTTGTGGCCGTGCAAAGTAGGGACCGAATAGAGTGGAGTGCGTCGGGGAGGACCTCCTGCCAGTGGGAGACCGGGAGATTCCTAGACTGTAGGGCCAGGTTGCGTTCTCCCTCCCCATCTGCCCATTTCCCCTGGGGTTATAACTGGTAGTCCTGCTCGAGACGATGCCTTTGCTGAGCAGGTACTGGCGCAGTTTGTCGTTCATGAACGACGAGCCCCGGTCGCAGTGGACATACGTGGGGAAACCAAACAGGGTGAAGACACTATGTAGGGCTTTAATGACGGTGGCCGCGGTCATGTCGGGCAAGGGATTGCAAAGGGGAAGCGGGAGAACTCATCGATGATGTTGAGGAAATCTGTGTTGCGGTTGTTGGAGGGGAGGGACCCTTTGAAATCGATACTAAGGCGCTCAAAGGGCCAGGATGGCTTTACCAGTGGGCCTTATCCGGTAGATAGAAGTGCGGCTGGCACTCCGCGGAGATTGGACAGTCCCTGGTCATGGATCTGACCTCCTCGGTGGAGTAGGGCAGGTTGCGGGCCTTGGTGTAGTGGAGAAGCCGGGTGACCCCTGGGTGGCAGATTGTCATCGTGGATAGCCCGGAGTCGGTCGTCTTGCGCGCTGGCGCATGTGTCGCGGGTCAGGGCATCTGGGGGCTCGTTGAGCTTCCCAGGGCGATATACTATATCGTAATTATAGGTGGAGAGTTCGATCCTCCACCTCAAGGTCTTATCATTCTTGATTTTGGCCCGCTGCGTATTGTCGAACATGAAGGCTACCGATCGTTGGTCGGTGACAAGGGTAAACCTCTTACCAGCGAGGTAGTGCCTCCAGTGCCGCACGGCTTCCATGATGGCTTGGGCCTCCTTTTCGACTGTGGAGTGTCGAATTTCGGAGATGGTGAGGGTTCGTGAAAAAAACGCTGCGGGCCTGCCTGCCTGATTGAGGGTAGCAGCGAGGGCGACCTCTGATGCGTCGCTCACCACCTGGAAGGGGACAGACTCGTCCATCACATGCATCGCGGCTTTGGCAATATCTGCCTTGATGCAGCTGAATGCCTGGTGGGCCTCAGCCGCCAGTGGGAAGATGGTGGCCTTGATTATAGGGTGGGCTTTGTCCGCATAGTTGGGGACCCACTGGGCGTAATATGAAAAGAACCCGAGGCACCTTTTCGGGGCCAGTGGGGAAGGGGGAGTTGCAGGAGGGGGCACATACGGTCGGGGTCAGGCCCTAGAACCCCGTTTTCCACGACGTAGCCGAGGATGGCTAGTCTGGTCGTGCGGAAAACGCATTTCTACTTGTTGTAAGTGAGGTTAAGGGTTTGGGCAGTTTGGAGAAATCTCTGGAGGTTGGCATCATGGTCCTGGTGATCATGACCGCAGATGGTGACGTTGTCCAAGTACGGAAATGTGGCCCGCAGCCCGTACTGATCCACCATTCGGTCAATTGTTCTTTGGAAAACCGAGACCCCGTTTGTTACGCCAAAGGGGACCCAGAGGAAATGGAAGAGGCGGCCGTCTGCCTCAAAAACTGTGTAGTGGCGGTCCTCCGGGCGGATTGGGAGCTGGTGGTACGCAGACTTCAGATCCACCATGGGGAACACCTGGTAGTGCGCGATCTGATTAACCATGTCTGCAATCCGGGGAAGTGTGTACGCATCGAGGTGCGTGGACTGGTTTATGGTTTGGCTGCAATCTACAACCATCCGGTTCTTTTCCCCGATCCTGACGATGACCACCTGGGCTCTCCAGGGGCTATTGCTGGCCTCTGTGATCCCCTCCCGCAAGAGTCGCAGGACCTCGGACCTGGAAAAAGTCCTATCCTGGATGCTGTACTGCCTGCTTCTGGTGGTGACTGGTTTGCAGTCGGCGGTGAGGTTTGCGAAGAGTGGGGGAGGGTCAACCTTTAGGGTCGCGAGGCTACATACGGTGAGTACGGGTAGGGGCCCGCCGAACTTCAGGGTGAGGCTCCTGAGGTTACATTGGAAATCCAGTCCCAATAGGAGAGGAGCGCAGAGGTCTGGGAGTACATACAATTTAAAATTGGAGTACTCGGCGCCCTGTATTGTGAGGGTTGCGGTAGTGCACCCTTGGACCTGCACCGAGTGCGACCCAGCAGCAAGGGAGATGGTTTGATGTGCCGGGAAGATTGGAAGCGAGCAGCGTCTTACCATGTCTGGGTGAATAAAACTCTCTGTGCTCCCGGAGTCGAAGAGGCAGGGCGTTTCGTGTCCGTTTACCCAAACGGTCTTCATAGAGCTCTGGAGGTGTTTGGGTCGTGACTGGTCAAGGGTGACCACACTGAGTTGCGGGTAGCCGGCATGGCCGAAGGTGCTGGGGCAGTCCCAAGATGGCTGCCACTGTTGGTCGCACGTGTTGGGCGGTGAGGAAGATGGCGTCCAAGATGGCGGCCCCCTTGAATCACACGTGGTGGCCTGCGTGGGCGAGGATGGCCAAGGTGGCGGCCCCCGTGAGTCGCATGTGTTGTGCGGGCTTGGAGATGGCTGCACCCACGGACAACATGAGGCCGATGACGCATCCGGGGAGCGAAGCTGCCACACTGCAGGATCTGCGGCCCTGTGAGTCCAAGGGTCGGGCCTGCGATTTAGAGTTTTTGGACCTGACCTGGCAAACTTTAGCAAAATGTCCTATTCTCCCACAGTCACTGCAATTCGTATTCCGGGCCGGGCAGCGTTGCCTGGGGTGTTGAGGTTGGCCGCAGAAATAACAGGGTAGCCCCCCCATGGTGAGTGGGCTGCTGCGCGGCACAGACCTGGGGCATTCTTTGGTCTGTAATCCACGAGGGGGTTGCCTGATCGGACGGGAACGTGTTAAGGTTTTGGAACGCTACTTCCAGAGAGGAGACTAATTTTACCGTCCCTTCCAGGTCTAGGGCACCTTTATCGAGTAGGCGCTGTCTCACGTAGTTGGACCTGACTCCAGCCACGTAGGTGTCCCGGATAGCGAGGTCCATATGTTGAGTGGCTGTAATGGCCTGGTAATTCCAGCTTCGTGCAAGTACTTTGAGGTTGCGTAGGTACTGTTCCAATGATTCCCCGGGACGCTGGCGGAGAGTGGTGAGGAAATGCCGCGTGTATACCTTATTCACAGGCCTTACGTAGAGGCGCTCGAGCATCGCGAGGGCGCCTGCGCAGGTGGAAGCTTCCTCGAGTTGAACAGAGATTTGATGGCTCACCCATGCGTGGAGGAGACTCAATTTCTGTTCGTCGGAGGTGGAAGGCGAGGAGGAGGTGGTGAGGTAGGCCTTGAAACAGCGGAGCCAGTGCGAAAAAATCTCTTTCGCCTCTGCGGCCTGCAGATTGAGTTCCAGGTTTGAGGGCCGATTCCATAGTGGCATTGTAGTTGATTAAATTGATGCAACCATCAATTCACAAGAAACCAGGAGTAGCAGTAAACTGTGGCTTTAATCAACTAGATCAGTGCCTGCCTGCGACTGATCTGTTAGTGGGAGCCGCCTACAGGGCGACTGCTCTTTATACCTCCCTTCAAGGGGTGGAGTCAGGGGCGGAGCCCACAAAGGCCCCAGCATGCTATATTATAGGTAATACCATACCATAGGTGGAGCCCGCATGGACAACAGCGTAATACAAATAAGCATATGGTGAATTGTTATAGCAATACTTTCACCACAGTCTTGAATAAAAATACTTTAAAAAAATTTGGAATAAGTGTCTGAGCAACATGAAGGAGCACTAAGCATTGCAAACTTGAGCCACCCACTGCTGGTCTAGGGTTGAAATGTTGGGGGGAAAATTGGCAGCTAATATGTTGTCTGTGTTGAAACATTATTTTTAAACTTGAAATTTCAGTTTCTGAGTAAGGTGTGTGCACGGCAGAATTCTTTAGTCCTTATGCAGGCTCCTGGTCCAGCACTACCCCTCTGACCCAGAGAGCAGGGCACAACTGGCAAAAAACATTTTCTGTACAGTAGGAAACAAAACAGACAGTTTCTCTAATAGTCTTAAGGGAAGGCACAGTTGTACTTTTTGAAGCTGCTGGTGGAAAGCTACACACAGGCGGGAGCATAGTCCTCAAGCTGATTTCTGTCTTCACCTGCCACCAATCTGCCGAAACAACTGTCTATGTGGTGGTGGAGGTGAGGGGCAGCAGAGACAGAGGCCAAGAGACTAGCGCTAGGACATTAACTAATAATTGATGAGGGTAGGACAGGTAAATGCGCTCCAAATAATCATTCCAGAAAACATGTAAATAAGGTCAGGATCCTAGGCTTACCCTTATACAGTTTAAGGTGGTCCACAGGGTACATATGACTGTGACCCGGATGAGCAGGTTTTCTGAGGGGGTGGAGGATAGATGTGGGCGCTGTGCGCTGGTGTGCCTGCAAACCATGTCCGCATGTTCTGGGCGTGACGTTATATCAGAGGTTCTGAAAGCGAGGGTGGTCCCGAGTCCAGAGGTGGCGATTTTTTCTGTGTCAGATGGCTCGGGAGTCCAGGGGGTGAGAGAGGCCAGTGTCTTGGCCTTTGTCTCCCTGGTAGCCCGGAAAAGGATCTTGTTATAATGGAGGGACTCGGACCCCCTGAAGTCAGGGGTGTGGGTGAAGGACCTGGCATGGTTTCTCAGGCTAGAGAAAATAAAGTTCACCTTGAAGGACTCGGTGGAATGGTTTGCCCGGAGATGGCAACCGTTTATCGACTTCTTTGAGAAAAACTAAGCTGTCAACAATGGGGGGGGTTTCAAAGGGGGAGGCACGGGGTTTTGAGTAAGATGGGGGCAGGTCGGTCGGCGATGAATTGCTTTTTGTTGTGCTGGTAATGTATAGCCACGTTGGCTGGTTTGGGGTTGTGTTGCTGTTTGTGTTAAAATTTAAAATTCAAATGCATCAATGAAAATAACTTTAAAAAAAAATAAGCAGAGGTCAGGATCAAGCTAGGTTGACAGGGCGGGATTCTCCAAGCCTCCACGTTGAAACTGAGATCAGCGCAGGGGCGGAGAGGGGCGTCTTAGGAACGGCCAGGCTTTTGATCAGGGCCACCGATCCGCGGGTGAGCACAATCCCGGGGAGGGGGGGTGTGTGGCTATCTTTTTGGTGCCGCCATGTCGTGCGGGACGGCCGAAGCAGGCCGCTGCCGTGCGTATGCATGGACCCCTGACGGAAGTGCAAGGCCCCGTATCGGCAGCCGGAGCTGCGAGGACTACTCTGGGGCACTGCTAGCCCCCTCAAGGTAGGAGAATCATTCTGGACTTTCTTCAAGAAAGTCCAGAGTGATTCGCCCGTGTTTTCACGCTGGAGTGGGGACATAGCCCCATTATTGGAGAATCCCACTCATAATCGTTCATACAGTTGAATATCACAGAAAGAGGAAGGACAAAGGGAGGAAACTGAAAAAAAAAAATTCAATATAAAAAAAGAAAATTCAAACACATAAAACACAAGCAACTTAATTTTCACAAGGAAATTGTGGTATTTTGTTTTACAAAATCATAATGGCAGCTTCCTGTATGTTAATGGCACAGACTCTTTGCCAGCCCTGTTCAGCTAATGAAATACTCTATATTATGCAGGAAGAACCTTCAATCCTGTTACATAGGCCTTCACCTGATAACAATTGCACAGAAGTCTGGACCTTAAAAATAGTGTGGGCTCACAGAATTACAGGTGGGGCTGGCTCTGGCTGGTTAACATGGATGGAAGACACAATCCACTTGGAGGTCCTTGTCTCACTAAACATTGGAAATGGAGTTCCTCCCATATGGAACACCGCCTTGTTGGCCTCTTTTGCGCGGTTGTGTAAATTCTGACTTCTGAAACTGCTGGAGGTAGAAGCGTGTGGCCAAGTGGTTTGACATTTTTCTTAGGGCCAGAAATGCCGTAAACAATTCCAAAAGCAGGAAAGTGAGGTAGACAATATGAACAGCCTGCTCCAGGGGTAAGATGATGATGGATTGATCGACGAGGAGAAAGAGAATAATAGGCAACTGGATTGTAAAGGACAGCAACCAAAATCCAGCCAGCTCTGGCAACTACAGGTAAAAATCCAAATGGCAGAATCAATAGTTAGTACACAATAATACCGACAGTAACTCTTAAACAAAGTATAATTATAGGAATGCATGAACAAATTTGTCCTCCATTCTGTCATTCATTGGAATCTTGACAGATCCATATCTTAACTCCATCAGCTCACCTTGGCTCCCTTAATACCCTTGGATAGCAAAAATCTATTCTCATTAGATTTAAAATTACTATTTGAGCCAACATTTACTGCTGTTTGTGGGAGAGAGTTCTACATATCTTTGCATGAAGTAGCACTTTCTAACTTCACTCTTGAATGGCCTGGCTCTTACTTTAAGCTTACGTCCCTTGATTCTAGACTCTAATGACAGAAACATTTCTCATCTATCTACACTATTAATTCCTTTCAAAATTCAAAACAAAATCATTCAAATCACCCTCAACATTCCAAGGAATACAAGCTTAGTTTACACAATCTTTCCAAATAATGTCACCTTTGGAGTTCTGGGGATATTCTGGTACATTCTACCCTTAGCTATTCAGAATCACAGAATGGATACAGCACAGGAGGCCATTCAGCCCATTGTGTCTGTACTGGCTCTCTGAAGGAGCAATTTACCGAGTGCCAATCCCCAAACAGCTACCCATAACCCTGCAAATTCTTCCTTTTCAAATAATAGTTCCATCCTGAGGTGCAGTGGCCATCCAATTTAAATCATCAATCAGGATTGAGAGGAATCTTGGGGCGGTGCAGTAGTTAGCACTGCTGCCTACGGTGCTGAGGATCCGGGTTCAATACTAGCCCTGGGTCACTGTCCGTGTGGGGTTTTGCACATTCTCCCCGTGTCTACCCCCACAACCCAAAGATATGTAGGTTAGGTGGATTGGTCATGCTAAAATTGCCCCTTAATTGGAAAAAAAATAATTGGGTACTCTAAAATTAAAAAAAAAGGATTGAGAAGAATCTTTTTCGGGTTTAACAGCAAAATTGAAAAGTATCTGTACTGCAGATTTATTTTACAAAAAAAACCCAATGGAATCAATGATAAACTGACATAATATAACCTGATTACACTGAAGAGACAGAAATCTTGAAAACTAGTTATTTGTATTAAAAAACAGATTGCTGGTGATAAACAATGCTCAGAACAACCTCATTTTGTCTTTCAGGTGCTGATTGCATTATTTGAAGCATTTAATTTGATCAAAATTACCCTGATTTATCGTGAAACTTAGTAAACAGCAAACCTATAAATTTCGACCTTCCTTCAGGTTGGTAAACTTTGTGAGACCTCTTTTATATCTTGGAGGGTACATTTATATAATTAGGATAGCATTTTATGTTGGTTGGTGCGTGTTTATTAACTTGTACTGGGAGATTTTCCTTTATCGTATTCTGTACAACCATGAATGTTTCCTTAATGACAAGAGGTAACAGAGAATACAATTCTCCATATTTTGGGTGGCTCCACTAAGAATTTGGTTTCTGACTAATCTTTGGCTGTTCCTCTGAACCAGCTTCTGAGCAGTTTCAGCAGAATTTGAAAGGATGTTGCTTTCTGGTCCTCCAATTTGGTAATAGTGTTTGGAGCAAAATAAAATTACTAAAGGACACATGAAATGAAGAGAAATGAATTTCTCTCTTCTTCCCCTGAAGGTGCAAAATCCTTGATGGTACCATTTTACAGCAATAAAGCGCTGCGGGACTCAATAACAAGGCTGAGTGGGACGTCCGCACCTCACTGGCATGGCAATCCTGCCTTCTGGAACAGTGTGGGACATGTTCAGATACCATGTAACCAGTAAGTTAAAAAGATTCCTGCAAAGAAATAACACTCAAGTTGCAGTTATACCAGGAGGTGTAACAACTGTAATTCAATCTTTGGATGTACTCCTCAATAAACCATTCAGGGATCATATTCAGCCAAATGGAATATATGGATGGTTGACAGAGAATAAAAGTCACAAAGAGTGGAAATATGCACTCTGCCCTGCTTGATGTTTTGTGTGGTTTTGTCGTCAAATCGTGGGATACTAGAAGTCCACAAACTGCCATCAGATCACTCATCAATTGTGGAATGTTCGATTCCATGGTTGGAGAGAAAGTTGATTTGTTGCGGAGGGATGATGCTGAAAACAAAAGCGCCTACTCTGACCGAGAGTGGAAACCTTAGTTGAAGGGTCCATAATGAGGGGGCATCATATTAAGATGAGGGGCAGGAGGTTTAGAGGAAATTTGAGGGAAATGTTTTCACCCAGAGAATGCTGGGAGTCTGGAATGCACTGCCTGGGAGGGTAATATAGGTAGGAAAACTCACAACCATTAAAAAGTACGTGTGAGCACTTGAAATATCATTACATTCATGGCTATGGGCCAAGTGCTGGAAAATGGGATTAGTGTGTATTTAGTGTAGTTTTGTCAGTAAGACTCGATGCATTAATGGACCTCTTCTGAAATGTATGACTCTATGACATTGAAACCTTAGCCAAAGTCACTCAGAATGAATTTGATCAACTCTGCATCGGGTGTAAAAACAATTCATTTCTCTGGTTTCAAAATGTTTTTATTGTGGTTTATTCAATAAATTGTGCCAGATTAATTTAAGATGAATTACCAGTATTATGTTTTTATTCATATTTCAAAATGACCAGCGCACTGGCAGTTCACATTTTATACCAAGTGAACTGTGTCTTCGGAGTGATATTTGGAGACTTCAGAGGTTGACTTAAATGCTGACATCTATGGTTATTGTCATTTTAACGCACTCACCTTTTCCTGCAAGTTTCCCAAGTAGCCTAGAAAAAGTCGGACACACTCAATTAGTGTGAGAATGATCACAGCTGCCAACAGCAGCCACTGGTAGTATCCTGGTAACATGCTGTACTACTCCAGAAAGGGAATGAGGAGAAACAGAGGTTAAGTCAGTACATAACTGTTCAGTGTAATTTAGTGGGGAATCTATTAATCAAAATGAAGAAGAATCTCAATCAGGTTAACTGCAAAAGTAAGAAATATCTTTACTGCTGCCACTTCATCGTTGTCTTCAGTCGGGCAAATGGAGGAGCTCCAATGTTAGGTTAGCAATGTACAGGGCTAGGGCAGCATGGTGGTGCAGTGGTTAGCACTGGTACTACCGAGGTGAGGACCCGGGTTCGAATCCCGGCCCTGGGTCACTGTCCATGTGCAGTTTGCACATTCTCCCCGTGTCTGCGTGGGTTTCACCCTGACAACTCAAATGCAGTTAGATGGATTGGCATGCTAAATTGCACTGAATTGGAAAAAAAAATAATTGGGTACTCTAAATTTATTTTAAAAAACAATGTACAGTGCTGAATGCTTTTATCAGTCCTAACTTGACCCTCTCCTAATCACCTTCTTATTTCCTGATCGCATGTCTCCCTCACCTGATCGGCCATCCTGATTCCTTCCCTTATTCCCGATAGCCTCCCACAACATTCTCTGGCAGCGTGAACACATTTCTCAGCCAATGATTTTCTCATAATGGTTTTCCCTTACTGGAGCAATATTTAATCTCCAGATGGCACTTCCATGTTGTCGCAGTAAAGATTGAGAATTCAGAATGGAAATTAGACCTGTCTCAATTGCGCGCCAAAACTAGTTGTCAGCCGCAAAGACCCTTCACAAATCAAAACATCAACTATAAAAGGAACACCCCTCTCACTGCTTTTTTCTGGAGAAACACCAGTTTTCAGCAGGAGATATTGCTGCATTTGCTATAAAATAGACTTTGCTATGTACACTGCCATAACTCCCAATTGCCTCTATCGCATTAAGCTCACACAATGGTATCAAGAGACACTCGGAACAAATTTTCACCTTAAGTTGGAGCATGGTCACTTCCGACACCCACCAGAATGGAAAGAAGAAGACATTGAAATACAGTGCCATCTGTAAAGGCAGGCTGGACACCATCTCGTTAGCTGTCAAGAGAAAACAGCTCAACTCAGTGAATCATTAAACATTTTACTATGGTATTTGGTAGAATAGCTTGATAGAGCCAAGAGGTAGAATAGCTTGATAGAGCCAAGATTGACTGAGCTGTAAAGCTGAACACATATCAATTCTGCACAGTTGACAAGTCTCAGTTACAAGTGGTAACAGAAGAGGAAAGCCAGTGAAAAGTGACCAACAGCCATTAATGTAACAAGAGTCTTTTGCTTGTGCCCGAGGTCTCAAACCATTTAATATTCTTTTACAACTAATTTTACTTAATAAATGTAAGTTTTCTTTTATTTGGCAGATAAACAAAAAAGAAATCAAGCAAAGAGGTTAAAAGCCACAGTCTGAAGGAAACAACCTGTGTAGTAACAGCTGCCAAGTGTCCCATGGCATTAGTTAATGTTAACACATTTTGAAAACTCTCAGTTTATCAACACATTATACATGTATTTTGTAAGATAGTGTGGTAACTAACGAAAATTCATCTCTCAGCCATAAGCAAATGAACTAACCACATTTGCTCTTTGTGAGACCTGCTGTTCAAATATTGATTGCTGAATCTGTCCATAAGACTACAGCTACTATGGTTCAGAAATAATTAACTGGTTGTTAAATACTTTGGGGTATACCGAGGAGATGAAAGGAACTGTACTAAGCTAAATGTAAGCGTTTCCTTTTCTTAGTTATAAGTCTGCTTGCCTTTTAACATATCTGTGTAAAATTGCACATAATCTGCACCGGCAGTTACTGCAAGTACTGGCATTATCTCTACAATACGAGTGCAATGATGTGAAAACAGTGCAATGTTAACAGAAAACTTATAGAATTTGGGGTTTCTGGTAGTATTATACCTTTGGTATCCTTGCATTAGGTTGTTCAGGTTTTGACAATGTGAGTTATTGTCAGTGCTGTATCCTATTTATAGCTCTTTTGATTATTATTCCTATTACTATGTAAGGGAGTTCCCTATAGTTGACACACTCTGAGTTACTGCTGGTATTGTGAATTCCTGTGTAAATATGTTGTCAGTAGATCTTTGAATTATTGCCAACATTATGTGGGAGTTCCCTGTTGAACTCTTTTGTATTTTCCAGTCTTTGGGTTATTACTACGACGATGCATGGGAACACTTTCTGTTAGCCTGTCATGTTCTGAGTTATTGCTGGTTGTTATATGTCTAAACCTGCATTTTCTGCTAAAGTGCCTTACCTGGGATTCTGTTATGTCCATCACCAGAGTCTCGAGTTTTATTGCCGATGAAAAGAGATCCACTGAATTTTGTTAGATTCTGGCTAATATTATGAGGCAGAGAAGAATACAAAGACATTGCTGGTAGCAGACTCTGCTCCAAGTTAAATCCTTCACAATCCCAGCACCATCTGGTCAGTAGTAATACATCAGCCTTCCGGAACAGGGGCCGAAAACCAAAAATACGTCAACATTCTTCTACTGTGAACAAATTGTCAGTGTCCGTATCACAGTATTTTATCAATATGTTCACTGCTAAAACAATTGTTTTTTCCATATCAAGCAAGCTCTTTACTCTTCATATAGCAATGATGAGCTTATTGGAGACTATATCTGAAATGTAAACAATAAATGGGTTATAAATTCATAGAATATGAGAATCCATTTGGCCCTGGGCTGGCTTTTACAAAGGACAATCCTATTTGTCCTAGTTCCTCACAACACTGCAATTGTTTTCTCCTTGAAGTGTTTATCCAATTAGTGTTTGAAGGCTTCTATTTAATTTGCATCTTGCAGCCTGTCAGGCACTGACAGCTCCCACCTTCTCAATGTTTAGTTGGAGGAAATCTCTGCTCATGCAACAAAGCAAACAATCTGACATTTTAATTTTAGACAGTGGGCGTGACCTAATCTAGCTGGAATGGAATCCAATGTTGAGCGCGTTTAGCCGGGTGTTTCCAAGCACTGGCAGTGCTACTGTTAGTGTAAGTGTAGTTTTAGAAAGATCACACTATTGAGCAGGACTTTGTTGCAGGGAACGTCTCACTGAGGTCATACTTAGTCCCGTTTGCTTCACTGAGGAGCTCAGCATGGCTGAAAATGGAATTCCGATCTCCTCCTGAAAAAAGGAGTTCAGGCAAGCGAAGCTCCTCAGTGCAGGAAAGGGCATCTAGTACGACCTCGGCGGGGCGTTCCCTGCTGAGGCCCAGGATTGCAACAAAGTCTTGTTCAATTGCCTGATCTTTTTCGGCGCTGCAAGCGTCAGGAAACACGTGGCTAAATGCACCTGCCCCCGCCACCCCCCCCCCCCCCCCCCCCACAACGTGACCCCCGGACTCCCCAAAGCCCCAACTCACCAATAAGGGGGTCCTTGGGACCCCCTCACCTCACCTCGCAAGGACAGGGCATCCCAGGGCTCACACCCCTCTGTAGGAAAAATGCAAGCCTGACACTTTGGCAGTGCCCCTGCCAATGCTCTGGGCGCCTTGGCAGTATCAGACTGGCACCCAGGTGGCATTGCCAGACTGGGAGTGCCATGATGCCGAGATAGTACCATCAATGCCAAGGTGCCATCCTGTCCAGAGGGCAACCACCTGGGGCCTTCCGATTCTCCAGGAGACACTTCCCCAAGTGTCAATCTGTCTGGTCCTCATTTGTGGGGACCAGTACTGAACGGCCGTTAGGCAACAATGCTAACCACTGCGCCGCCCCTTTTATTCTAATTTTCAACATTTTACAATAACCAAAAAGCAGAGTCATCCAGACATTCGACAAAGAGTCATCCAGACTCGAAAACGTTAGCTCCTTTTTCTCTCCACAGATGCTGTCTGACCTGCTGAGAATGTCCAGTATTTTCTGTTTTGTTTTAATAAACATTTTATTGAGGTATTTTTGGTAACAACAAAATAAACAATATACATGAAACCATAAACATAGTGAAAAAGCCATTTACCTCTCGTACAGGTCCCTCCCTTATTGAGCTCCTACTCTAATCTAAACTACTCCCCCCCCCCCCCCCCCCCCCTCCCCGGGTCTGCCGACGATTAATTTTCCGCAAAGAAGTCGACAATCGGTTGCCACCTCCGGGCAAACCCTAACAGTGACCCTCTCAAGGCGAACTTGATTTTCTCCAAACAGAGAAAGCTATCCTTGTCCGATAGCCAGGTCTCCCACTTCGGGGGCTTTGAGTCCCTCCAAGCTAATAGTATCCGTCTCTGAGCTACCAGGGAAGCAAAGGCCAGAACGTCTGCCTCTTTCTCCTCCTGGATTCCCAGGTCTTCTGACACCCCAAAAATCGCCACCTCTGGACTCAGCGCAACCCTGGTTTTTAACACCGTGGACATGGCGTCCGCAAACCCCTGCCAAAATCCCCTAAGCTTCGGACATGTCCAAAACGTGTGGACATGGCTCGCCGGTCCTCCACCCCAAACAACCTGCTTATCTGGGCCACTGTTATGTGAGCCCGATGAATGACCTTGAATTGTATCAGGCTGAGCCTGGCACATGTTGCAGACATGTTGACTCGACTCAACGCGTCTGCCATTGACCATCCTCTATCTCACCTCCCAGCTCCTCCTCCCCCTTGCGCTTCAGCTCCTTGGTCTGCATCCCCTCCGACCTCATAAGCTCCTTATAAATGTCCGAGAGCTCCCTTCTCCTACCCACCCTCTGGAAACTACCCTGTCCTGAATCCCCCTCAGCAGTAGGAGCGGGAAGGTTGACACCTGTTTACGTAAGAAGTCCCGCACCTGCAGATACCTGAATTTGTTTCCCCTCACCAACCCAAACTTTTCCTCCAACGCCCTCATACTCAGAAAGCTCCCCTCTATGAACATATTCATCCTCTCAATCCCCGCTCTCCGCCAAAACCGGAACCCCCCGTCCATACTCCCCGGTGATTATTACAGATTGGGGCCCAGACTGATGCTCCCACTGCTCCCACATGCCACCTCCACTGGCCCTAAACTCTCAGGGCCGCCACCACTACTGGACTGGTGGAGTACCGTGCCAGCGGGAATGGCAGGGGCGCAGTAACCAACGCCTCTAAACTGGTGCCCTTACATTTCATTTTCAAGCCGCCTCCATATGCACCTATGCCGACCCCTCCCCTACTTCCTGATCATGGCTAAATTAGCTGCCCAGTAATAGGTGCTAAAATTTGGCAGAGCCAGCCCGCCCTCTCCCTAACTCCGCTCAAGCATTACCTTCTTTACTCACGGGGTCTTGCCCGCCCAGACGAAGCTCGTGGTCACTCTGTTGACCCGGTTAAAAAAGGACCGCGGAATAGACAGTATTTTCTGTTTTTATTTCAGATTCCAGCATCTGCTGTAATTTGCTTTTATAGTAAACCCCAGACACAAGAGGAACCCTCCATACCCCTCTTAACGGACACTGGAAACTAGCTCTCTAAAATGCAAAATGAACATATCCCAACTCTTGTGGAGCCCATCAGTCACCCCCTGAGGGCACATTTCACCTTCTCCAATGCTAACAGCTCCATCAGGTTCCCCAGCCATAGGGCAGCATGGTGGCGCAGTGGGTTAGCCCTGATGCCTCACAGCGCCGGGGTCCCAGGTTCGATCCCGGCTCTGGGTTACTGTCTGTGTGGAGTTTGCACATTCTTCCCATGCTAAATTGCCCCTTAATTGGAAAAAATGAATTGGGTACTCTAAATTTGAAAAAAAGGTTCCCCAGCTACGCCGAAGCACAAGGTGGAGAAGCTGAACTCCACCCCAACAGGACACACCTGCACGCAATCAGCAAGGCAAAAGCTAAAACATCTGCACCAGACTGCATCTCCGGCAGGTACGACACCCCAGGGGACGCCTCCAGGGGACCAGGCTCCACATCTACATATAAACCTGCCGAAATGGTGCTGAGAACTGACCTCCAAAACCTTTCCAGCTTCGGGCAAGACCAGAAAATATATAAATGGTTAGCAGGGCCCGTCCCACACCACTCGCAGACATCCTCCACCCCCTCAAACAGCCGGCTCTGCCTCGACTTTGTCAGATACGCCCTGTGCACCACCTTCAGCTGTATCAGCCCCAGCCTTGCACACAAGGTTGAGGCATTCACCCTCCACAGCACCTCGCACCACAATCCCTCCTCTAATGCCCCCCAACTCCTTTTCCTACTTGGCCTTAATCCCCTCCATGAGTATCTTATCCTCCTCCAGAATGCGCCTATAAATCGCTAAGATGACTCCCTTTTCCAGCACCCCCCCCCCCACAAACTGTCAGCACATCCTCCAACATTGTGTCAGCGGGTGCTATCGGCAAGGTCTGAAAAACCTTCTTCGCTAAGTCTGGCATCTGCATGTACTGAAAACTCTCCTCCTGCACCACTCTAAACTTCTCATTCAACTTCCCCAAGCTCGCAAACCGCCCTCCTAGAAACAGATCCTTCATCTCCCTAATCCCACTCTCCTCCCATTCCTGGAACCTTGCATCCATCCACTCCGGCTCAAATCCTTGATTCCCCCTGATTGGCATCACCCTTGGCCCCTAATCTAAAGTGCTGCCAAAATTGCCTTCAAATCTTCAGCCTGGCCACCACCACCGGACTCTCTAAATACTTCCCTGGAGCCAATGGGAGCAACCCCGAACCCCTACACAAACCCACCTCCATCCTTACCCACAAAGTCCCTATTCCAATCCCATATCTTCTCCATATTCCCACCCAGTAATAATACATCAAATTCAGGAGGCCAAACCCCCACGATTGCTGTTGCCTCTGAAGTACCACCTTGTTATCCTGGCCACCTTCCCCGCCCAAATGAACAGGGAAATCAGCCTATCCATCCCCTTGAAAAACGCCTTGGGCAAGCACTGAAATAAAAACAAAACCCGCAGCGAAAGGTCACCGTCTGACGTACTGACGACAGAGGAAGACTATTCCACCTCAACAAATTTGCTTTCGCCCTCTCCATCAAGCTTAAAAAAGTCAGTTTCCGAAGACCTGCCCAATTCCGAGCTACCTGCACCCCAGATACCTAAAATGAGAAGCTGCCACATGGAATGGCAACCCCCCTACCCGCCCCTTCGTCCCTGGAGCGGATACCACAAAATACTCACTTTTCCTCCAAGTTCAGTTGATATCCTGAAAACGTCCCAAATCTTTTCAGCAAACCCATTATGTACCCCAGTGAGGAGCCCAGCTCTAAAATGTATAACAATAAATCATCCGCGTACAAGGATACCCTGTGCTCCACCCCGTTTCACTATCCCCTTCCACCACAGAACTCCTCAGCGCAATGGCCAAAGGCTCTATCACTAACACAAACAGAAAGGACATGGGGCATCCCTGCCTCATTCCTCAATGCAATGGAAAATACCCTGGGTTCATGTCGTTCGTATGCACACACGCCATCATATTCTTATACAGCAACTTCACCCATGCCACAAATTTATGCGCAATCCCAAACTTCTCTCACACCGCAATCAGATCGCTCCACTCCACCCGATCAAACTCCTTCTCCGCATCTAATGCCACCACCATCTCCAACTCCCTTTCTTCTGAAGGATAAATTCAACATTCAACAGCCGCCGCACATTCGACCACAGCTGTCTGCCCTTAACAAACCCAGTCTGATCCTCCCCAATCGACCCCGGAGGTACACATCCAATCTTAGCGCCAGCACATTTGCTAATATGTTAGCGTCTACAATCAGGAGAGATATGGGCCTGTACGACCCACACTCCACCGACCCCTTAACTTTCTTTAGCAGCAATGGAGCGACGGAGGCCTGTCCCATCGTTTTCGGCATCGAACATTTCCACCAACAACGCACCAGCTTATCCTTAAATTTCTTATAGAATTCCACCGGGAAACCATCCGGCCCTGCCGCCATCCCCAAACTGATTGCACTAGAAAGGATGCAAAGAAGATTCACCAGGATAATGCCTGGCTGGAGCATTTCAGCTATCAAAAGAGACTGGATAGGCTGGTGGTGTTCCTTGGAACAGAGAAGGTGAGGGGGATCTGATTGAGGTGTACAAAATAAAGAGGGGCATAGATAGGGTGGACAGCAAGGAACATTTCCCCTTAGCAGAATGATCAATAACCTGGGGGCATAGATTTAAGGTAGGGGGAGGAGGTTTAGCAGAGATGTGAGGAAAACCTTTTTCACCCAGAAGATGGTTGGAATCTAGAACTCACTGCCTGAAAGGGTGGTGGAGGCAGGAAGCTTTACAACATTTAAGAAGGATTTAGATGAGCCCTTGAAATGCCATAGCATACATGGCTATGAGCCAAGTGTTGCAAAATAGGATTAATAATAATCATCTTTATTATTGTCACAAGTAGGCTTACATTAACACTGCAATGAAGTTACTGTGAAAATCCCCTGGTCACTACACTCCAGCGCCTGTTCGGGTACACGGAGGGAGAATTCAGAATGTCCACATTACCTAACAGCACGTCTTGCAGGTCTTGTGGGAGGAAACTGGAGCACCGGGAGGAAACCCATGCAGAGACAGGGAGAACGTGTAGATTCCGTACAGACAGTAATCCAAGCAGCATACTTGCCTCAGATACACAAATGACTCGAACACAGAAATATTGTTTCAACATTTAATACAGAACCATTTAATTTCAAAATGTTAAAGTTACTCAATCAATTTTATTATACTTCTCACATAAAACTTTTCAAAACAATAGCATTTTAATTGCGACAGATGAATACTTGATCTGGAGCATGACTTAAATATCTCAAAGGACACCACCTCACATACAAATGCATTATTGTGGTGTCTGCTGTCATGCGAATAAATATGGCAACTATTCTGCACAGGGCAATTTGGCACGAACAGAAAGTGGATGAATAATTCGTTTATTGAGGATGACTGTTTGGCTCTGGCACTAGATCTCCTTAGTAGTCTTCACTTAGGGCTGATGGGATGTTTTGACATTCTTCTCAAGTGCAAGATCAGTGAGACAGCGCGTCGGTTTACCATCTCATCGGGAGGACGGCGCTAACAAAAATGCAATATTCAGATTTATTGCACCAACACACTGGATAATTAACACTCACGTCTTGCACGAAATAAACTGTCATGCCAAGTATCAGTCTTGCAACACACTTAAAAGCGTTCACAACTAAGCCCCCTAACCTTTGGCAATTGTATACAAATGTTACTTTATATTGACATTTATATCGGAATTGAATCTTTTGGAGTGAAAAGAATGAAAACGCTAAAGTGTGATTTTCATTTGGAATAAAACACTATTTTATCTACGGTAGTATTCTTTCAATGCGACAATTCAAACAAACAACATAAATCTTGCAATAAATAAGAAACTGGGGTTAGAAAGACGTCTCGAGTCCGTTTGGATGAGCCTCGCTTCATTGGTACGCATGAAGATTCCTTTAACATGAGGGATCTGTCCATGGTGGCAACGTCCACCCGGCTAACCCAACTAACAACAGCGTTAAACAGAAGCATTGAACACAAACTGGGACCTGCTTGGAATACAGCGAGGTAATTCAGAACACCAACAATCCAACACCAGGTTGTTCAGATCCGAATGAAATGTGAGTAACAAACTCTGGAGAAGGCGGGAGGAGGGCGGCGGTGACTGGGTCTCTTTCCATTATCAACCCGAGCCGAAGGAGCAGCGGTTGGGGAAGCCGGGCAAACGCTCACCTTCCCTCCGAATCCGTGCGTCCGCATCCAGTCACCGAGCCTGGGCCAGGGGGAGAGGCCGGAGCGTCCGCCGCCGGCTACTTGATGATCTGGAAGTCCGAGAATTCCCGGCGCTGGATTTGCTTCTGGTTGTTGAACTGGGCCTGGTCAATCTTGGACTTGGGGCTGCCGGTGTCGCGGAGCCAGGCCTGCATGACCCGGACCTGCGCCCCGGCTCCCTGCAGCTGGCCCCGCACCGTCCCCTGCGGCGTGTTCTCCACCCAGCCCGCCAGGCCCAGCCTCTTGGCCTCTTTCTGTGTGTGTTTCCGGAAGAAAACACCCTGCACCTTCCCAAACACTTCAAAATCCAGCGACAGCAGCTGGGCTTCACCGCCAGACGACATGGCAGCAACCGGCCAGCGTCTTAGCAACCGCCACATCCGGCCGGGCAGCCCCTCAGCGACAGCCACATCCGGCCGGGCAGCCCCTCAGCGACAGCCACATCCGGCCGAGCAGCCCCTCAGCAACAGCCATATCCGGCCGTGCCGCCCGTCAGCAACTGTCACATCTGGCCGGGCAGCCCCTCAGCAACCGCCACATCTGGCCGGGCCGCCCTCAGCCATCGCCACATCCGGCCGGGCCGCCCCTCAGCGACAGCCATATCCGGCCGGGCAGCCCCTCAGCAACAGACATATCCGGCCGTGCCGCCCCTCAGGGACCGCCACATCCGGCCGGGCAGCCCCTCAGCAACTGCCACATCCGACCGGGCCGCCTCAGCAACCGCCACATCCCGCCTTGCCGCCCCTCAGCAACAGCCACATCCGGCCATGCAGGTCACTTAGCAACCGACACATCCGGCCGGCCAGCGTCTTCTGGGAAACAGAGTACGGAGTGACGTCCCGGAAGGGATGAGAACTACAGATCCCAGCAACCTCACGCAACAAAAGTGGAGGTGTGGGATTTATTGTATTCTTGGCTGGGGCAGCGTTTACTGTCCATCCTTTATACCCTTGAGACTCAGTTACATTGCTGTGGGTAATAGAGTCACGTGTAGGCCAGACCAGGTAAGGAGGGCAGATTTCCCTCCATAAAGCCCATCAGTGAACCAGGTGGGTTTTTACAACAATCAGCTTTGGTTTCATGGTCATCATGAGTTTTTAAAAAATATTTTTATTCGAGACAATTTCAAGTATATACAGTCAAAAGAAAGGGAAACCAACAACATCAGTCATTGTTGAACATTAACCATATCCTAACCACCCTCATTATCACATGTAATAATCACCTAATAATAAACTGCCACCCTTTAATAAACTTGGCTTGGTTTTCCCCTATCATCCCCAGCACACAGTCCTCTATATGCGTTGCCATCAGCTTCGATGCCTGCAGGGCATTGTTCTGGTTCCTTGTCGTTTTTTAAAATCAGCGAGATAGAAGCCTGAGACAGTGTGGGCGGGAGCTCTCCCTTACCAACCGATTTATTGTACATCTCGACAAATAAGGACCCCAAATCAGAACCAAACATTTTTATAAAACTGCTGGGAACTCATCTGGGCCTGGGTCCTTCCCGACTGCATTGGGCCTGCACAACACATTACCTCCCCCAGCCCAAACGAAGCACCCAACCCCTACACCCCCCCACCTCCGAACCATTGGGAACTCGAGTCCATCCAGAAACCGCCTCATCCCCCGCAGGGGGCTCCAAACTATACAAATTCCTGTAAAAGGCCTCAAATACTCCATTTACCTCCCCCGACTCAGTAACCAACCTGTCCCCCCCGATCCCTCATCTGCCCAAACTCCCTCACTGCGACCTTGTGGTAGTCACCACTAAGTAGTATTACATGTATTATGATAAGGCCCGTATAGTAGAGGTACATGGGTAAATCCCTGTCTGCTGGCTCCGCCCAGTAGGCGGCGTATAAATGTGTGTGCTCTTCGGTGCTGCAGCCATTCTGGTTCAAGCTACAGGAGGCACAACATCTTTGCTCAATAAAGCCTCAATTATTCCACTACTCTCGTCTTTGTGGTAATTTAAAAAAAAATTTAGATTACCCAATTATTTTTTCCAATTAAGGGGCAATTTAGCGTGGCCAATCCATCTACTCTGCACATTTTTGGGTTGTGGGGGCGAAACCCACGCAGACACGGGGAGAATGTGCAAACTCCACACGGACAGTGACCCAGAGCCGGGATCGAACCTGGGACCTCAGCGCCGTGAGGCGGTTGTGCGAACCACTAGGCCACCGTGCTGCCCCATCTTTGTGGTAATTGATAGCACATCAATTTATTGAGCAAAGATTTTTTAAAACCATGGATCTCTGCATCAAGCCTGATCGGTGTCCTTTTGGACGGCGTCTCAGGACCCCTGCTCGTCTGGCTGTTCATCGGCTGCCGCTACTGCCACCACCGCTGACCAGCCCGGGGCCTCCCAGCATCTGCCGCAGCTCGCCTCGATCACCCTGGACCAGTCCCGGCCCCACAACCTTGCGACCGCAACAACGACAGTGAAGATTGATGGGCACGAGACGACCTGCCTTTTTGACTCCGGGAGCATGGAGAGCTTCATCCACCCCACTACGGTAAGGCGCTGCTCCCTCCCAGTACACCCCATCACCCAGAAAATCTACCTGGCCTCCGGATCCCACTCCGTGGAAATCCAGGGTTACTGCATTGCGACCCTCACCATCCAAGGCGTAGAGTTTAGCAACTTCCGGCTCTACGTCTTCCCCCACCTCTGTGCTGCCTGGACTTCCAGTGCCACCTCCAAAGCTTAACCTTAAAATTCGGCGGACCCCTACCCCCCCCCCCCCCCCCCCCCCCCCCCCCCCCTCTCACCGTGTGCGGCCTCACGACCCCTAAGGTCAACCCACCTTCCCTGTTTGCAAACCTCACCCCGGATTTCAAACCCGTTGCCACCAGGAGCAGATGGTACAATGCCCAGGACAGGACCTTAATCAGGTTGGAGGTCAAGTGGTAGTAAGAAAGACTGGGGAGAAGCACAGGATGGTAATTGACTACAATCAGACCATCAATCGGTACACGCAGCTCAACGCGTACCCCCTCCCACGTATACCTGACATGGTCAATCAGATTGCACAGTATCAGGTCTTAGAACATAGAACATAGAACAGTACAACACAGAACAGGCCCTTCGGCCCTCGATGTTGTGCCGAGCAATGATCACCCTACTTAACCCCACGTAACCCGTATACCCGTAACCCAACAATCCCCCCATTAACCTTACACTACGGGCAATTTAGCATGGCCAATCCACCTAACCCACACATCTTTGGACTGTGGGAGGAAACCGGAGCACCCGGAGGAAACCCACGCACACACGGGGAGGACGTGCAGACTCCACACAGACAGTGACCCAGCCGGGAATCGAACCTGGGACCCTGGAGCTGTGAAGCATTGATGCTAACCACCATGCTACCGTGAGGCCCATTAGCTACCGTGAGGCCCATAAACTTTTCCACAGTGGATCTGAAGTCCGCCTACCACCAGCTCGCCATCTGCCCGGATGACTGCCAATACACTGTGTTCGAAGCAAATGACCGCCTCTATCACATCTTTACTCTTTACGTCTTTACTCAGAGAGTAGTAAGGGCGTGGAATGTCCTGCCTGCAACAGTAGTTGACTCGCCAACACTAAACGCTTTCAAATGATCATTGGATAGGCATATGGACGATAAGGGAATAGTGTAGAGGGAATTTAGAGGTGTTTCACAGGACGGCGCAACATCGAGGGCCAAAGGGCCTGTACTGCGCGGTTATGTTCTATGTCCTTAGGGTTCCCTTTGGCGTCACTTATGGGGTCTCGGTCTTGCAGCGAGAGATGGACGGAATGTTTGACTGGTACGGACTGCGGGCCACCTTCCCGTACCTAGATAACATCACCATCTGCGGCCACAAATAGGACCATGACGCAAACCTCCAGAAATTCCTCCAGACCGCCAAACTCCTTAATCTCACGTACAATAAGGAGAAATGCATGTTCTGCACCAACCGCTTAGCCATCCTTGACTATGTCATGGAAAATGGAGTTCTAGGGCCCGACCCCGACCGCATGTGCCCCCTCATGGAACTCCCACTCCCCCACTGCCCCAAGGCCCTGACACAATGCCTGGGGTTTTTCTCCTACTATGCCCAGTGGGTCCCTAATTATGTGGACAAGGCCCGCCCACTCTTACAGTCCACAGTTTTTCCCCTGACCGCTGAGGCCCGATAGGCCTTCAACTGCATCAAGGAGACATCGCCAAGGGCATAATGCACTCGGTCGACGAGTCCCTCCCCTTTCAGGGCGAGAGCGATGCATCAGATGTAGCTCTGGCCGCCACCCTCAACCAGGCGGGCAGGCACGTGGCCTTCTCCCGCACCTTCCATGCCTCCGAAATTCGGCACTCCTCTGTCGAAAAGGAGGCCCAAGCCATTGCGGAAGCTGTGAGACATTGGAGGCATTACCTGGCCGGCAGGAGATTCACTCTCCTCACTGACCAATGGTCGGTTGCCTTCATGTTCAATAACGCACAGCGGGGCAAGATCAAAAAGGAGGTGGAGGATCGAGCTCTCCACTATAATTTTAAGATTTTGTATCGCCCGAAGAAGTTCAACGATCCCCCTGATGCCCTGCCTGGGGTACATGTGCCAGCGCACAAGTGGACTGACTCCGGGCTCTCCACTATGACCTTTGCCACCCGGGGGTCACCCGGTTCTTTCATTTCGTCAAGGCCCGCAACCTGCCCTACTCCATTGAGGAGGTCAGGTTCATCACCAGAGACTGCCAGGTCTGCACAGAGTGCAAGCCGCATTTCTACCGGCCAGATCGAGCGCACCTGGTGAAGGCCTCCCGCCATTTTGAACGCCTCAGCATGGACTTCAAAGGTCCCCTCCCCTCCACCAACTGCAACACGTACTTTCTGAATGTGATTGACGAGTACTCCCGGTTCCCTTTCGCCATCTCATGCCGTGATATGACTTCTGCCACGGTAATTAAAGCCCTCCACAGCATCCTCACTCTGTTCGGTTTCCCCACCTATATCCACAGTGTTTGGGGATCCTCTTTTATGAGCGACGAGCTGCATCAGTTCCTGCTCAGCAAGGGCATTGCCTCGAGCAGGATGACCAGCTACAACCCCGGGGAAACGGGCAGGTGGAGAGGGAGAATGGGACGGTATGGAAAGCTGTCCTGCTGGCCCTGCATTCTAAAAATCTCCCGGTCTCCCACTGACAGGAGGTCCTTCCCGACGCGCTTCATTCCATCCGATTGCTCCTCTGCACCATGACTAACGAGACCCCTCATGAACGTGTGTTTGCCTTCCCCAAGAAGTCCACCTCCGGGGTCTCGCTCCCAACATGGCTGACAGTTCCTGGACCTGTCCTCTTCCGGAAGCATGTGCGGACCAATAAGTCGGACCCCTTGGTCGAAAGAATACACCTCCTACACGCGGACCCGCAGTACGCCTACGTGGCACACCCCAACGGGCGCCAGGACACAGTCTCCCTCCGGGACCAGGCACCCGCTGGATCCCCACCTACGGCCCCTGACCTGACACTGCTCCCCCCTGGCTGCCTCTTATACCCCTGCGCCACTCGCCCTCCCCCCAGCGAACCTCACCGCAGCCCCCACCCCAGCAGGATCCGTCCTCCCATTGGTTCCACTCAGGGGTGACGAAGACAAGGACAACACGCTCCCGGAGTCACAGGTGACCAAGTCGGTGCCCACGTCACCACCAGGACTGAGGCGATCGCAGAGGAGGGTCAAGGCCCCCGACAGACTGAACTTGGAATGTTTTCCACCACCCCACCAGACTCATTTTTTTAAAAAACGGGGTGAATGTGGTAGTCACCACAAAGCAGTATCACATGTATTACGGTAAGGCCCGTACAGTAGAGGTACATGGATAAATCCCTGCCAGCTGGCTCCGCCCAGTAGGCGGTGTATAAATGTGTGTGCTCGCCGGTGCTGCAGCCATTCTGGTAGCACCTACAGGAGGCACATCTTTGCTCAATAAAGCCTCCATTATTCCACTACTCTAGTCTTTGTGGTAATTGATAGTGCATCAGACCTGCCTCCTCAACCTATGTGCCAGCACCGTGCTGACCTTTCCCCATGCTCATACAGTGCTTCCCCCTCACCCGATGCAGTGGCCTCACTGCCTTCCCCATCGACATAAGCTCAAACTCCATTTGGAGCTTCTTCCTTTTCTTTAACAGCACCTTAGGGGCCACAGAGTACATCCAATCCAGCGTTAAGGTGACCTCCACAAATTCTTGCCTCTCCTCCCTCTTCCTGTATGCCCGGTGTGGTGATCCACTACTGTGTAATTGTGTGTGTGCCTGTATTAGGGGATGTACAGCAGTACCTGTACTACAGGTTCGCCGGTAGCCCCTGCTGGCTAGCTCCGCCCACAGGGAGCCGTATAAATATGTATGAGTTCTCCTGAGCTGCCATTCTACCAGCTGCAGTCGGAGGATAAACATCGAACTGTAATAAAGCCTCTCTTGTACCGAATCGAGTCTTTAAGTGCAATTGATAGCGCAACAATTTATTACAGTTAGATTTAGGTAGTTAGGTATGTCTATGGTTTAAATTACAGGGAAATGAACTCCAAAATGCCTTGAAAACACTTGGAACTGTATTTTAAGCGCTTGATTTGAGCATTTCTCCTGGTTAACAGGGAAACAGAAGTTTGGGCCAGCGTAAAATAACAAACTCACTTCTTTTAAATTGACCTTGCTCCTATTTTCCTGTTTTGTCATTATGTTCCTTTATCTATTTCTTCTTTTAAAAATAGTTTTTATTGGTTTTCACATTTTTATGTTACACATTCCAGTCACAAGTTGCATCACCATGCAAGTAAAACAACCAAAAAAAAAGATTAAATAGTTAAAAGTGAGAGATAAGCCAAAGAAGAATGAGTAGAAAACAATAACAACACAAACAAATGAGGATCATGATACATATTTACATGTTCTGTTCCATGTCGTCTGTATACATGTTGCTAACCGTCAGTGTCCGCTCGTCCTGGCTCCACTTTTTGAAGCTGGCATCCGTTGTTGAAAGTGTGAACCTGGCTTCCGGTTGCGGCTATGCGGAGCTAAGCCGCATGTTCGGCAGCTCCCGCCAGGAACGGACTTTTGGGCTCTTTTTAGGGCCCCCAGCGGTACTTGATCGACGGTTCCTGACGTGGGAAGGTGCCAGCAGCAGATCCCCAGGGTTCTATGGTCTGGACCAGGAGTGGGGCCAGCAAAATAGCGGTAGCAGCGCCTTGGAAAAAGTGGGGGAAGAAAAACAAGATGGCGGCTGGCGGAGGCCTCGAGGAATGGAGGCAGTGGGCGCAGGAGCAGCAGGAGACTCTCCAGCGCTGTTTTTGGGAGCTAAAAGTGGAGCTGCCAGACTCACTGAAGGCCACTACGGACAAGCTGCTGGCGACGCAGACAGCCGAGGGGGTGGCAATCCGGGAGCTCCGACAACAAGCCTCCGAAAGAGAGGATGAGGCCGCGGCCCTCGCGGTAAAGGTGGAGATGCATGAGGCGCTCCATAAGAAGTGGCAGGAGCAGTTCGAGGAGATGGAGAACCGGTCGAGGCGGAAATATTTGTGGATCCTGGGCCTCACGGAGGGGCTGGAGGGGTCAGGCCGGGGGCCTATGTGGTCGTCTTGCTGAACTCGCTGATGGGAGCTGGGTCCTTCCAGGGGCCCCTGGAGCTGGCCCACAGAATACTGGCCAGGAGGCCCAAGCCGGAAGAGCCGCCACGGGCGGTGCTGGTGCGGTTCCACAGGTTCGTTGACCGAGAGTGCGTGCTTAGGTGGGCCAAGAAGGAGCAGAGTAGCAAGTGGGAGAACACGGTAGTGCGGATGTACCAGGACTGGAGTGCGGAGGTGGCTAAGTGGAGGGCCGGGTACAACCGGACGAAGGCGGTGCGCCACAGAAAGAGTGAAGTTTGGCATGTTACAGCCGGTGCATCTGTGGGTCACCTACAAGGACCGGCACTTTTACTTTGAGTCCCCGGAGGAGGCGTGGGCCTTTGTGCAGGCCGAGAAGTAGGACTCTAACTGAGGGTCGGGGATTTGTAAATAACTGTGTTAACTTTTGGTGGGGGGGTTCTCTGTTTCATGCTGTTTTATGCTTGTGTGTTGTTTCTAGGGTGGGTGGGGCGCTGTCTTTTTGCGTGGGTTCGGTGGATGGGCTCGAGTTGGGGGGTAGACTTGGAGTGTGGGGAGCTGGTGGTGGGGGCCGACAAGGGGAGCTACCCTAGAGGAGGCGGGGCGGGCAGGGCTTTTCTTTTGTTTCCCGCGCTGAGGGTGGATGGGGGCGGGGTCGGAGCTGAGAAGCGCGGGCTTTTTTCCCCGCGCGAGAGCGGGAGGGGGAAGAGGAGGGTCTGCTGATGGGCATGGGGGAGGAGAAGTAGCCCCACGTTGGGAGGGGTCGGAGGTGTGGCGGGAGTCCCAGGGTCAGCAGAAGTTAGCTGGCTCACGGGAGTGCTATGGAGGTGTAACGCGGCTGGGAGAGCTCCTAGCCTGGGGGGGGGGGGGGGGGGGGGGGGGGGAATGGGGGGGGGGGGGAATGGGGGGGGGGGAATGGGGGGGTACCGGGTTGCTGCTGAAATGGCCTGGAAGGAGCTGGACTATGCAAGGGGGGCCTTGATGGGGATTTGCCGCTGTGGGGAACGGGCCGAGTGGGGGGCGCTGGCCTGGGGCAGGCAAGGGATGGGTTATGGCTAGTCGGCAGTGGAGGGGGGCAGGGAGCCCTCTCATCCGGCTGATAACTTGGAATGTGAGGGGGCTGAATGGGCCGGTCAAACGGGCCCGGGTGTTTACGTACCTGAAGGGGCTGAAGGCGGATGTGGCTATGCTCCAGGAGACGCACCTGAAGGTGGCGGACCAGGTTAGGTTGAGGAAGGGATGGGTAGGCCAAGTGTTTCATTCAGGGCTGGATGCAAAAAATCGGGGGGTGGCGATCCTGGTGGGAAAAAGGGTGTCGTTTGAGGCGTCAAAGGTGGTGGTTGACAGTGGCGGGAGGTATGTGATGGTGAGCGGCAAGTTGCAGGGGGAGCGGGTGGTGCTGGTGAATGTCTATGCCCCAAACTGGGATGATGCGGGTTTTATGCGGCGCATGTTGGGCTGCATTCCGGATCTGGAGACGGGGGAGGGCCTGATATTGGGGGGGGGACTTTAATACAGTGCTGGATCTGTGCCTCCATTGGATCGATCCATGTCCAGGATGGGCAGGAGGCCCGCGGCGGCTAAGGTGTTGAGGGGGTTTATGGACCAGATGGGAGGGGTGGATCCTTGGAGGTTCGCGAGGCCGAGGGCCAGGAGTATTCATTTTTCTCCCACGTGCATAAAGCCTACTCCCGGATTAATCTTTTTGTTCTGAGGAGGGGGCTGATTTCGAGGGTGGAGGATGCCGAGTATTCGGCCATAATCATTTTGGATCATGCCCCGCACTGGGTGGACCTTGAGCTGGGGGAGGAGAGGGACCAGCGTCCGCTCTGGCGCCTGGAGATGGGGCTGCTGGCGGATGAGGAGGTGGGCGGGCGGGTTCGGGGGTACTTAGAGGCCAATGATAATGGGAAGGTCCGAGTGGGGACGGTTTGGGAGGCATTGAAGGCGGTGATGAGAGGGGAGTTGATTTCCATCCGAGCCCATACGGAGAGGGGAGAGCAAAGAAAGAGGGAGAGGTTGGTGGGGGAGATGGTGAGGGTGGACAGGAGATACGTGGAGGCTCCGGAGGAGGGATTGCTGGGGAGCGGCGTAATCTTCAGGCCAAGTTCGACTTACTGACCACCAGAAAGGCGGAAGCTCAGTGGAGGAAGGCACAGGGAGCGATGTACGAATATCGGGAGAAGGCGAGTAGGATGCTGGCGCATCAGCTCCGTAAGCGGGACGCGGCCAGGGAGATTGGTGGAGTGAAGGATAGGGGGGGAAATATGGTGTGAAGGGGGGTGGACATTAATGGGGTCTTCAGGGACTTTTATGGGGAATTGTACCGGTCTGAACCCCCGGTGGAGGGGGGGGAAATGGGGCACCGACTGAGCTGGAGGAGCTGGTTATTGGGATAGGCAGCATGCAGTCGGGGAAGGTGCCGGGGCCGGATGGGCTTCCGGTCGAATTTTATAAAATGTACGCAGACCTGCTGGGCCCCCTGTTGGTTAGGACCTTTAACGAGGCAAGGGAGGGGGGGGCTTTGCCCCCGACTATGTCACGGGCGCTGATTTCCTTGATCCTTAAACGGGACAAGGACCCGCTGCAGTGTGGATCATATAGGCCGCTCTCGCTGTTAAATGTGGATGCCAAGCTGTTGGCGAAGATCTTGGCCACAAGGATAGAGGACTGTGTGCCGGGGGTCATTCATGAGGATCAGACGGGGTTTGTGAAGGGAAGGCAGCTGAACACCAATATACGTCGGCTTCTGAATGTTATAATGATGCCGGCGGTAGAAGGGGAGGCGGAGATAGTGGTGGCATTAGACGCGGAGAAGGCCTTTAATAGGGTTGAGTGGGGGTACTTGTGGGAGGTGCTGGAAAGGTTTGGGTTCGGGGTAGGGTTTGTCAGTTGGGTGCGGCTGTTATATGAGGCCCCGATGGCGTGCGTAGCCACAAATAGGAGGAGATCGGAGTACTTTCGGGGTGCTTTCCTTTTCTGTTGCGCTGCTGGCGCACATGTTCCCTGAACATAGCGCTGCGCTGTCTCGCTTAATTCCTGCCAATCTGGGGCATTCTCCTCATCTAACTGTGTTCCAAAGGTGCTTTGGAACCCATTCTGCACTGAAAGCAGCGATTGCAGCTCCGCAATCTGCTTCCTACACTTTGCGTGGTCCACTGTGCTCTGTCTTTGCTCAGTGGTGGCAGCATGGAGTGCTCTTAAAGCTGCCTTTAGGTCAGAGCATTGCCTCTGCAATGCCTCTACCTGCTTTTCTGACCCTTCTCGTATCAGGACTGCACGTTGCACATCTTGATAGGCTTTTTCATATTGGGTCTGGGAACTGCTCAGATGGGCTAGACACGACTGATGTGCCCTCTTGGCATCATCTACCTCTCTACCCTTCTCTGCCAGCTTCCCTCTTAGCTCGAGGTTTTCCTTTTCGATGTCCCTGACATCCACTTTACTCATTCTGTTTCGTTCCTCTAACTCTGCTCGGAGCGTCCGAACTACCTCCTCAGTGCCTCGCAATTGTGCCAAACAGGACACGATTGCCATCGGCTTGCGTGCTTTACTAAGATTTTTCTTATGAATTTGAGAGAGGTTCTCCCACCAAGTATGTCCTATACTCCCGGGACCTGTCTCCTCATTCATACTAAACTCATTCCAAAGGGGCCATCCTTTCCCTTTTAGATACTTGCGGAGTTCCAGCTCCCACACGGGACACTGGCCTACTCTGCTACTGCTGGTCGCTGCGACCACGAACTGCTCTGGATTCATGAGGCGTTCCATTGCCTGCATGGCCATTTCCTCCTTCTGTCTTAATTTGGAACAGGGGATGTTCTGTTAATGTTTTAAAACACGGGTACGGCTTTCACTATGTTCCGCTTAAAAACTTCCGACAGTTTGTCGCAACAAAAATCTCTCAGGTTAACCTTACAACCCTGTTAGTTACGCATGCACAAAACACACTTCCGAATTATCGTTATTGATTTGAACTCCTTGAACACTTGTGGTTTTTCCTTTTTTCCAATTAGATTTCCAATTCAAATTTCTGGGTTCTCTCGGAGTGGGGGTGCCACTTCTAACCGAGTCCCGTCAGAGTTTGCCACTAAATGTTGCTCGTTCTGAGTAAGTGTGTTTAACACTCCTCCAGCAGAGGAAGTGTGCTTAACACTCGCTTGGCTCTGTTTCTCGTTTCTATGCTCTGGAGTCGCCAGGTGCCGTAAGAGACACCGTCACAAGTATCAAGGTCAAGTTCAAAGCAATAAAGCTATACACCAATTAGTAAGTCCAAACAGTTAGAGTTTATTATAACAATTATAATAAATACTCATGCACACGCTAAAGACTAACTTACTTCTACCATTAAACGACTAATACTTATCTAAGAAGGAACAGGCAAGGTCAGGGAACAAGGCCTTCGTTCCGTTCTGGTCTGCAACTTCTTGTTACTACTGGTCGGCACGGGTATAAGTAATGCCTGGGTCAAGGTAGCGATCGTCGTTTGGCACTTACTTATCGATGGCTGCTGCTCGACGGCTGGTGTAAAAGACAGGAGTCTGGAGGCTGGAGTCGGAGGCCGGAGACAGGAGACCGAACCATGTGCGGGACCTTCTTTTATAGGTCCCAGGAGGTCCGTGTCCCTTGGGGCGGGCTTCCTCACCTGCTGGGGATCGATTGGGCCTTTTCCCAATCGATATGATTTGAACCCCCCTATCCTAGGGTTGTTCCTTGATGGCTGGGGCGGTTCTTAGGACTCATTGTCCTGGTTTCGCTGGCTCCATCGTGTCTGCTTCGCTTTTAAAAGTATCGATTGATACTTGAGTGTATCTATTGTGCCCGGGATTGTCCCGGTATCACCTCATTAGTATGTAAACTGTTTTCCCATTTACAGCGCTGCCTGAACTCTGCAGCTGTTGGGAAACCGGTTTTTGCAAGTGTCTCAATGCTGAAAGCTTCTGCAAGCTGTTTGCTCTTTACTATGTCCGTTTTTCCCTGTATTCTTTGCAGTCTTCCATTTTGTGTTACTGGTGTCCATCTTAGATGGCTACAATGGAAGAGGATGGAGGCGGCGTCATGTGTGGGCACGAGCCTGGAGGCGCTGGTAACGGCGCTGTTGCCGCTCCCTCCAACGAGGTATACCACGAGCCCGGTGGTGGCGGTTGTGTTGTTCCTCGTGTCTTAATAAAGCTCGTAGTCTCAAATGTGAAGAAGATGCTTTATTGTGAATTAGTTCTCTCTTCAGAGCTTAACTTATGGCTACCTCAAATGCTGCCTGCTTGTGTGTCTGTGTCCTGCTACGAGTTCTGCCTTCCGTGAAGTGTGTCGTCACTTCCTGTCCCTGTGTATATATAGCTCTCCCGTGCTCCCTCTAGTGCTTGTTCAGTTGTATTGCATCTACTCAGATCTACGATCACCACAGCGGCTACCCTCAAAATTTGGGACCAATGGAGACGGCATAGGGGAGAAGTGGGGGGCTCGATGGAGGCCCCGATACGGGGGAACCATCGGTTTGTCCCAGGGAGCATTGATGGCGGATTTCTGGGCTGGCACAGGGCAGGGGTTAGGAGGTTGAGGGACCTGTTTGTGGAGGGGAGGTTCACGAGCTTGGGGGAGTTAGACGGGAAGTTTGAGCTCCCCCCGGGGAACATGTTTAGGTACATGCAGGTTAGGATGTTTGCCAGGCAGCAGGTGGAGGGGTTCCCCTTGCTGCCCCCACGAGGGGTGCGGGATAGGGTGCTCCCGGGGTGTGGGGTTGGAGGAGGGAGGAATTTGGACCTATACCGGGTAATGCAGGAGGTAGACGAGGCCTCGGTGGAGGAACTGAAGGGTAAATGGGAAGAGGAGCTGGGTGAGGCGATTGAGGAGGGGATGTGGGCGGATGCCCTGGAAAGAGTGAATTCCTCCTCTTCCTGTGCGAGGCTTAGCCTCATACAGTTCAAGGTGCTGCACAGGGCCCACATGACTGGGACGAGGATGAGTAGGTTTTTCGGGGGCGAAGACAGGTGTGCGAGGTGTTCGGGGAGCCCAGCGGACCACGCCCATATGTTCTGGGCGTGCCCAGCACTGGGGGAGTTTTGGAAGGGTGTAGCAAGGACGGTGTCGAGGGTGGTGGGATCCAGGGTCAAGCCAGGCCGGGGACTCGCAATTTTTGGGGTTGCAGTGGAGCCGGGAGTACAGGAGGCGAAAGAGGCCGGTGTTCTGGCCTTTGCGTCACTAGTAGCCCGGCGGAGGATTTTGCTTCAGTGGAAGGATGCGAGGCCCCCAAGCGTGGAGGCCTGGATCTCGGATATGGCGGGGTTCATTAAATTGGAGAAGGTGAAATTTGCCCTGAGGGGATCAGTACAAGGGTTCTTTAGGCGGTGGCAGCCTTTGCCTGGACTTACCCATGGCAGAGAACAGTAGGAATAGGCCGGCTAGCAGCAGCAACCCGGGGGTGGGGTGGGGGGGGGGGGGGGTGTGGCGGAATGGGATGGAAGGGAGGGGAGGGAGGGGGGGGTTTGTATCGGGTGGAGGGAGAACTGTTGTACTGGGTGTTCTGAGGTGTCTTTTGTTTTTTTTCTTTTGTTTTGTTAGGTGCTTTTGATGTGTTGGGTGGGTATTGTTTCTTGGGGTGTTACCGCGGTTGTTTTGTTAATAGAGTTGAGATTATTTATATCTTAGGTAAAATTTCAATTAAATATTTTTTTTTTACAATAAGATATTTTATGTTTAAATACCTAATCCCGTTTTGCTGTTATCTTACCCAAATGGACTAACCTCATCATCTGTCAACCATTGATTCCATCTTGCCAGACCACTAGGCCAGTCACTTAACCTATCCAAATCCCTCTGCAGACTTCCAAGTATCCTCTGCACTTTTCGCTTTACCACTCATCTTAGTGTCATCTGCAAACTTGGACACATTGCCCTTGGTCCCCAACTCCAAATCATCTATGTAAATTGTGAACAATTGTGGGCCCAACACGGATCCCTGAGGGACACCACTAGCTACTGATTGCCAACCAGAGAAACACCCATTAATCCCCACTCTTTGCTTTCTATTAATTAACCAATCCTCTATCCATGCTACTACTTTACCCTTAATGCCATGCATCTTTATCTTATGCAGCAACCTTTTGTGTGGCACCTTGTCAAAGGCTTTCTGGAAATCCAGATATACCACATCCATTGGCTCCCCGTTATCTACTGCACTGGTAATGTCCTCAAAAAATTCCACTAAATTAGTTAGGCATGACCTGCCCTTTATGAACCCATGCTGCGTCTGCCCAATGGGACAATTTCTATCCAGACGCCTCGCTATTTCTTCCTTGATGATAGATTCCAGCATCTTCCCTACTACCGAAGTTAAGCTCACTGGCCTATAATTTCCTACTCCCTGCCTACCTCCTTTTTTAAACAGTGGTGTCACGTTTGCTAATTTCCAATCCAACGGGACCACCCCAGAGTCTAGTGAATTTTGGTAAATCATCATTAGTGCATCTGCAATTTCCCTAGCCATCTCTTTTAGCACTCTGGGATGCATTCCATCAGGGCCAGGAGACTAGTCTACCTTTAGCCCCATTAGCTTGCCCATCACTACCTCCTTAGTGATAACAATCCTCTCAAGATCCTCACCTGTCATAGCCTCATTTCTATCAGTCGCTGGCATGTTATTTGTGTCTTCCACTGTGAAGACCGACCCAAAAAACCTGTTCAGTTCCTCAGCCAGTTCCTCATTTCCCATTATTAAAACTCCCTTCTCATCCTCTAAAGGACCAATATTTACCTTAGCCACTCTATTTTGTTTTATATATTTGTAAAAACTTTTACTGTCTGTTTTTATATTCTGAGCAAGTTTACTCTCATACTCTATCTTACTCAGACGAGGAGGATAGTGCGGCACCAACCGGGATCTTGGATTCATGTCGCATTACATTCATCCCCCACCATCTGGCCTGGACTTGCAAAATCATACCAACTGTCCTGGATTGAGACAATTCACACCTCTTTAACCTGGGGTTACGCCTAACTCGGGATCTGTAATGAATTGATTACCTGCAAATGCTCGCATTCCAAGCATTGTCTGGCATCTCTGACTTTGTCTATATAAATGTTTCTGGAACATACCTCTCCATTCACCTGAGGAAGGAGCAGTGCTCCGAAAGCTCGTGTTTGAAACAAAGTGTTTGAAACAAACCTGTTGGACTTTAACCTGGTGTTGTAAGACTTCTTACTGTGCTTATCCCAGTCCAATGCCGGCATCTCCACATCATGACTCTTCTTTATAGCTTTTTTAGTAGCTTTCTGTTGCCCCCCTAAAGATTTCCCAGTCCTCTACATGCTGCCGCATGTTGCCGCTGTCACTGGCGGGCAGGGTGCAGTCAGTCAAGATGACGGTGCTCCCGAGGTTTTTGTTCCTGTTCCAGTGCCTCCCCATCCTTATCCCGAAGGCCTTTTATAGGAGGGTCAACAGGAGTATTACGGGATTTGTATGGGCGCGTGGGACTCCGAGGGTGAGAAGGGTGTTTTTGGAGCGGCGCAGGGATAGGGGGGGGCTGGCGCTGCCCAACCTCTGTGGGTACTATTGGGCTGCAAATGCAGCGATGGTGCGTAAGTGGGTAATGGAAGGGGCAGCATGGAAGGGGATGGAGGCGGCGTTATGTGTGGGCACGAGCCTGGAGGCGCTGGTAACGGCACTGTTGCCGCTCCCTCCAACGAGGTATACCACAAGCCCGGTGGTGGCGGCTGTGTTGTTCCTCGTGTCTTAATAAAGCTCGTAGTCTCAAATGTGGAGAAGATGCTTTATTGTGAATTAGTTCTCTCTTCAGAGCTTAACTTACGGCTACCTCAAATGCTGCCTGCTTGTGTGTCTGTGTCCTGCTACGAGTTCTGCCTTCCGTGAAGTGTGTCGGCACTTCCTGTCCCCGTGTATATATAGCTCTCCCGTGCTCCCTCTAGTGCTTGTTCAGTTGTATTGCATCTACTCAGATCTACGATCACCACAGCGGCTACCCTCAAAATTTGGGACCAATGGAGACGGCATAGGGGAGAAGTGGGGGGCTCGATGGAGGCCCCGATACGGGGGAACCATCGGTTTGTCCCAGGGAGAATTGATGGCGGATTTCTGGGCTGGCACAGGGCAGGGGTTAGGAGGTTGAGGGACCTGTTTGTGGAGGGGAGGTTCGCGAGCTTGGGGGAGTTAGAGGGGAAGTTTGAGCTCCCCCCGGAGAACATGTTTAGGTACATCCAGGTTAGGACGTTTGCCAGGCAGCAGGTGGAGGGGTTCCCCTTGCTGCCCCCACGAGGGGTGCGGGATAGGGTGCTCTCGGGGGTGTGGGTTGGAGGAGGGAGGAATTTGGACCTATACCGGGTGATGCAGGAGGTAGACGAGGCCTCGGTGGAGGAACTGAAGGGTAAATGGGAAGAGGAGCTGGGTGAGGAGATTGAGGAGGGGACGTGGGCGGACGCCCTGGAGAGAGTGAATTCCTCCTCTTCCTGTGTGAGGCTTAGCGTCATACAGTTCAAGGTGCTGCATAGGGCCCACATGACTGGGACGAGGATGAGTAGGTTTTTCGGGGGCGAAGACAGGTGTGCGAGGTGTTTGGGGAACCCAGCGGACCACGCCCATATGTTTTGGGTGTGCCCAGCACTGGGGGAGTTTTGGAAGGGTGTAGCAAGGACGGTGTCGAGGGTGGTGGGATCCAGGGTCAAGCCAGGCTGGGGACTCGCAATTTTTGGGGTTGCCGGGAGTGCAGGAGGCAAAAGAGGCCGGTGTTCTGGCCTTTACGTTGTTGCACGTTATGCTATGGGCGCAAAACGCGTTTATTGGGGTGTATTAACTTCCAAGTGCTTAACACCACTAGGCTCTGTTCTATGTATTTATTCAGCTCAGGAGTCGCCAGGTGCCGTATAGACACCGTCACGAGTATTCCAAGGTCAAGTTCAAAGTAATAAAGACGATACACCGATTAGTAAGGTCCAAACGATCAATATTTATTATACAGTTATAATAAATACTCATGCACACACTAAGAGACTAAGCTATGACTAAACTAAAGTAATCAGAATACTTATCTAACAGGAACAGGCAAGGTCAGGGAGCGAGGCCTTCGTCCCGGTCTTGGGCTGCAACCTTCAGCAAGCGTTCTGGTCACTGGGGGGTTTAGCGGGCTTAGTTCGCGTAGCGAGCGTCGTACTGGCACTTACGGTTCGGCGGCTGGTGCTCAACGGCTGGAGTCAGGATACAGCTTCAAGTTCTTGGTCAGGGCCGGAGCACGAAACAACAGACCTTGATCGAAGTTAAGCCGGAGCACAAAAACAACAGACCGGACAACACGAGGTCCCTGTCTTTTATAGGGATCCCATTGTCCTTCCCTCTTCTTGGGCGGGCTTTAACCTTTGGTTATCTATTGGGTCAATTCCTCATCGATACTGTTTTAATTCCCCAATGCGAGGGGGTCTCCGTGATGGGGGGGGCGTTTCTTATGCCCTTTTGTTTGGAGGTTTCTGGTGCCTCGATGTCTGGGCCTTGATTCAAATGTGTCCATTCAGAATCAAATGTTTCTATTGTGTGGGTGTTCAGGTCTGATTGCCTCATTAGTATGCAAAGCGTTTTGCCATTTGCACCTAACTAAGGTCTTTTCACCTGAGCCCAAACTGGTTTCTGCTACTTGCAGAATGCAAAATGCTCTCTTTGCAGACTGCTGTTTTGGCTAAACTGCCTGTTTCCCTGCAGTCTTAGCGCTTGGCTTACTTTGTAGCTCAGCGTCCATTTTAGGTGGCTACATTCCCTCCTTGTGATCCTCACAATCCAAATATTGTGAAGGATCACCTATGTACGTCGCCTTGAGTGCATCTGGGTTGCCTTCTTTGTGTCCCCTGACCTCTTGCCAGTTCCTGGGCTACTCTATCTTAAACTATGGGAAGAAAATTTTTTTACCTTACATCTCTACTTGGCGCTATGTCAAAGGGGACATGCATTACCAAAAATGGGAACCTCTACCTATCACAATTATCCTTAACTTAACTTAAACATTTCCTCACACTCTAAAACCTTAACCATTCACACCACAACATCACACTTCCTAACTCGGCAGTCGAGTATAGGACAATATAATACAGGGTCGAATTTTTATTCATTACACAGTGCTTTATTCATCATGGGGCAAAGGGGATTGATGAAATCGGAAAATAGGAGATCGAACTCCATAGACGGAAGGGCAGGAACGGGAGGCTCTCCTCTTCCACTTCCTCAACCTGAGGGTCTGTACGAGGATAATGAGGATCGCAATCACCAGTAGTGATTCGATTACGTATGACATGGAGTACCATGTCATAAATTTTGTGCACCAGGTCTGAACCTCACTGATCAGAGCTGAGCACTGGGGAGTTGCTGTAAGGGAAACATTTACTGTGGGGGTTGTGGGGGAAACGTGTCTTGCTTCCACACATACAAATATAACATTTAAAAGCAATAGGTGAGCTTCCATCATCTTCAACTTGTTCTTCCTTCTTTCTTCCTCCTGTATGGACAATCCTTGCTTCGATCCCTGTCTCGTCCTTCGAAAGCTATGGGATCAAGCACAGTATCTGTCAATACACAGTTTAAGATCTTTACCTGTTAGTGCATCTGTCTTTTAAATTCCAATTGACCCTTTAAAAATGACTGGCCAAGTCACACCCTGTGACTCCCCTCATTTTTTTTTTCAAAAGCGAATTTGAAGACCAGAATACACCTAACAATCCTTCTCCTGCGAGCCGTCTCGCAGGCTTTGCTCATTTACCATCCGAATGTTCCCGGATGTAAATAGCATGTGGGATGGCGGCCTAAGGGCTGCCTAACGAAAAATGAAAACAAAATTTTGAAAGAAACGTCCGAATGAGTTGCGTATGGGCCGCGACGGGTACGAGTTGGATGGGATCCCCGGGTAGGGCGTGCTGTGCCATACCCGAGCTTGGCTGACCAAAGTGGGTTCTCAGACAGGGCGGGTCCTCAGTGCCGTTTGTCCACTGCCTGAGTAACCTGGATTGAAGCGGGTATGAATGTGTTAACCGTGACTTGCAGCCTCTATTCACCGAATAGAGGGGCACCTAAAAACAATGGAGGAGCCAAGATGCTCCTTCATCTGAAAGCATGAGCTGGGCTTCAGATATTGTAGCCGATAAGGTGAGCTGCTCACCATAGAAGTTCTCAGACGTATCTGCAGATAAACGATTGTGTGTGTAAGGCGGTCACAAGCCTTACAACTTTGAAAAGATCTCCAATCAAACTGGTTTTTTCGGAACCGAAGTTCTCAAAGGTATCGGCGGACAAGCTAACGTGTATGTGAGGTGGTCACAATCTTTTCAGCTGAAAAGAAGATGTCCATCCTCCAACTGAACCATTTACATTCCTGAAAGACAAACAAACATAAAACGATAGACAAACATACGTGCAGGTTCCATCAGAAAGGACATTGTTTCCCTCAAACGATTCCTATTTTACATCATCTGGACACCTCACTTTTCCTCTGTCTCTGTGAACAGGGTCACAAAGGGGTTGCCGTATCGGGATTCAGACACCGTGTCGTCCTGCTCTCCCGGATCCCACTCCCTTGTGTGGATCAGGCATGATATATTCGAATTGTGTGACCGGGGGTCACTTTCGTCATTGCGGACAAGTCTGTATGAATTGTCCCTGTGCCATAGTGTTGTGTCAAGTGTGTTGTCGGGGTAGTCGGGGTCGGGTGGTGGTTCTGGGTTTTTAAGGTAAGTGACTTCCATGGGGTCACTGGAGTCGGGGTCGTAGTTGGTGCAGTGTGGGCTGTATGGCTGTGTGCTGTCGCTGTCCTCAGAGTCAGTGTCTGTCCTGCTGTCTCTGCTGTGGCAGCTTGTGGGCGTTTTGGGGCGTGGTCTGTGGGCGGAGTCGTGGGCGAGTCCGTTGATGAACTGGTCTGTGAGGGGGATGGTGGAAAAGTGTCTCTGGTGGGTGGGGTGAAGTGTTCTGCTGCGTCTAGCAGGACATGGTGAGCATGGTTAGACTGTGTTCCATATGCTTTAAGCTGGTTAATATGAAACCACGCGGTCTTCCCATTAGGATATTTTATCCTGTAAACTGAGGGGCTAATTTTATCCGAAATTGAGTATGGACCGGAATATTTTGGAGCCAAAAAACTGCTGGGGTTGTAAACAGATAACATTACCTGTTGCCCAACCTGGAATTCTGTGGGGTGTACGGTCTTATTAAAACAAGCTGTGCGTTGTTTACGGCGTTTCCCTAGCTGAACTGCGGCTGCGATCTGTGCAGACCTCACAGTCTCAACCAAGTCTTTAACCGTCTTTTCGTGTGTGAGGGCCGTCACCTCGGGGCTGGTCATGTCAAGTCCTAAAAGGAATTCTGTACCTTTCATAGGGCGTCCGGTCATGAGTGTGTGTGGTGTGTAGCCTGTGGAAGTGGAAACAGTGTTCCTTATGAACATGAGTGCAAATGGGAGCACTGAATCCCATGTGGAGTTGTTCTCCTGTACCATTTTTCTAAGCGTTGTTTTTAGGGTCCGATTCATGCGCTCCACAATCCCGCTGGACTGTGGATGATACGCAATGTGGAAATTTTGTTTTATGCCGAATATTGTCAGGACGTTCTTCATGACCCGTCCTGTGAAGTGAGATCCCTGGTCCGAATCAATACTTCGGGGTAAACCCCATCTCGTGAAGATGTGGTGGGTCAGGATCTTTGCAGCTGTCTTAGCAGTATTTGTTCTAGAGGGGAATGCCTCTACCCATTTGGTAAAGGTATCGATGACCACCAGAACGTATTTATAGCCATTCCTACAAGGGGGCAATGGTCCTATAAAATCGATCTGGAGGTTTGTCCAGGGGCCGTTAACTGGGCGAGTATGCCGAAGTTGTGCTTTCTTAGAATACCTCTCCGGGTTATTCTGAGCACAAATAAGGCAATTCTCAATATAATGCGTTACATCAGTCCTGAGATTAGGCCACCAACAGAGCTGTCTGAGGTGCCTCGTTGTTGCATCAATTCCTTGGTGCCCGTGGTTATCATGAAATAAAGCAATCATTGCATTCCTGTCCTGCTGCGGGACCACATAAAGTTGTTCCTTTATGATCACACCCTCATGTGTGGTCAGTGCGTGTTTAAATCTCTCGTACTCTGGCACAAAGTTGCCTTTGAAAACCTCCCTGAGGTCCTTATCCTGCTTCTGTGCTGCTACAAGGTCTTTAATATCTGTCTGTGAGATTTGGACTGCGCTCACAGGGGCGCTAGCTGGTGCGCTAGCTGGGGGGGTCCATAAGTGTCCTCGCCTGGAACCTGCCTTAGCCAGTGCGTCGGCTTTTACATTCCCAGGGGGGGATGACCTATGGTGACTTCTTACCTTTATTATTCCGAAGGTCCTGTCCTTCGCTTTTTCTAAAATATGCTGGAGTAGAGGGGCTGATGGAAGGGGTTTCCCGTCTGCGGAGACAAAACCTCGTGTCCTCCACAGGGGCAGAAAATCGGTTAAACTGTTACAGACATATAAGCTGTCTGAATATATGTCTGCTGGGCTGGGGAAAGAAGCGGGGTGGTCCACTATATACGCTATGGCCGCGAGCTCTGCTGCCTGCGCGCCTAAGTGACCTGGTAGTTTTAGAGCTATCTCTTCGAGAGCGCGCCCCTGCGCGTCCTCTACATAGATGCCGCATCCTGTGATACGCTCACCTTCTAAAACTGTGGAGGAACCGTCTACGTAAATCCTCAGTGGTCCACACGTGTCTGTGGGTTGGGGGCTTTGTTTTGGGTTCCCTATCTTCCTGGGGGGTGTCTTTGCGATAAAGGGTCCTGTGTTATGTAAGGGGGCTACAATTTCACAGTCATGGGGCTGTCCTGGGTATTGGAGGTTGTCTGCTAAATATGTGTGTGTGCGGGTCCGTTTTACTGTAATGTCCCGTCCTTGTAAGAGTAGTGTCCATCTAGCTGCCCTAATCTGGCTAACTGAACCGTCCTTCAGTCGACCGTCTAGGAGTAGCTGTGTGGGTGTGTGTTCGGTCAGAATAGTAATGGGGTTGAGTCCGGTAATGTATGAGAAGTATTGTACTGCCCAGAAGACAGCAAGGAGGTGCCTCTCACAGGCAGAGAATCCTTGTTCTACCGGGTCTAACAGTCGGGAGGCATAAGCCACTGGTCTTAGCTGCTCGTGCCGTTCCTGAAGCAACACGGCCGAGAGGGTCAGATCGGTGCTCGCCACCTCTATTGCATAGGGGGAAAGTTGGTCTGGGACTAGCAGCGCGGGTGCTGCGCTAAGGGCTCGTTTTAACTCCTCCACAGCCTCTGTATGCTGCGGAAGCCATTCCCAGGGGGCTCCTTTCTTAAGGAGGTCTGAGAGTGGGGCGGCTTTTGTCGCGAATCCGTCGATGTGGTTCCGACAATAGCCAACCAGTCCTAAAAACGACCGGAGGGCCGAAACATTTTGGGGAAGGGGCAATTTGACAATCGAATCAATTCTTTTGAATTCGATCTCGCGTTTGCCGTGTGTGATGACTGTTCCCAAATACATCACTTTATTTTCCAAAATCTGGGCCTTTCTCGGGTTAACTTTACATCCAATTGAAGTCAACAGTTCCAGGAGTTCGGCCAGAAGCGTAATGTGCTCTGCCTTTGTGTCTGTCTGCAGTAGTAGGTCGTCTACATACTGTACCAGACATTCGGGGCGGGAGAATTTCTCTAAACCACTTGCCAGCTGTCGGTGGAAAATGGAGGGGGAATTGTGGAATCCTTGTGGGAGGCATGTCCACGTATACTGCTGTGATTTGAAGGTGAAGGCAAATTTGTACTGGCACGCTTTTGCCAATGGTATTGACCAGAATCCGTTACTGATGTCCAATACCGTGAAGTATTTGGAGTTGAGTCCCTGCTTGAGCATGGTCTCGGGACTAGTAGCTACCGTTGGGGCTACTGCCGGGGTTACTTTGTTGAGTTCCCGATAATCGATGGTCAGATGCCATGATCCATCGGGCTTCCTCACTGGCCAAATAGGGGCATTATTGGTCGAGGCTACTGTTCTGAGCACACCTTGCTCCAATAAGCTTCCTATCACCTTTTCTATTTCCACCTCTGCTTCCAGGGGAAATCTATACTGTTTCTGTGGTCGGGGGTCCTGTCCGGTAACGTGAACTGGTCCAGTCATTCTGCCACAGTCATGACGGTGACTGGCAAATGCTGTCCTGTGTTTGTTCGCCATGATGTGGAGATGCCGGCGTTGGACTGGGGTGAGCACAGTAAGAAGTCTTACAACACCAGGTTAAAGTCCAACAGGTTTGTTTCAAACACGAGCTTTCGGAGCACGGCTCCTTCTTCAGGTGAATGTTCCGAAAGCTCGTGTTTGAAACAAACCTGTTGGACTTTAACCTGGTGTTGTAAGACTTCTTACTGTGTTTGTTCAGTAGGGCTTTTATTTGTCTGTCGGTGTGGAGTGTAGTCAGGTCAAATGAGTACTCTCCCACTGCGCTAATCCGATTAGCGTAGTCTCCTACTGTGAGGGTGGCTGGTGCTCTGTCTGATCTAGCCATTCGCCAGACACACTGGTTCACTGGGTCGAATGACAAGCTATGAGCGTTCATAAAATCTATCCCCAGGATGTGTTCTGCTGTCCGGGGAAGATTTACTAATACAACGGGGTGTTTGGTTGAGATGTTCCCTAGCTGGATCGCTACGGGTGCTGTGATATGTCCCTGCTGCGAGTGTCCGGTGAACCCGCTAAGTGTAATGGTGGATGTGGTCGGCCACGTGTCTGCGTGTGCCGTGGTCGTAGAGTTAATGGTGGTGCGGGAGCCTCCTGTGTCCCAAAGTAACTCTATGGGCTTCCCTTTTACTCTCGCTGTGACTACGGGTCTCCCTGATGGATCCCATAGTGTGTCACAGATCCAAGTGGGGGAGCCCGAACACCGTCAGTTCGTCTCGTCCACATTGGTGGGTCCTGACTGTACTGCTATATTGTGGATGGGTTTTGCCTTACTGCGGTTCAGAGTGCCTGTCTGCTGGCCTCTCTGAGATCGCTGGGGTGCATTGCATTCCTTTGCCCAATGCCCTAACTGTCCACAGTTATACCATTCCTGTCCTTTCTGTTGTGGGCTGCTCTTCCCTTCATTTACCCATGCGGGTTTCTGGTGCTCTCTCACTGCCTGAATATCTGCTGCAGCCTGAGCCTCTTCTGGGGATTGAACCTTACTCTTTCCCTGAATAGATTGCTCCCAAGCGCGGGACAACCTTTTCAGGACCCATTTCTCATTATGGGCCTCTTCTGAGGGGTCATAACTGTTGCAAGCGCTCTGTCCTGCCTCTGTCGCGTGTGAGATTATGGTGCGCGTCCATTTGACCATATTTTCCCGGTTCAAATGCGCTCTATTTAAATCGCCGAAAACTGCGTTGAAATGAATCCACAGCCTTCCTGCGAATGCTGTGGGGTGTTCGGATCTTTTCTGCCGGCACTTATTAAGTCCTTCTACGGGGTCACCTCGATTATACCCTATGGCATCTAAAATGGAGGTGTGCATCTCCTCTAGGGTGCCTCCTGCAACGTTCTGTGGGTCGGGGAGGGCTGCTACTACTGACTGGTCTAAGCTCAGAACTGTGAGCTTAACCTGCTCTCTCTCATCCAGGCCGTACATGGTCGCCTGTTGCTTTACTTTAGCGAAAAACTGGTGGGGGTCTGCGGTGGGGAGGAACGGAGTGATCTTCTCACATGCGTCCCTGAGCTGGGTTACAGTTAAGGGGGTGGTGTAGGTTATATCTGGTGCGCCTTCTGTTATAGCTTTTCTCTGCGTGGTTACGGGATTCATGGGTGCGGTTATGATCTGATCTGTGGGGGGTGGGGGTGCTTGCCTTTTCTGTTGTGCTGCTGGCGCACATGTTCCCTGAACATATCGCTGCGCTGTCTCACTTAATTCTTGCCAATCTGGGGCATTTTCTCCATCTAACTGGGTTCCAAAGGTGCTTTGAAACCCATTTTGCACCGAAAGCAGCGATTGCAGCTCTGCAATCTGTTTCCTGCATTTCGCGTGATCCACAGTACTTTGCCTTTGCTCTGTGGTTGCAGCATGGAGTGCTCTCAAAGCTGCTTTGAGATCAGAGCATTGCCTCTGCAAAGCCTCCACCTGCTTGTCTGATTCCTCTCTTATCAGAACGGCACGTTGCACGTCCTGATAAGCCTTTTCGTACTGGGTCTGGGAACTGCTGAGATGGGCTAGACAAGACTGGTGTGCCCTCTTGGCATCATCCACCTCTCTACCTTTCTCTGCCAACTTCCCTCTTAGATCCAGATTTTCCTTCTCAATGTCCCTGACATCGACCTTACTCATTCGGTTCCTTTCTTCTAAATCTGCCCGGAGCGTCCTGACGACCTCCTCTGTGCCTCGCAACTGTGCCAAACAGGACACGATTGCCATCGGCTTACGTGCTTTACTAAGGTTCTTTTTGTGAATTTGAGAGAGGTTCTCCCACCAAGTATGTCCTATACTCCCGGGACCTGTCTCCTCATTCAAACAAAACTCTTTCCAAAGGGGCCATCCCTTTCCTTGCAGATACTTGCGGAGTTCCAGCTCCCACGTGGGACACTGACCTACCCTGCTACTGCTGCTGGTCGCTGCGACCACAAACCTTTCTGGATCCATCAGACGTTCCATTGCCTGCATGGCCATTTTCTCTGACTCTCTTTTAGTTAATTTGGAACAGGGGGTTGCTGGGGTTGTGTTTCAAGAAACGGGTACGGCTTACACTATGTTCCGTTCACAAAACTACCGAACGTTTGTCGCAACAAAAATGCTTTCAGTTTTACCTTACAGCCCTGTTAGTACGCATGCACTAAACACACTTCCGAATTACGCTTATTAGTTTGAACACCTTGAATACTCGTGATTTTCTTTACTTTCTTACTTTCTCTGTAATTTGGAGTTCTAATTCAAATTTCAGGGTCCTGGACGGTGTGGGGTTTCCACTTACAACCGTGTCCCGTCAGGAAGTCGCCACTAAATGTTGCACGTTGTGCTATGGGCGCAAAACGCGTTTATTGGGGTGTATTAACTTCCAAGTGCTTAACACCACTAGGCTCTGTTCTATGTATTTATTCAGCTCAGGAGTCGCCAGGTGCCGTATAGACACCGTCACGAGTATTCCAAGGTCAAGTTCAAAGTAATAAAGACGATACACCGATTAGTAAGGTCCAAACGATCAATATTTATTATACAGTTATAATAAATACTCATGCACACACTAAGAGACTAAGCTATGACTAAACTAAAGTAATCAGAATACTTATCTAACAGGAACAGGCAAGGTCAGGGAGCGAGGCCTTCGTCCCGGTCTTGGGCTGCAACCTTCAGCAAGCGTTCTGGTCACTGGGGGGTTTAGCGGGCTTAGTTCGCGTAGCGAGCGTCGTACTGGCACTTACGGTTCGGCGGCTGGTGCTCAACGGCTGGAGTCAGGATACAGCTTCAAGTTCTTGGTCAGGGCCGGAGCACGAAACAACAGACCTTGATCGAAGTTAAGCCGGAGCACAAAAACAACAGACCGGACAACACGAGGTCCCTGTCTTTTATAGGGATCCCATTGTCCTTCCCTCTTCTTGGGCGGGCTTTAACCTTTGGTTATCTATTGGGTCAATTCCTCATCGATACTGTTTTAATTCCCCAATGCGAGGGGGTCTCCGTGATGGGGGGGGGGCGTTTCTTATGCCCTTTTGTTTGGAGGTTTCTGGTGCCTCGATGTCTGGGCCTTGATTCAAATGTGTCCATTCAGAATCAAATGTTTCTATTGTGTGGGTGTTCAGGTCTGATTGCCTCATTAGTATGCAAAGCGTTTTGCCATTTGCACCTAACTAAGGTCTTTTCACCTGAGCCCAAACTGGTTTCTGCTACTTGCAGAATGCAAAATGCTCTCTTTGCAGACTGCTGTTTTGGCTAAACTGCCTGTTTCCCTGCAGTCTTAGCGCTTGGCTTACTTTGTAGCTCAGCGTCCATTTTAGGTGGCTACAACGTCCCTAGTAGGCCTGGGTCAATGATATGGCGGGGTTTCTCAAATTGTAGAGGGTAAAATTTGTCCTGAGGGGATCAGTACAGGGATTTTTTAGGCGGTTACAGCCTTTCCTTGACCTCCTGGCAGAACGGTAGGAAAATAGGCCGGCAGCAGCAGCAACCCGGGGGGGGGGGGGGGGGGTTTGTTTCGAGGGAGGGGAGAAATGTGTACATGTGTTTATTGAATATGCCGGGTGCTAATCTATTTCTTCTTTTTGTAGTTACTGTGGGGGGGGGGGGGGGGGGGGGTTGGGTTGGGGGTTAGTGTGTTTTTTCTTTTGTGAAAATCTCAATAAAAATTATTTTAAAAGAAAGTGTGAACCTGTGGTCGATACAGATGGGGGCCATAGTGGACATTTTAGTTAGGCCGAAGTATTAGACATAGAACAGTACAGCACAGAACAGGCCCTTCGGCCCTCAATGTTGTGCCGAGCCATGATCACCCTACTCAAACCCACGTATCCACCCTATACCCGTAACCCAACAACCCCCCCTTAACCTTACTTTTATTAGGACACTACGGGCAATTTAGCATGGCCAATCCACCTAACCCGCACATCTTTGGACTGTGGGAGGAAACCGGAGCACCCGGAGGAAACCCACGCACACAGGGGGAGGACGTGCAGACTCCACACAGACAGTGACCCAGCCGGGAATCGAACCTGGGACCCTGGAGCTGTGAAGCATTTATGCTAACCACCATGCTACCTTGCTGCCCCGCCTCACGTTGCCACCACCACTGGGCTTCTTGAGTGTTTAGTTAGATGGGATTGGAGTGTGGTCATGACTAGAGCTTGGAGGGGCATCCCTCTGCAGGAATTCTCCTCCATCCTCACCCATTCCACTTCCGGAATGGATCATTCACCATCCACTCACTCTTTCTGCTGTGGCTACCCAGTGGTAGAACTGTAGGTTTGGAAAGGCCAGGCCTCCCATACTTTTTTTCTTTGTAGAACCTTTTTTCGGGTTCTCGGGTTCTTCCCCAACAACACAAACACCCTGATAAGTTTATCCACTGTGCTGAAGAAAGTCTTGAGGATGTAGATCGGGAGGGATCTGAACAGTAAGAGGAACCTGGGCAATACGTTCATTTGTATCGTCAGCACTCTCTCTGCCAGCGGGTGTGGGAGTGCAGCCCACCTCTGCAGGTCCTCCACCAGACACTTCAGGTTCCATTTGTGGATCTGTGTCCAGTTGTAGGTAATTTGGAACCCCAGGTGGTGGAATATGTTTTGGGCGTGTTTGGACGGTAGTCCCTCCAGCTCTGCCCCTCTCCCTATGCAGTAGTTTCATCCAGGAGTTGAACCCTGATCCAAGCCAAACCGCTCAAGTACATCTTTGCGGTACTTCAACTCGACTCTGCCGAAGGCCTTTTCTGTGTCCATGGAGATGATCACTTTTGGAGTTCTCTCCCCTGATGGGGTCATTATCACGTTCAGCAGGCGCCTGATATTCGACTCCATGTTAGCTGTCTGCCCCTGACAAAACCCATCTGGTCCTCTACGACCACCTCCGGTACGCAGTTCTCCAGCTGCCTCGTCAGGGTTTTTGCCAGGAATTTTGCATCTACATTAAACAGCAAGATGTGTCTGCAGGACCCACACTCAGTCGGGTCTTTGTCCTTTTTGGGTATCAGTGATATTGAGAGGGTGGCACGGTGATGCAGTGGTTAGCACTGCTGCCTCATGGCGCCAAGGACCAGGTTTCGAGCCCCGGGTCACTGTCCGTGTGGAGTTTGCACATTCTCCCTGTGTCTGCGTGGGTTTCACCCCCACAACCCAAAGATGGGCAGAGTAGGCGGATTGGCTATGCTAAATTGCGCCTTAATTGGGAAAAAAAAGAATTGGGTATTCTAAATTTAGTTTCAAAAATAAATAATATTGAGGCTTGCACAAGGGTTGTGGCAGGGCGCTCCTTACCAGCAAGTCTGCAAACATGTCCCGCACGTTCGGGGCCAGTGCCAGTGCTAATGTTTTGTAGAAGTCCACCAGGAATGCATCTGGCCACGGTGCCTTCCCCACCTGCATGGAGTTGATACTCTCCATCACTTCCACATTTGTAGCTTTTTTCTCTCCACCAGAAACTCTACCCTTGTGGATTACCGCTGTCCACCTCCAGTATGGAGTCGACCAGCTGTTGACCATTCGTGCCTTTGCGTGCTTTGTACATGATAATCTCTCCTCTTATCACAGCCTTCAGCACCTCCCAGATCGTGGAGGGTGAGACCTCCCCATTCTGGTTGTTGGTAACGTACCCGTCTATGGCCTGTGATAACGTTTCGCAAAATGCCTTATCTACATGGCGGGCCACATCCAACTTCCATGGGGGGCATTGGGCCTGGCCCATCTCCAACCTCACATCCATGTAGTGCGGAGCGTGGTCAGAGGTTACGATTGCAGAGTATTCTCCTCTTACTATCCCTAAAAACACTGATTTCCCCTGGGTGTGTGAACCTCTATGTATCCACTGCCCCCATCTGTTCCATGAACTTGCCTAGTTTCTTTGCCATGTTTGATGTTTTCCCAAGTTGGGGTTTGATCAGTCTGTCTGTGGGTCCTGTACACAGTTGAAGTGCCCCCCCCCTCCCCCCCACCCCCTTCTTTATGAATTCCGTATCGTCCCAGTTGGGAGCATGCATGTATACAAGGACCACTAGTGCCCCTTCCAGGGCACCACTAACCATGACATACCGTCCGCTTGGTCCGTAAACACTGTCCTCTTATTAAGTTGAATGGCTACACCCTTAGTTCTCATCCCGCAGCATGAATGGTAGGTCTGTCCCACCCAGCCACGTTCTTACCTGCAGTCAGTCCTCCTCCCTCAGGGTTTCCTTCCTTGGAGGAAAACTGTGATGGCCTTCATACTGTTCAGGTTGTCAAAGACTCTAAATCTTTTCACTGGGCCATTCTAGGTGACTATTCTGATGGGGGGGGGGGGTTCTGTTCCCCCCTTTCCTGCAGGGTCAACCATATTCATAGAATTTACAGTGCAGGAGGCCATTCGGCCCATTGAGTCTTCACCGGCTCTTGGAAAGAGCATCCTACCCAAGCCCACACCTCCACCCTATCCCCATAACCCAGTAACCCCACCCAACACTAAGGGCAATTTTGGACACGAAGGGCAATTTATCATGGCGAATCCACCTAACCTGCACATCTTTGTACTGTGGGAGGAAACCGGAGCACCCGGAGGAAACCCACGCACACACGGGGAGGATGTGCAGACTCCACACAGACAGTGACCTAAGCCAGAATCGAACCTGGGACCCTGGAGCTGTGAAGCTCCATTGTGCTATCCACAATGCTACCGTGCTGCCCATAACTACCTTGTGGATGAGCCCCTGCACTCTGGGGTTTCCCTTTGTCCAGGGACCACCCAAGATGACCATCAACTACGTGTCCACCATGTGGGTGATCCCCTGCACAACAGGGTTTCCCTGTGTTTGGGGACCCTCCAGAGTGGCTGTTTGCGGTGTCATTGTGTTCCTTGCTGCCATGTGTGATCTGTCATAGCCAGCCTAGCGCCCTTCCCCCCATTCCTCTGTTATCCTGCTGAGACTGGTTCTCTTCCCCTTCCCCACCTTGAGTGACCCCCATTTTACACCCCCCCAGTTTACCCTCCATGATATCCCCCATTTGTAGTGTTCTAACCCCCCCCCGGCACTCTCACCTCGACAGGAGATGTGCTGCGGCCCCCCTTCTCGCTTATACTTCCTGGTGTTAGCTTACCCGCTAGGATGGCGGCCCCACTCCTCAGTTCGATCTGTACCTCCACCACCCCCAACCGCTAAGTGTCTATTCCCCCTTCCTCCTCCTCACCCCCTTGATGCAACATCAATTCACTCGGAGACTCGAGTCGAAGTAAGCAGTGGTTTTAATGAGCTTACAACTTTGCCTACCTGCGACCGGTACATTACTGAAGGCGGTCCCGCAGGTCTGCTGCTCTTATACTTCCTATAAGGGGTGGAGCCATGGGCAGAGCCCGTACATGCTCCACATCTCCCCCTGTGGGTGAAGCCACACAGTGGCCCACAGATGGAGCCCACAGGGTTAATAGCATGGTATAATGTTACACAGTATACTGGTGAATTAACAGTATTTATACATTCACCACATTCACCGCCTGTAAAAAAAAAAAGTCTGGCGGGGGTGACGGGTTCACAAATTCAGTCGGTCCGGCGCCCGGATCGTACGTCGCAACCGATGAAGCACTGGTGTCGCAGCCATTTCGGGTGGCTGTGGAAGTGTGTTCGGTGCGGGCCCGGTGGTGGACTCCGGGGACGGCTCTTCCAGAGTTTTGTTCCTGCGGACTGGTGTGCTGTGTGGAAGGGAGCGCGGAAACCAAATAGGTGTGGGGGCGCAGGACACGGTGGGTTGGGCGGGGTATAGTGTGGGGGGTGAATTAGTGGTGGAGGAGCCTGCGGGCGCCAGCTCTCGGAGGGAGACGGTATCCTGCCGGCCGTCGGGGTGTTCGACATATGCATAGTGTGGGTTCGAGTGCAGGAGCTGGACCCTCTCTACCAGGGGGTCGGTCTTATGGGTCCGAACGTGTTTCCGAAGGAGGACAGGGCCTGGTGTCCTCAGCCAGGACGGAAGCGAGGCCACTGTGGTAGTTCCCCTAGAGAAGATAAACAAGCGGTCATGAGGAGTCTGGTTTGTGGCCGTGCAAAGGAGGGACCTAATAGCGCGGAGCGCATCGGGGAGGACCTCCTGCCAGTAGGAAACCGGGAGATTCCTGGACTGTAGGGTCAGTAGGACGGTCTTCCAGACCGTTACGTTCTCCCTCTCCACCTGCCCGTTTCCCCTGGGGTTGTAACTGGTAGTCCTGCTCGAGGCGATGCCCTTACTGAGCAGGTACTGACGTAGTTCGTCGCTCATGAAGGACGAGCCCCTGTCACCGTGGACATAATTGGGTAAACCAAACAGAGTGAAGACGCTGTGCAGGGCTCTGATAACCGTGGGGGTGGAAACGGGGGAACTCATCTATAATGTTAAGGAAATAGGTATTACGATTATTTGAGGGGAGGGGCCCTTTGAAATCAATACTGAGGAGTTCAAAGGGCCGGGAAGCCTTTACCAGGTGGGCCTTATCTGGTCGATAGAAGTGCGGTTTACACTCCGCACAGATTTGGCAATTCCTGGTTACAGCTTTGACCTCCTTGGTGGAGAAGGGCAGGTTGCGGGCCTTGATGTAATGGGTGAGCCGGGTGACTCCCGGGTGGCAGAGGTCGTCGTGGATAGCCTGTAGTTGGTCGTCTTGCGCGCTGGTGCATGTGTTGCGGGACAGGGCATCTGGGGGCTCGTTGAGCTTCCCAGGACGATATACTATATTGTAATTAGAGGTGGAGAGTTCGATCCTCCACCTCAAGATCTTATTATTTTTGATCTTGCCCCGCTGCGAATGATCAAACATGAAGGGAACCGATCTTTGGTCGGTGATGAGGGTAAACATCCTACCAGCGAGGTAGTGCCTCCAGAGCCACACGGCTTCCACGATGGCTTGAGCTTCTTTTTCGACCGAGGAGTGTCAAAGTTTGGAGGTGGAGAGGGTGCGTGAAAAAAACGCTACCGGCCTGCCTCTTGGTTAAGGGTGGCGGCAAGAGCGACCTCTGATGCGTCGCTCTCCACCTGGAAGGGGACAGACTCGTCCACCGCACTCAAGGTGGCTTTGGCGATGTCCGCCTTGTTGCAGTTGAAGGTGTGGCGAGCTTCGGCTGACAGTGGGAAAAGGGTGGCCTTAAATAGTGGGCGGGCTTTGTCCGCATACTGGGGGACCCACTGGGCATAATAGGAAAAAAATCCAAGGCACCTCTTGAGGGCCTTGGGACAGTGAGAGAGAGGGAGTTGTAGGAGAACAAAGAACAAAGAAAATTACAGCACAGGAACAGGCCCTTCGGCCGTCCCAGACTGCGCCGATCCAGATCCTTTAAACCTGTCGCCTATTTTCCAAGGATCTACTTCCCTCTCTTCCCCTCCCGTTCATATATCTGTTTAGATGCATCTTAAATGATGCTATCGTGCCCGCCTCTACCACCTCTGCTGGCAAAGTGTTCAGGCACGCACCACCCTCTGAGTAACAAACTTCCCACGCACATCTCCCTTAAACTTTCCCCCTCTCACCTTGAAATCGTGACTCCTTGTAATTGACACCCCCACTCTTGGAAAAAGCTTGTTGCTATCCACCCTGTCCATACCTCTCATAATTTTGTAGACCTCAATCAGGTCCCCCCTCATCCTCCGTCTTTCCAACGAAAACAATCCTAATCTACTCAACCTTTCTTCATAGCTAGCACCCTCCATACCAGGCAACATCCTGGTGAACCTCCTCTGCACCCTCTCTAAAGCATCCACATCCTTCTGGTAATGTGGTGACCAGAACTACACGCAGTATTCCAAATGTGGCCTAACTAAAGTCATATACAACTGTAACATGACCTGCCGACTCTTGTACTCAATATCCCTTCCAATGAAGGCAAGCATGCTGTATGCCGTCTTGACCACTCTATCGACCTGCGTTGCCACCTTCAGGGTACAATGGACCTGGACTCCCAGATCTCTCTGGATATCAATTTTCCCCAGGACTCTTCCATTGACCGTATAGTCCGCTCTTGAATTAGATCTTCCAAAATGCATCACCTCGCATTTGCCTGGATTGAACTCCATCTGCCATTTCTCTGCCCAACTCTCAAATCTATCTATATTTTGCTGTATTCTCTGACAGTTTGCCTCGCTATCTGCAACTCCACCAATCTTAGTATCATCTGCAAACTTGCTCATCAGACCACCTATACATTCCTCCAGATCACTTATGTATATCACAAACAACAGTGGTCTGAGCACGGATCCCTGTGGAACACCACTAGTCACCTTTTTCCATTTTGAGACACTCCCTTCCACCACTACTCCCTGTCTCCTGTTGCCCAGCCAGTCCTTTACCCATCTAGCTAGTACACCCTGAACCCCATACGACTTCACTTTTTCCATCAACCTGCCATGGGAAACTTTATCAAACGCCTTACTGAACAGCCCTTCCCTCATCAATTAACTTTGTCACTTCCTCAAAGAATTCTATAAGTTTGTAAGACATGAACTTCTCTGCACAAAACCATACTGCCTATCACTGATAAGTCTATTTTCTTCCAGATGTGAATAGATCCTATCCCTCAGTATCTTCTCCAACAGTTTGCCTACCACTGACATCAAGCTCACAGGTCTATAATTCCCTGGATTATCCCTGCTACCCTTCTTAAGCAAAGGGACAACATTAGCAATTCTCCAGTCCTCCGGGACCTCACCCGTGCTCAAGGATGCTGCAAAGATATCTGTTAAGGCCCCAGCTATTCGTCCCTTGCTTCCCTCATTAACCTGGGATAGATCCCATCCGGACCTGGGGACTTGTCCACCTTAATGACTTTAAGAATACCCAAAACTTCCCCCTTCCTTATGCCGACTTGACCTAGAGTATTTAAACATCCATCCCCAGCGTCAACATCCGTCATGTCCCTCTCCTTGGTGAATACTCATTAAGTACTCATTAAGCATCTCACCCATTTCCTCTGACTACACGCATAAATTCCCTCTTTTGTCTTTGCGTGGGCCAATCCTTTCTCTAGTTACCCTCTTGCTCCTTATATACGAATAAAAAGCTTTGGGATTTTCCTTAACCCTGTTAGCGAAAGATATTTCATGACCCCTTTTAGCCCTCTTTACTGAGCGTTTGAGATTTGTCCTACTTTCCCAATATTCCTCAAAAGCTTAATCAGTTTTAAGTTGCCTAGATCTTATGTATGCTTCCTTTTTCATTTTAGCTAGTCTCACAATTCCACCCGTCATCCATGGTTCCCTAATCTTGCTATTTCTTTTTTTTTTATAAATTTAGATTACCCAATTATTTTTTCCAATTAAGGGGCAATTTAGCGTGGCCAATCCACCTACTCTGCACATTTTTGGGTTGTGGGGGCGAAACCCACGCAGACACGGGGAGAATGTGCAAACTCCACATGGACAGTGACCCAGAGCCGGGATCGAACCTGGCACCTCAGCGCTGTGAGGCGGTTGTGCTAACCACTAGGCCACCGTGCTGCCCTATCTTGCTATTTCTATCCCTCATTTTCACAGTGACATGTCTGTCCTGCACTCTAATCAACCTTTCCTTAAAAGACTCCCACATTTCAAATGTGGATTTACCCTTAAAAAGCTGCTTCCAATCCACATTCCCTAGCTCCTGCCGAATTTTGTTATACTTGGCCTTTCTCCAGTTCATCACTCTTCCTTTAGGACCACTCTCGTCTTTGTCCATGAGTATTCTAAAACTTACGGAATTGTGATCGCTATTTCCAAAGTAATCACCGACTGAAACTTCAACCACCTGGCTGGGATCATTCCCCAATACCAGGTCCAGTATGGCCCCTTCCCGAGTTGGACTATTTACATAGGGGGTGCATACGGTCAGGGTCGGGCCCTAGGACCCCATTTTCCACGATGTAGCCGAGGATGGCTAGCCTGATAGTGCGGAAAATGCATTTCCCCTTGTTGTAAGTGAGGTTAAGTTTTTGGGCAGTTTGGAGAAATCAATGGAGGTTGGCGTCGTGGTCCTGCCGATCATGGCCGCAGATGGTGATGTTATCGAAGTACGGAAACGTGGCCCGCAGTACTGGTCCACCATTCGGTTCATCGCTCGTTGGAACACCGAAACCCCGTTCGTGACGCCAAAGGGGACCCGGAGGAAATGAAAAAGTCGGCCATCTGCTTCAAACGCCGTGTAGTGGCGGTCCTCCGGTCGGATTGGGAGTTGGTGGTATGCAGACTGGAGAACACGCAGTAGTGTGCGATCTGATTCACCATGTCTGCAATCCGGGGAAGGGGGTACGCATCAAGGTGTGTAAACATGTTAATGGTCTGGCTGTAATCAACTTTTCCCCGGTCTTGCCGACCACCACCTGAACTCTCCAGGGGCTATTGCTGGCTTCTATGACTCCTTCCCGCAAGAGACGCCGGACCTCAGACCTAATAAATGCCCTGTCCTGCATACTATACCTCCTGCTTCGAGTGGCTACTGGCTTGCAGTCTGCGGTGAGGTTAGCGAAGAGGGGAGGGTTGTCGCTATTTAGGGTTGCGAGGCTGCATATAGTGAACGGGGGCAGGGGTCCACCAAAACTAAGAGTTAGGCTCCTGAGATTGCACTGAAAATCGAGTCCTAAGAGAAGAGGTCTGGGAGCACGTACAATTGAAAATTAGTATACTCGGCGCCCTGTATCGTTAAGGTTGCAGTAGTGCGCCCTTGGATTTGTATTGAGTGCGACCCAGAGGCGAGGGAGGTTGTTGCGTCAGGAATATCGGGAGCGAACAGCGTCTTACCAAATCCGGGTGGACAAAGCTCTCGGTGCTTCCGGAGTCGAACAGGCAAGGTGTTTCGTATCCGTTAACCCGGACGGCCATCATGGAGCTCTTGAGGTGCTTGGGTCGCGACTGGTCCAAGGTGACTGCACTGAGTTGAGGGTAGTCGGCGGCGTGGTCGGCGGTGCTGGGGTGGCCCCGTGATGGCTGTCCATGCAGGTCATCTGCGTCGAGTGGCCAAGATGATCACGTGGCGGGTGGCGAGGGAGATGATGCCCAAGATGGCTGCCCCCATTGATCGCACGTAGCGGGTGGTGAGGAAGGTGGCGCCCAAGATGACGGCCCCCATGGATCGCACGTGGCTGGCCGCGTGGGGGAGGATGGCCAAGGTGGCAGCCCCCGTGAGTCACACTTGTTGTGCGGAGTCGGGGTCGTCAGACATGCTGCCACATTATGGGGTCTGCGGGCCTGAGAGTCGGTGGATCGAGTTTGTGCGTTCGAGCTCGAGTGTTTGGGCTTGGCCAGGCAGACCTTTGCGAAGTGTCCTTTTCGCCCGCATTGTTGCCGGGGGTGTTGAGGCTGGCCGCAAAAATGGCAAGATATCCCCCCGTGGTGGACGGGCGGCCGCGCGGCGCAAGCCTGGGGTAGCCTCTGGTTGGGGGCCCACAAGGGAGTCGGGTGATCGGCTGGGAACGCAGTGAGACTCTGAAAAGCGACCTCCAGCAAGGTCGCCAGTTTTACCGTGTCCTCCAGGTCCCCGGCCCCTTTTTCGAGCAGGCGCTGCCTCACATAGTTCGATCGGACCCCCACAACGTAAACGTCTCGGACGGCGAGTTCCATGTGCTGAGTGGCTGTAAAGGCCTGATAGTTACAGTCGCGCGCGAGGGCTTTGAGGTCGCGCAGATAGTCATCTGGCGACACCCTGGGGTGCTGGCGGCGAGTAGTGAAGATATGTCGCGCGTAGACTTCATTCACAGGCCGCACGTAGATGCGTTTGAGTATCGCGAGGGCCTCAGTATAGGAGGTGGCTTCGTTGAGTTGGGCAGAAATGCGATGGCTCACCCGTGCGTGGAGAAGACACAATTTCTGTTCGTCCATGACGGATGACGTCAACGACGCGGCCAGGTAGGCCTTGAAACACCGAAGCCAATGTGAAAAAATTTATTTCGCCTCCGTGGCCTGTGGATCGAGTTCCAGTCTGTCAGGTTTGAGGGCTGACTCCATAGTAGTTCTCGGAGCTGATTAAATTGATGCGACCATCAATTCACTCGGAGACTCAAGTCGAAGTAAACAGTGGTTTTAATGAGCTTACAACTTTGCCTGCCTGCGACCGGTACATTACTGAAGGCGGTCCCACAGGTCTGCTGCTCTTATACTTCCTATAAGGGGCGGAGCCATGGGCAGAGCCCGTACATGCTCCACATCTCCCCCTGTGGGTGAAGCCTTACAGTGGCCCATGGATGGAGCACACAGGGTTAATAGCATGGTATAATGCAACACAGTATACTGGTGAATTAACAGTATTTATACATTCACCACACCCCTCTTGCACCCTGCTGCTCATCCCCCTTCCTTCTGGTACTTAGCTTCACTGTGCAAACAGTTTCTCAATGTCCCAATATGTTAAGGTTTTTGGATCTTTGCTGGTTCTGTCACAGTCTTCCCAGCCCATGTTTGTGGACAAATTTGTCCATGTCCGCCAATGCGGTAAAGTAATATTCTCTACCCTGGAAGGTAACCCAGAGCTTGTCTGGGTACTGCATTCCGAACTTCACCTTGTTCTTATAAAAAGTCTGCCTTGGCTTTGTTGACTTCTGCCCGGCGCTTGGCCAGGTATGCCCCAATGTCTTGGTGTACCCTGATCAAATGTCCCTCCCAGTTGCAGGACCTTGTCTGTCTGGCCCAGTTCAGGATTCTTTCCCATTTTTGGCACTGGTGTAGCTTCACGATGATGGCCCTCAGTTGTTCCCTAGCCTTGGACTTTAGCCAAAGTGACCTGTGGGCTCTGTCTACTTCTGGCAGCTTGGGGACGCTACCAATGGTTTAGCACACTGGGCTAAATAGCTGTCTTTTAAAGCAGACGAAGGCAGGCCAGCAGCACGGTTCAATTCCCGTACCAACCTCCCTGAGCAGGCACTGGAACGTGGTGACTAGGTGCTTTTCACAGTAACTTCATTGAAGCCTAATTGTGACAATAAGCAATTTTCATTTCATTAAGGGGCTGGTTTAGCACAGTGAGCTAAACAGCTGGCTTGTGATGCAGAGCAAGTCCAGCAGCGTGGGTTCAATTCCCGTACCGGCCTCCCCGAACAGGCGCCGGAATGTGGCGACTAGGGGCTTTTCACAGTAATTTCATTGAAGTCTACTTGTGACAATAAGCGATTATTATATTATTATTTCTTCCCACCAGGTAACCCAGCATTTGGGCCACATATTCTGTGGGATTCCTGCCTTCGGTTCCCTCGGGTAGATCCAATATGCGGAGGACCTGGTGATTGATTTTCCTTACCCTTGACCTTTCCCCTTAGCGTCCCTTGTGTCACCACCAACCTTGCCACCGCTGTCTCTAATGCGGCGATCCAGTTGCACTGGTCTGTCAAGGCCTTCTCCAGCTCTCTTCTCATTGCATCCTTCATCTCCAGCCGCCTTTCCACCTTTTCAGAGCCATTTACAGGGCGTTCAGCGCCTCTGCCACCGGCACCTTGACCGTTGCCCTCATCTCCATCTTAATGCCTCCTTAAGCTCTTGGAATGCCTGTGTGAGGAACTCCCTCCATCTTTCCATTGGGGGGGGCGGAATTCTGTGTGCGACCTGGTGGTCCATCTCAGTTGTGGTCCAGGCCTCGCCACCCTGCATGCTTTCTGTCATTGCATTCCTTCTCTCCAGGCTTTTGCTGCCTTTTCTGCCCCTGGAGATGCTGTCGCTTGGCATGTCTTGTCCTGATGATGTTGGAGGAGGGTGAGGAGTGTTATCTCCTGATTTTAGCCGGCTATTTTGGGCTTCAAGGTTCTAATTCCAAGTTTTCAGGAGGAGAGCCACCTTTTGTGCGTCCGCTCAGGACATCCCTGTTACCGGAAGTTCCCTTCATCTATTTCTAAAGAATTAATTAACAATGCAGCTTGATACTTATTAAAATGTGGTCGATAATTTTATTTACATTGCAAGTAACTCAAAATTAAATTTGTTTTTTTTTTGTTGCACGTTTACTGTACTTAGTTAAGTATTATAAATACTTGTGTCATTGAACAGACATCACTATGGTTGAGAGTGCAAACAATAAATCTTAAACTGAGTATTTATAACTGGTTTGAGGGAAATGAAAATTACAAAACTTTTAAAGGCAAATGATTTTCCAGTATTTAGGTATGAATTAAACATAAATAATGACCACTGTCGACAGAGCTGCTTTGAAATAGCATTAATAGCATTAAGTGCAGAGTTTATTAATGAGGAGAGGAAACTGGGGAATCTGTTGAGATAAAATTACACTGAAGAACAATATTTTTCTTTGGTAGGCAAAATCTGATCTGCAGAAAGCTCCAGCATATACTGTAGTATAATTTTACAAAGAAGATATCGATGAAAAATTGTAGCCAAGCAGATAACCTACAATCATGCCACTAACCATAAAAAACAAATTAGTAACCCACTTTCTTTCACCCCTGTTATTTTCTTCATTTTTAGACATGCCATCTCCCTGTAAAGAAGCTAAACTCCAGCGTTTTATACAATTGCTGCATAATTTGTCTGAATAATTAAATTCCATGTCATTCACAAAGTAAGGATCATTTTCCAGCAGTGCATTATATAGTTCTTCTTCTGCTTCTGCTCCTCGATTCATTATTAGTTGAATAAGTGCTCTATTTTGTTGTGTATCTGTAATGTGAGAGGCAACTTCACGTTCTTCCTCTATGCTGATCACCTTTTTGGCTCGTAAATGTGACCAGATTGGTTGAGTCATTTTAAGACAACAAATAATTTCCTTTTTGTGTCTTTGAACAAAGTCCTCACCTTTCTTCAACTTTTTAAACATGTCTGCAAATAAAAGTACAATTTCAGGAATTTTGAGAAAATATAAATAATTTACAATAAATATAAATTGTGTTTGAAGAATCACATATTATTCGAACAATATTAAAACTTAAATTTTTATGATTTTGTTTTAGTGGTCATTTTTTTCACTCATTCATGGATGGTTTCAAAATAGCTTGCGTCACCGAAGACAAGGGAAGCGGGATGAAAATCATCTGGATTCTGCCCTGGATGGTCAGTGACTGGATTTCTGTTCTTGAAACACGATTCCGATGTAGGGTCCAATTTCAGGTCCCTCCCCCAAACAACGATAGCGTACCACACCCTTCGTGTATTTTTAAGGGATGGCCAGTTAATGGGGATGGAGTGTACACCATTCAATAAAAGATCATGGTTGGATTCCCATAGCTAGAGAAAGCGCTCCAGCACTTAAGGATCAACTGCTGAAGCAGATAAAAGACTGAGAAAGTGGTGCAGCTTGCAATCACCTTCTTAAAGCTAATAACATTTATTCAATTAAAAAATTAGCCACAACTGTGAGAACACCATTGTGAAGGGGCTCCCTCTCCATAGTGTTACCTGTAGCCACAGCTGTGCCCATTTATCGGTTCTGGGAGAGAGTTTTTACCAAACCATACGAAGCTTTGATCTGCCGCAGAAAGACTGCCCCTTTCATCAGCCATGTTTCGGACATTAAAGGGGTCTGCCTATGGACTGGAAATTGCAGCTTGTCAACTTCTCGTCCCACCTCCTCAGAGATCTACAATTCTGCCCATCTCTTCTCCTTGTCTTATACATATGAAGCATCACTCCATTCACCCTTAGTTCTTTCTTTTGAGTTATTTTCAAGAGCTTAAAATTGTATCCAGGGTAAATCTGAGGTTTTCACCTCTAGCATTGTACTTAGAGAACTCACTGAAGAGGTTTTTCGAATGTATGCTTTCACCAGTTTTAGGCTAACCCTTCAGGTCATGGCCTAACTTCTAACTGTACTCCAGAAGTACCTTTCCTTAACTGCTATAAGTTCTGATAGAAAAACGGATTAAAGCAATAGGGGGAACATGTAGGGAGGTGGATTTGAGACCAGGATGAGATCAGCCATGATCTGATTGAATGACAGGCTCAAAGTGCTGAATTGCTGACTTCTGCTCCAAAATCCTAAATTCTCTCTCCTCTTAGTTGCTCCTTTCAAGGCTTACTGTGAGTAGCTCTCTCCTCTTAGTTGCTCCTTTCAAGGCTTACTGTGAGTAGCACAGTGGGTAGCACTGTTGCGTCACAGCTCCAGGGTCCCAGGTTCAATTCCTGGCTTTTGCCACTGTCTGTGTGGAGTCGGCATGTTCTCCCCATGTCTGCGTGGGTTTCCTCCGGGTACTCCAATTTCCTGCCACAAGTCCCAAAAGATGTGCTGTTAGGTAATTTGGACATTCTGAATTCTCCCTCTGTGTACCCGAACAGGAGCCGGAGTGTGGCAACTAGGGGCTTTTCACAGTAACTTCATTGCAGTGTTAATGTAAGCCTACTTGTGACAATAAAGATTATTGTATTGTATTATCGTAAAGGTTCCAGTTTGGCCATATTTTCTTTTATTTTAATTCTTTAGCTTGTTACGACACCCTGGGTAAGTGTGCGGTCAATCCCAGCCCCACTCATCCTGAAGTTGCAACACAAGTGAATGAACCAATAATTCTTATGAAGGTTCCCAAACATTTTGTCCATTGGCTGCCCAATAATTACAGTCACCACATTTGTAAGTTTAAACACGACTAGTGTTTATTTCTACCAAGAACAATCATGAAATATGCAGTAAATACAACTGGACAACAACTTAATACCTACTATCCCTTTAACTGTCCCACCCTCTACCCACATATGCAAGACAGACAAACAGGGTGGGGTGGGGAAGGGGTGAAGATAATAAGAATGAAGGTCAAAAGATGAGTCTTTGCTTCAAATGGTGGCTTCTTAGCACACTTTCCTCACAGCACGCTTTCTGATTAAAGTCTCTGGTTTACAGCTGGTCTTCTTTGCAGTGTCATTCATTCAGGGCCCCCACAGGTTGGAAAATTCAGTATTCGCAGGCAGCAGGCTTTCTGGAGAGATATGATCAAACTGGGTCTTCAGCTTGAGGTTCACATTCAAGCCTACACCTTTCTGGAGAGACAATTTATTTCAAATCAAACCTTGCCTCCAGCTTGTGGTTTGACCTCAGGCCTCTTCAGTCTCAAGAGAATGATCCCCAGATTTGCTGGAGAGTCAGCCCCCACAATGGCCTTCTGGAGAGGATTAGTTAGATCTGTTTGGAGAGAGTTGATTAAATCTCTTCATCCAGGCTCTGAGAATCAAAACTGAAATCAAACTGGAATCTTGTGACTCTGAAAACATTCCAGTGGGATCAGATTCAATCACCACCTGTTACCGGGCAGAACACAGTCTTTTGGGTCAATGCATTGGCCATCAGCCAAATCAATCAAACCAAGTCCCAGCCAATCTGTCATTGGTGCCGGACAGCCCACAGCTCTGGTTTGAACTAGCAGAGGCTAACACAGTGGCCTCTCCTACTGTTGAAATCCTCTGCTTAAATTAAAGCCACTTCTTTATTCTTCCTGGATAAAGATACAGGCTGACTTAAAGACACATGTCCATAAATCATCCATGGATCAGAAATGTAATGGTACAAATAAAAGAAAGGAAAAATAGGAGAATAGACAGGGAATAAACAGGAAGGACCCTAACCTACCTCCCTCTCCTAAAAGAATGAAACTGTAGGGCACCAACGTTTCATTGTGAAGTATGCAAGAAAAATTACAAACACACATCAATCCCCAATATACATGTTCCCTTTCCAGTCTCTACATTGGTAATTAGTCAGCCCTTAAATACGTGACAAAGCATCCACAATCACATTATCCTTTCTGGGAATATGTACAATTTTAACATTGTTGAAATCATAAACTCCAGAGGGATAACCTTGTGTTCCGTGTTTTAAGCTTTTCTATAAACACAAGTGGATTATGGTCTGTGTAAACCAAGCTTTGTTTGTTGTCATGTCGGACATATACTTCAAAGTGCTGCAGGACTAGCAGCAAGGCTTCCTTTTCAATGGTGGAATATTTTCTCTAGCACAAATGTTTTTTTCAGACATTACCCCACTGGCCTCTCCATTCCTGCACCGTCGTCTTGTCAAAGCTTTGCCCCTACACCCATGTGACTTGGTTCTGTGGACATTTTAAATGATCTGGAAGTGTGCAGCGACCAGCACCATTTAATTCACCAACATGACTGGCTATGTCCAAAACTCCACTAGCTGTTCTGTGGACCACAGTATTCTCGCTGGTCTCTGAAACGTGTCCAACATGCATTGTATTTCAATCTCTAACTGAGCCAGTCTCTGTGGCTTTAGTTGAGATAGATGTGACTTGATTGGTTCAGAGTTTCTTATGGCTACACCATGAGTAGCTAATGGAATGCCCCACTGGTGTTTCCCTATAACTCTGTCAATACTCTTTCCGTTGCTCGTGCAATGCAGTCAATCTTTTCTGATCGTCCAATGAATGTTTAAACAAATTTTGAGGATCTTCCACAGTCAAACTACAAGCAGTATTGTAAATGCTGCGAGAAATATTTGATTCATTTTTAAGCAATAGACACTCTTCAACCCCTCCAGCTTTACATTCTTTCTTGCCCTTCACATGGCTACTTTCAGCAACAAGTGCTGCTGTGTGTTCAATCCTCTCAGAGTTGGTTGACTTTATATGCACCATTCTTTGTGTTACAGTTTTTAACTCCTCTTCACAGTTTTTGTAATCACAACCCTTATATCCATTTGGTAATACGGACTGAAACAATTTGTATTTTCCAGATTTCAATTGCTCTTCACCTTCAGAATCAGAGGATAGCATGTAATTGGCACCATGAACTTTCTGGTTCCTGTTAACAGATGTAGTGGCAGAACTACCACATGGTTCTCCATCCATCTTCCTCTTAATTTTTAAAAGGAATTGTTTACTGATGAGTGCACCTCCTTTGATATTTGTTTTCTTTACCTCAAAAAGGCATTTTGGACCATTAAAAGGATGTGGGTTAACCTGCCGTTTGTTAAGTGTCACTTCACAGACTTTACTGTCCTCATCCTGACTAACTGATGCCATGCTATCATGTATTTTTTCCTTCAAAGCAGGCATGCGCTGGGCGATATTTGCACCTAATGTGAATGGCAGTGAGTTTAATGCAAGAGGCTGTAACAAGTTACTTTCAGACAATCCAATTCACTTTCTTCTTCCAGTTTGCTGTCTTCATTCCTAGCTTTGGAAGAATTACTTGCCATTTGTTCAAGATGAATTAGTGACATGTCAATTTGGTAACAGCTGTTCATCATTACTTCATAATCAGAACCAAAATCAAATTCAGAATTCTCGTCGGACTCTTCATCCCTGTCATTAGTATTAAATTTGGATTCCTCTTTCTCATGGTCGCTTTCGATCGTAGTGTTCTCAGAATCTGGTTTACTGTCATGTGATGTGTGATCAATGTCTTTTAACATTTCTTTATTTGAGTCATTTAATGTCCATTGATTTTCAAGTGTAGCCACGAATGGGAGGAGGTCGGAGTACTTTCGGCTGCATCGGGGGACGAGACAGGGGTGCCCCCTGTCCCCCTTGCTCTTCGCGTTGGCGATCGAGCCCCTGGCCATGGCACTGAGGGAGTCAGGGAACTGGAGAGGCCTGGTGCGGGGTGGGGAGGAGCATCGGGTGTCGCTGTACGCGGACGACTTGTTGCTGTATGTGGCGGACCCGGTGGGGGGGATGCCGGAGGTGATGAGGATTCTTAGGGAATTCGGGGGTTTCTCGGGGTATAAGCTGAACCTGGGAAAAAGTGAGGTGTTTGTGGTGCATCCGGGGGAGCAAGAGGAGGGGATTGGTAGGCTCCTATTGAAGCAGGCTGGGAAGAGCTTTAGATACCTAGGGGTCCAGGTGGCGGGGAGCTGGGGGGCCCTGCACAGGCTCAACCTCACAAGATTGGTGGAACAGATGGAGGAGGAGTTTAAGCGATGGGATATGTTACCGCTGTCAGTGGCGGGGAGGGTGCAGTCCGTCAAGATGACGGTGCTCCCGAGGGTTTTGTTCCTGTTCCAGTGCCTCCCCATCCTTATCCTGAAGGCCTTTTTCAGGAGGGTCAACAGCAGTATCACGGGATTTGTGTGGGCGCATGGGACTCCGAGGGTTCGAAGAGTGTTCCTGGAGCGAGGCAGGGATAGGGGGGGGCTGGCGTTGCCCAACCTCTGTGGGTACTATTGGGCGGCCAACGCAGCGATGGTGCGTAAGTGGGTAACGGACGAGGAGGGGGCAGCGTGGAAGAGGATGGAGGTGGCGTCTTGTGTGTGCACGAGCCTGGAAGCGCTAGTAACGGCGCCGTTGCCGCTCCCTCCAACGAGGTATACCACGAGCCCGGTGGTGGCGGCTACCCTCAAAATGTGGGGGCAATGGAGACGGCACAGGGGAGAAATGGGGGGCTCGATGGAGGCCCCGATACGGGGGGAACCATCGGTTCGTCCCAGGGAGCATTGATGGCGGATTTCTGAGCTGGCACAGGGCAGGGGTTAGGAGGTTGAGGGACCTGTTTGTGGAGGGGAGGTTTGCGAGCTTGGGGGAGTTGGAGGGGAAGTTTGGGCTCCCCCCCGGGGAGCATGTTTAGGTACATCCAGGTGAGGGCGTTTGCCAGGCAGCAGGTGGAGGGGTTCCCCTTGCTGCCCCCACGAGGGGTGCGGGATAGGGTGCTCTCGGGGGTGTGGGTCGGAGGAGGGAGGATCCCGGACATATACCGGGTAATGCAGGAGGTAGACAAGGCCTCGGTGGAGGAACTGAAGGGGAAGTGGGAAGAGGAACTGGGGGAGGAGATTGAGGAGGGGACGTGGGCAGATGCCCTGGAGAGAGTGAATTCCTCCTCTTCCTGTGCGAGGCTTAGCCTCATACAGTTCAAGGTGCTGCATAGGGCCCACATGACTGGGTCGAGGATGAGCAGGTTTTTCGGGGGCGGGGACTGGTGTGCTAGGTGCTCGGGGAGCCCAGCGAACCACGCCCATATGTTTTGGGCGTGCCCAGCGTTGGGGGAGTTTTGGGAGGGGGTAGCAAAGACCGTGTCGAGGGTGGTGGGATCCAGGGTCGAGCCAGGCTGGGGACTCGCAATTTTTGGGGTTGCAGTGGAGCCGGGAGTGCAGGAGGCGAAAGAGGCCGGTGTTCTGGCCTTTGCGTCCCTAGTAGCCCGGCGGAGGATCTTGCTCCAATGGAAGGATGCGAGGCCCCCAAGCGTGGAGGCCTGGATCTCGGATATGGCGGGGTTCATTAAATTGGAGAGGGTGAAATTTGCCCTGAGGGGATCAGTACAAGTGTTTTTCAGGCGGTGGCAGCCTTTTCTGGCCTTCTTGGCGGAACGGTAGGGAAATAGGCCGACAGCAGCAGCAACCCCCGGGGGGGGGGGGGGGGGGGGGGGGGGAAGGATTGGGGGGAGGGAGAACTGTGCACATGGGTTTGTGGAGGGTGCTATCTCTCTCTTTTTTTTCCTCTTTTGTTTTTCTCTTCTTTCTTTTTCTTTGTTTTTGTTCTTTCCTTTTGTTTGAAGTTGCTCTTGAAGCTGGGGGGGGGGGTACTGTTCATGGGGGGTTACTGCGGTTGTATGTTAGCAAAGTTAAGATGTTTATATTTTGTATTTTGTAAAAATTTCAATAAAAATTATTTATTTAAAAAAAAAAATGTCCATTGATTTTCCCACATGCCTTACTGGGGTATTGCATGACTCTCAGACTCTCTGTAATTATGGATGAAGCCACAACCTTCACTCCTACCAAAAGTAGGTCTATTCCTTCCACTGGGAATTCCGTAACCACTGAAATCTGCTTGAATTAAAGGCACAGACCACTGCTATAGTCTTCGTGAGTTATGTTAGACTCCTCTGGCACGGAGTCTGTCCCTGTTGCTCAGAAGGGAAGGGGGCAAAGGAGTAGAACATTAGTAATTAGGGACTCAATAGTCAGGGGCACAGATAGGAGATTTTGTGGGAGCGAGAGAGACTCACGTTTGGTATGTTGCCTCCCAGGTGCAAGGGTAAGTGATGTCTCGGATCGTGTTTTCCGGGTCCTTAAGGGGGAGGGGGAGCAGCCCCAAGTCGTAGTCCACATTGGCACTAACGACATAGGTAGGAAAGGGGACAAGGATGTCAGGCAGGCCTTTAGGGAGCTAGGATGGAAGTTCAGAGCGAGAACAAACAGAGTTGTTATCTCTGGGTTGTTGCCCGTGCCACGTGATAGTGAGATGAGGAATAGGGAGAGAGAGCAATTAAACACGTGGCTACAGGGATGGTGCAGGCGGGAGGGATTCAGATTTCTGGATAACTGGGGCTCTTTCTGGGGAAGGTGGGACCTCTATAGACAGGATGGTCTACATCTGAACCTGAGGGGCACCAATATCCTGGGGGGGAGATTTGTTAGTGCTCTTTGGGGGGGTTTAAACTAATTCAGCAGGGGCATGGGAACCTGGATTGTAGTTTTGGGGTACGGGAGATTGAGAGTATAGAGGTCAGGAGCACAGATTTGACTTCGCAGGAGGGTGCCAGTGTTCAGGTAGGTGGTTTGAAGTGTGTCTACTTCAATGCCAGGAGTATACGAAATAAGGTAGGGGAACTGGCAGCATGGGTTGGTACCTGGGACTTCGACGTTGTGGCCATTTCAGAGACATGGATAGAGCAGGGACAGGAATGGTTGTTGCAGGTTCCGGGGTTTAGGTGTTTTAGTAAGCTCAGAGAAGGGGGCAAAAGAGGGGGAGGTGTGGCGCTGCTAGTCAAGGACAGTATTACGGTGGCGGAAAGGATGCTAGATGGGGACTCTTCTTCTGAGGTAGTATGGGCTGAGGTTAGAAACAGGAAAGGAGAGGTCACCCTGTTGGGAGTTTTCTATAGGCCACCAAATAGTTCTAGGGATGTAGAGGAAAGGATGGCGAAGATGATTCTGGAAAAGAGCGAAAGTAACAGGGTAGTTGTTATGGGAGACTTTAACTTTCCAAATATTGACTGGAAAAGATATAGTTCGAGTACATTAGATGGGTTGTTCTTTGTACAATGTGTGCAGGAGGGTTTCCTGACACAATATGTTGACAGGCCAACAAGAGGCGAGGCCACATTGGATTTGGTTTTGGGTAATGAACCAGGCCAGGTGTTAGATCTGGAGGTAGGTGAGCACTTTGGAAACAGTGACCACAATTCGGTGACCTTTACGTTAGTGATGGAAAGGGATAAGTATACCCCGCAGGGCAAGAGTTATAGCTGGGGGAAGGGCAATTATGATGCCATTAGACATGACTTAGGATGTGTTGGTTGGAGAAGTAGGCTGCAAGGGTTGGGCACACTGGATATGTGGAGCTTGTTCAAGGAACAGCTATTGCATGTTCTTGATAAGTACGTACCAGTCAGGCAGGGAGGAAGGGGTCGAGCGAGGGAACCGTGGTTTACCAAAGAAGTGGAATGTCTTGTTAAGAGGAAGAAGGAGGCCTATGTGAAGATGAGGCATGAAGTTTCAGTTGGGGCGCTTGATAGTTACAAGGAAGCGAGGAAGGATCTAAAGAGAGAGCTGAGACGAGCAAGGAGGGGACATGAGAAGTCTTTGGCAGGTAGGATCAAGGAAAACCCAAAAGCTTTCTATAGGTATGTCAGGACTAAAAGAATGACTAGGGTAAGAGTAGGGCCAGTCAAGGACAGTGGTGGGAAGTTGTGTGTGGAGGCTGAGGAGATAAGCGAGATACTAAATGAATACTTTTCGTCAGTATTCACTCAAGAAAAAGATAATATTGTGGAGGAGAATGCTGAGACCCAGGCTATTAGAATAGATGGCATTGAGGTGCGTAGGGAAGAAGTGTTGGCAATTCTGGACAAGGAGAAAATAGATAAGTCCCCGGGGCCGGATGGGATTTATCCTAGGATTCTCTGGGAAGCCAGGGAAGAGATTGCTGAGCCTTTAGCTTTGATTTTTAGGTCATCATTGGCTACAGGAATAGTGCCAGAGGACTGGAGGATAGCAAATGTGGTCCCTTTGTTCAAGAAGGGGAGTAGAGATAACCCCGGTAACTATAGGCCGGTGAGCCTAACGTCTGTGGTGGGTAAGGTCTTGGAGAGGATTATAAAAGATACGATTTATAATCATCTAGATAGGAATAATATGATTAGGGATAGTCAGCATGGTTTTGTGAAGGGTAGGTCATGCCTCACAAACCTTATCGAGTTCTTTGAGAAGGTGACTGAACAGGTAGACGAGGGTAGAGCAGTTGATGTGGTGTATATGGATTTCAGTAAAGCGTTTGATAAGGTTCCCCACGGTCGGCTATTGCAGAAAATACGGAGGCTGGGGATTGAGGGTGATTTAGAGATGTGGATCAGAAATTGGCTAGTTGAAAGAAGACAGAGAGTGGTAGTTGATGGGAAATGTTCAGAATGGCTGTTACGAGTGGCGTAACAGTTACGAGTGGCGTACCACAAGAATCTGTTCTGGGGCCGTTGCTGTTTGTCATTTTTATAAATGACCTAGAGGAGGGCGCAGAAGGATGGGTGAGTAAATTTGCAGATGACACTAAAGTCGGTGGAGTTGTAGACAGTGCGGAAGGATGTTGCAGGTTACAGAGGGACATAGATAAGCTGCAGAGCTGGGCTGAGAGGTGGCAAATGGAGTTTAATGTGGAGAAGTTTGAGGTGATTCACTTTGGAAAGAATAACAGGAATGCGGAATATTTGGCTAATGGTAAAATTCTTGGTAGTGTGGATGAGCAGAGGGATCTCGGTGTCCATGTACATAGATCCCTGAAAGTTGCCACCCAGGTTGATAGGGTTGTGAAGAAGGCCTATGGTGTGTTGGCCTTTATTGGTAGAGGGATTGAGTTCTGGAGCCATGAGGTCATGTTGCAGTTGTACAAAACTCTAGTACGGCCGCATTTGGAGTATTGCGTACAGTTCTGGTCGCCTCATTATAGGAAGGACGTGGAAGCTTTGGAACGGGTGCAGAGGAGATTTACCAGGATGTTGCCTGGTATGGAGGGAAAATCTTATGAGGAAAGGCTGATGGACTTGAGGTTGTTTTCGTTAGAGAGAAGAAGGTTAAGAGGTGACTTAATAGAGGCATACAAAATGATCAGAGGGTTAGATAGGGTGGACAGCGAGAGCCTTCTCCCGCGGATGGGGGTGGCTAGCACGAGGGGACATAGCCTTAAATTGAGGGGTAATAGATATAGGACAGAGGTCAGAGGTGGGTTTTTTACGCAAAGAGTGGTGAGGCCGTGGAATGCCCTACCTGCAACAGTAGTGAACTCGCCACCATGTCGGTGCAACATCGAGGGCCGAAGGGCCTGTACTGCGCTGTATCGTTCTATGTAAGGCACAGGCTGCCTCAAAGAAACATGTCCATAAATCATCCATGGATCAAAATGTAATGGCAAAAATAAAAGAAAGGGGAAATGAAGGAATAAAATGGCAGAACCCTTACAAGCTCCAGAGTTTAGCCTAATTATTCTCGGCAGCATTTCCCCCATCCAACATGCCTACTATTTTAGTGTGGGACAGAATTCTCATGGTAATCTTGTACACTGTAGGATTTTAGAATGATCTACTCCAATGTATGCCATGGTCTTAAAAATTATAGTTGCTTATTCCTCATTGGTTCATTATGATCTGTGATGTTAAGTGCTGACTCTATCATTCCAAATCTCGTTTCAACTTCATCCGTCTCGCTGGTCACTGCCTGAACTTAAACTAGGCCATCACTAAGGAGAAAGTTCTGGGGAAACTGAATGGTCTGAAGGTGGATAAGTGACCTGGACCAGATGACTACACCCCACGGTTCTAAAAAGGATAGCTGAGGAGGTTATGGAGGCATTGGTGGTGACCTTTCAGGAATCACTGGAGGCAGGAAGGGCCCAGAGGACTGGAAAGTGGCTAGTGTAACACCACTGTTTAAGGGAGAGAGAAGATGGGAAATTATAGGCCGGTTAGCCTGACTTCAGTCATTGGTAAGATTTTAGAGTCTGTTATTAAAGATGAGATAACGGAGTACTTGGAAGTGCAAAATAAAATAGGACTGAGTCAGCATGGCTTCGTCAAAGGGAGGTCATGTCTGACAAATCTGTTAAGTTCGTTGAGGAGGTAACAAAGAAGTTTGACAAAGGAGAACCGGCAGACGTGATTTATTTAGATTTCTAGAAGGCCTTTGACAAGGTTCCGCATCGGAGATTGTTAAATAAGTTAAGAGCTCATGGTGTTAAGGGTAAGATCCTGGCATGGATAGAGGATTGGCTGACTGGCAGAAGGCAAAGAGTGGGGATAAAGAGGTCTTTCTCAGGATGGAAGCCGGTGACTAGTGGTGTGCCTCAGGGGTCTGTACTGGGACCACAACTTTTCACAATATACATTATTGATCTGGGAGAAGGAACTGAAGGCACTGTTGCTAAATTTGCAGATGATACAAAGATTTGTAGAGGGACAGGTAGTATTGAGGATGCAAGGGGGCTGCAGTAGGATTTGGACAGGCTAGGAGAGTGGGCAATGAGGTGGCAGATGAAATACAATGTGGAAAAGTGTCAGGTTATGCACTTTGTAAGGAAGAATTTAGGCATAGATTATTTTCTAAATGGGAAAATGCTTAGGAAATCAGAAGCACAAATGGACTTGGGAGTCCTTGTTTAGGATTCTCTTAAGGTAAATGTGCAAGTTCAGTCGGCAGTTGGGAAGGCAAATGCAATGTTAGCATTCATTCAAGAGGGCTAGAATACAAGACCAGGGATGTACCTCTGAGGCTGCATAAGGCCCTGTAAGACCCCATTTGGAGTATTGGGAGCAGTTTTGGGCTCCATATCTAAAGAAGGATGTGCTGGCCTTGGTAACGGTCCAGAGGAGGTTCACAACAATGATCCCTGGAATGAACAACTTGTCGTAGAGGAACGGTTGAGGAATCTAGGTCTGTACTCTTTGGAGTTTAGAAGAATGAAGGGGGATCTTATTGAAACTTACAGGATACTGCAAGGCTTGGATAGAGTGGACATGGAGGGAATGCTTTCACTTGTAGGAAAACCTAGAACCAGAGGACACAATCTCAGATTAAAGGGACGATCCTTTAAAACAGAGATGAGGAGGAATTTCTTCAGCCAGAGGATGGTGAACCTGTGGGACTCTTTGCAGCAGAAGGTGGTGGAGGCCAAATCACTGAGTGTCTTCAAGACAGAGATAGATAGGTTCTTGATTAATAAGGGGATCAGGGGTTATGGGGAGAAGGCAGGAGTATGGGAATGAGAAAACTATCAGCCATGATTGAATGGCGAAGCAGACCTGATGGGCCGAGTGGCCTAATTCTGATCGTATGTCTTATGGTCTTATTTGCGACCTTAGTGTCCTATGTGACCCTGAGATAAGCTTCTCACCACATATCCACTCCTCACCACATAGCCACTCCATCACCAAAACTGCCTAATAACAATACTAACTCTAATTTGAACTTCTATTGCTTAAAAATTCAATAGCAGTCTTTTGTGTAGAATTCTATGAAAATATGTGAGAAGTGCACAATACCATACTGTTTTCCATTATTCAATTGAGTGCATCACTTCCTCAGAAAGTCTGGAGGTAATTTCTCCTTCTGAAACCATGTTGGCTAGATAATTTTCGTTTATGTAGTTCTCAGGTTTGTTTCTCGTAATCAGATGTGCGATGCAGGACTTTAGTTGACCGGAACACATTTATCTTCCTTCTAAAAATAGATGTTGTGTTCAACTGTTTCCAAACTAGTGGGCCTTTTCAGTGACTCCTTGTGATGATCATCAGTATGTTAAAACTGTTATTCGTAATAATGCAGGGTAGGTATTATTTATTCCCATTAATTTGTTTATGCAGAGTCTTTCAACCTTCTTTGGTTTTTTTTGCACTAGAGTGCTGAGCTTGTGGCATTTGAGTGCTACAGTGAGAGTTTGGTGACTGAGGGAGTATAAGGGTTCATTTTTATTTAAAGTCTAGTACTTCTTTTATTTAGTTAATTAACTTAAAAGTTGCTGTTTGGTCTATAAGAAGGTGAATTTTGAATCAGCTTTAAACAAGGTTCTACTTGGACTTACTTGCAGCTGGAGCTTGTTAATTAGTTAATTGCATTAGGCCAGTTTTCAGAAGCTAGAGTCACAGTATAAATAGGAGCTAGTTACAGTGCAGACTTTGTTTGCACTAGAGTGCTGAGCTTGTGGCATTTGAGTGCTACAGTGAGAGTTTGGTGACTGAGGGAGTGCTGAGCTTGTGGCATTTGAGTGCTACAGTGAGAGTTTGGTGACTGAGGGAGTGCTGAGCTTGTGGCATTTGAGTGCTACAGTGAGAGTTTGGTGACTGAGGGAGTTAGGTGAGGAGGGAGTAAGGTGCTCCTGACATTTCATTTCCTATATTTATCAAAGAGCGTGAAGAGAGCCAGGAGTTTAGAGTACAGCTGACTGGAAGTAGAGTCGGAGGGTGGAGGTCCAGTTGGTCCAAGGGGCAGCTAATTCTGTAAAGTAAGAGGGGATGGAGGCTAGGGCAGTTGCATGCTCCTCCTGTAGGATGTGGGTGGTGAGGGATACCACTGGTGTCCCCGCTGACTATACCTGCGGGAAGTGCACCCAACTCCAGCTCCTCAGAGACCGTGTTAAGGTACTGGAGCTGGAGCTGGATGAACTTCGGATCATCCGGGAGGCAGAGGGGGTCATAGAGAAGAGTTACAGGGAGGTAGCCACACCAAAGGTACTGGACAAGAGTAGCTGGGTTACAGTCAGGGGAAAGAAAACTAACAGGCAGACAGTGCAAGGATCCCTCGTGGCCATTCCCCTTCAAAACAAGTATACCGTTTTGGATGCTGTTGGGGGGGATGACCTACCAGGGGAAGGCCCCAGCGGCCAGGTCTCTGGCACTGAGTCTGGCTCTGGGGATCAGAAGGGAAGGGGGGAGCATAGAAAAGCAATAGTAATAGGAGATTCAATGGTTAGGGGAATAGATAGGAGATTCTGTGGTCGCGAGCGAGACTCCCGAAAGGTATGTTGCCTCCCGGGTGCCAGGGCCAGGGATGTCTCTGATCGTGTCTTCAGGATCCTGAAGGGGGAGGGTGAGTAGCCAGAAGTCGTGGTGCACATTGGTACCAACGATGTAGGTAGGAAAAAGGGTGTGGAGGTAATAAACAAGTTTAGGGAGTTAGGCTGGAAGTTAAAGGCCAGGACAGACAGAGTTGTCATCTCTGGTTTGTTGCCGGTGCCACGTGATAGCGAGGCTAGGAATAGGGAGAGAGTGCAGTTGAACACGTGGCTGCAGGAATGGTGTAGGAGGGAGGGCTTCAGGTATTTGGATAATTGGGGCGCATTCTGGGGAAGGTGGGACCTGTACAAGCAGGACGGGTTGCATCTGAACCAGAGGGGCACCAATATCCTGGGGGGGAGGTTTTCTAGTACTCTTCGGGAGGGTTTAAACTAATTTGGCAGGGGAATGGGAACCGGATCTGTAGTCCAGCAACTAAGGTAGACGATAGTCAGGACGCCAAAGCACGTAGTGATGCAGTGGGGAAGGTAACAATGACAAAGGAGAGTACTTGCAGGCAAGGAGATGGGTTGAAGTGTGTATACTTTAATGCAAGAAGCATCAGGAATAAGGTGGGTGAACTTAAGGCATGGATCTGTACTTGGGACTACGATGTGGTGGCCATCACGGAAACTTGGATAGAAGAGGGGCAGAAATGGTTGTTGGAGGTCCCTGGTTATAGATGTTTCAACAAGATTAGGGAGGATGGTAAAAGAGGTGGGGGGGGGGGTGGCATTGTTAATTAGAGATAGTATAACAGCTGCAGAAAGGCAGTTCGAGGGGGATCTGCCCACTGAGGTAATATGGGTTGAAGTTAGAAATAGGAAAGGAGCAGTCACCTTGTTGGGAGTTTTCTATAGGCCCCCCAATAGCAGCAGAGATGTGGAGGAACAGATTGGGAAACAGATTTTGGAAAGGTGCAGAAGTCACAGGGTAGTAGTCATGGGCGACTTCAACTTCCCAAACATTGAGTGGAAACTCTTTAGATCAAATAGTTTGGATGGGGTAGTGTTTGTGCAGTGTGTCCAGGAAGCTTTTCTAACACAGTATGTAGATTGTCCGACCAGAGGGGAGGCCATATTGGATTTAGTACTTGGTAATGAACCAGGGCAGGTGATAGATTTGTTAGTGGGGGAGCATTTTGGAGGTAGTGACCACAATTCTGTGACTTTCACTTTAGTAATGGAGAGGGATAGGTGCGAGCAACAGGGCAAGGTTTATAATTGGGGGAAGGGTAAATACAATGCTGTCAGACAAGAATTGAAGTGCAGAAGCTGGGAACATAGGCTGTCAGGGAAGGACACAAGTGAAATGTGGAACTTGTTCAAGGAACAGGTACTGCGTGTCTTTGATATGTATGTCCCTGCCAGGCAGGGAAGAGATGGTCGAGTGAGGGAACCATGGTTGACAAGAGAGGTTGAATGTCTTGTTAAGAGGAAGAAGGAGACTTATGTAAGGCTGAAGAAACAAGGTTCAGACAGGGCGCTGGAGGGATACAAGATAGCCAGGAGGGAACTGAAGAAAGGGATTGGGAGAGCTAAGAGAGGGCATGAAAAATCTTTGGCGGGTAGGATCAAGGAAAACCCCAAGGCCTTTTACACATATGTGAGAAATATGAGAATGACTAGAGCGAGGGTAGGTCCGATTAAGGACAGTAGCGGGAGATTGTGTATTGAGTCTGAAGAGATAGGAGAGGTCTTGAACAAGTATTTTTCTTCAGTATTTACAAACGAGAGGGGCCATATTGTTGGAGAGGACAGCGTGAAGCAGACTGATAAGCTTGAGGAGATACTTGTCAGGAAGGAAGATATGTTGCGCGTTTTGAAAAACTTGAGGATAGACAAGTCCCCCGGGCCTGACGGGATATATCCAAGGTTTCTATGGGAAGCAAGAAATGAAATTGCAGAGCCGTTGGCAATGATCTTTTCGTCCTCGCTGTCAACAGGGGTGGTACCAGAGGATTGGAGAGTGGCGAATGTCGTGCCCCTGTTCAAAAAAGGGAATAGGGATAACCCTGAGAATTACAGACCAGTTAGTCTTACTTCGGTGGTAGGCAAAGTAATGGAAAGGGTACTGAGGGATAGGATTTCTGAACATCTGGAAAGGCATTGCTTGATTAGGGATAGTCAGCACGGATTTGTGAGGGGTAGGTCTTGCCTTACAAGTCTTATTGAATTCTTTGAGGAGGTGACCAAGCATGTGGATGAAGGTAAAGCAGTGGATGTAGTGTACATGGATTTAGTAAGGCATTTGATAAGGTTCCCCATGGTAGGCTTATGCAGAAAGTAAGGAGGCATGGGATAGTGGGAAATTTGGCCAGTTGGATAACAAACTGGCTAACCGATAGAAAACAGAGAGTGGTGGTGGATGGCAAATATTCAGCCTGGAGCCCAGTTATCAGTGGCGTACCGCAGGGATCAGTTCTGGGTCCTCTGCTGTTTGTGATTTTCATTAACGACTTGGATGAGGGAGTTGAAGGGTGGGTCAGTAAATTTGCAGATGATACGAAGATTGGTGGAGTTGTGGATAGTGAGGAGGGCTGTTGTCGGCTTCAAAGAGACATTGATAGAATGCAGAGCTGGGCTGAGAAGTGGCAGATGGAGTTTAACCCTGACAAGTGTGAGGTTGTCCATTTTGGAAGGACAAATATGAATGCGGAATACAGGGTTAATGGTAGGGTTCTTGGCAATGTGGAGGAGCAGAGAGATCTTGGGGTCTATGTTCATAGTTCTTTGAAAGTTGCCACTCAAGTGGATAGAGCTGTGAAGAAGGCCTATGGTGTGCTAGCGTTCATTAGCAGAGGGATTGAATTTAAGAGCCGTGAGGTGATGATGCAGCTGTACAAAACCTTGGTCAGGCCACATTTGGAGTACTGTGTGCAGTTCTGGTCACCTCATTTTAGGAAGGATGTGGAAGCTTTGTAAAAGGTGCAAAGGAGATTTACCAGGATGTTGCCTGGAATGGAGAGTAGGTCATACGAGGAAAGGTTGAGGGTGCTAGGCCTTTTCTCATTAGAACGGAGAAGGATGAGGGGCGACTTGATAGAGGTTTATAAGATGATCAGGGGAATAGATAGAGTAGACAGTCAGAGTCTTTTTCCCCGGGTGGAACACACCATTACAAGGGGACATAAATTTAAGATAAATGGTGGAAGATATAGAGGGGATGTCAGAGGTAGGTTCTTTACCCAGAGAGTAGTGGGGGCATGGAATGCACTGCCTGTGGTAGTAGTTGAGTCGGAAAAGTTAGGGACCTTCAAGCGGCTATTGGATAGGTACATGGATTAGGGTAGAATAATGGAGTGTAGGTTAACTTCTTAAGGGCAGCACGGTAGCATTGTGGATAGCACAATTGCTTCACAGCTCCAGGGTCCCAAGTTCGATTTTGACTTGGGTCACTGTCTGTGTGGAGTCTGCACATCCTCCCCGTGACTGCGTGGGTTTCCTCCGGGTACTCCGGTTTCCTCCCACAGTCCAAAGATGTGCAGGTTGGGTGGATTGGCCATGAAAAATTGTCCAAAATTCTATGATTAACCTAGGACAAAAGTTCGGCGCAACATCGTGGGCCGAAGGGCCTGTTCTGTGCTGTATTTCTCTATCTATCTATCTATCTTCTCAATTAGCTCTGTTAACATATCCTAATCTCTTCACCATTGTGGTGATCGTTGTGAGGGTTTTCAGGATGGGAGGCATAGTGATCACAAAGATACACAAAGCTCTTTTGAAGAACTAAACTAATTTTATTAACACTACTAACAATGAATTCAACACTTATTCCGAATAGCAAACATACATGTAAGAATTAAACTACACTCACTAACATTATCTCTATCTACTAATTAGAACTATTATCTTAACTAACTCTGCAATACACTATGAATCTTATCTTCTTCAGCTCCAGCCTAAACTCCTCCCCTTAGCTTCAGAGCCAGTGCACTTTATAGTACTGTTCCTTAGCTCCCTCTGGTGGCTAGGCTTAACATAACATTAACTCATCACATGCTGCACGTTTGTATAATGTCACAATCACTATATGTCTATCTGGCTTCCACCTTGAATGCATCTTTAATGGACCCTTCAATTACTATTTGTGGTAGTGAATTTCACATTCTAACCACCTCTAGGTAAAAACATTTTTTCTGAATTCCCCACTGCATTTATTAGTAAATAGATTATATTTATGACCTTTAGTTATTGTTACCTCTGCAGGTGGAAACGCCTTTTCCATGTCTTTGCGATCAAAATCTTTCATTCTAAAAAATGTTGATTTTGGCCAGTTTCAGAATCATTCCTTTCATTTGCGTGTGATGTAGAAACTAATTCTGCCAACCTTCAACCATGGAGCGTTGAATTACCTTAACAGTAAGTATTTAATTTTGATTTTGTTGGCCTATTACAAGCCTTGGTGTTTATATTTAACAATATTTCCTGTCTGATTAATAATAGATCCATTACATGCTAATAACATTGAAAAACAATCACATGTCTGACTGTTACAGTCAGGTATCCTACTTCCGGGCACCTTTTATTAATCCAAACACCAATTTGGCAGAGCAGTTTGACTTCCCTTTATGCATTAACCAACATAAATATCACTTGGTTTATGTTCAACTTAATATCAAAAGGGCTTACCTGGTCTTATCAGTATTTCCCATAAAACATTGATTTTGTTTCTTTCTGACAAACTCAGCTTAATATTGTACTTCGTATCCTTGCAGTTCACTTCATAGAATGGTTGCTTTAGATTATACCTGAAGTAGCAGAATTTTATATCCTGTCATTAACAAGAAGTTTGGTAAATTGGGTTGACAGGAAATTATTTTGAATCATACTACAATAGGTCTAAGTAGCAACAGTGGTAAATAGAAGAACGGTGCGCAGTGGAAGCTGGTTCCTGCACTACATATTTCAAAATTAATTTTTTGCTCCCTGTAAGCGACCAATCTTGCAGGGAGTGCATGCTTTTAAAAATTAATTTATGGAATGTGGGTGTCACTGGCTAGGTCAGCATTTATTGCCCATCCCTAATTGCCCTTGAGGAGGTGGTGGTGAGCTGCCTTCTTGAAATGCTGTGGTCCCAATGGTGTAGATACTCCACAGTGCTGTTAGATCAGGGGTTCCAGGGTTTTGACTTAGCGACAGTGAAAGATTAGCAATATATTTTCCAGTCAAGATGGTGAGTGACTTGGAAGGGAACTTCCAGATGTTGATGTTCCATTGTCTGCTGCCCTTGTCTTTCTAGATGATAACAGTCATGGGTTTGGAAGGTGCTCCCTCAGGGGCCTTGGTGAGTTGGTACACACTGCTAACACTGTTTGTTGGTCATGAAAGGAGTGAATGTTTGTGGAATGGGTAGCAATCAATTGAGCTCCTTTTCCTGGATGGTGTCGAGCTTCTTGAGTGTTGTTGGAGCTGCACTCATCCAGGCAAGTGGAGAGTATTCCATTACACTCCTGACTTGTGCCTTATTCCTTTTCCCATGGTCATTGGGAAATCAGAGCTGAGCAAATCACAATTTCATTAATATCATTAATCACTTTTTAGCTTTGCTCCTGAATAAACACTGGGAAGTTATAAAGTTGGCTGGAATCATTGCTAAAACTGCGGATAGATAAGCCGTAGAGTAATTGAAAATTCATGGTTTGATCTCCAATTTGTGTTGAGTTAGCTGATCAGAACTTGATAGCAGAAACTACAATTGACCTCCGAATCATAGAATTTACAGTGTAGAAGGAGGCAATTCGGCCCATTTAATCTGCACTGGCCCTTGGAAAGAGCACCCTACTTAAGCCCCCGCCTCCACCTTATCCCCGTAACCCAGTAACCCCAACTAACCTTTTGGACACTAATTTAGCATGTCCAATCCATCTAACCTGCACATTTGTGGACTGAGAGGAAACCTGAGCACCCTGGAGGAAACCGACGCAGACATGGGGAGAGTGCAGACTCCGCAGACAGTGACCCAAGTCGGAAATCAAACCTGGGATTATGGAGCTGTGAAGAAACAGTGCTAACCACTGTGCTACCGTGCCGCTGAGTGATCTGGAGGGGGGGGGGGGGGGGGGGGGGGGGGGGGCAGGGAGATATTGGCCAGGATTTCTACTGGTGAGGACAGCACGTGGCTTAACTGTAAGGTGCAACCTGATTGACCAGAGGCAACACAAGCATCAAACATCAAATGTTGGGTAGGGGGCTGGAGAAATTCCTCTTAAATGGGCATTCTATGGCACAGTACCAAAATAGATGGAATAACAACCTTTGTTGTTTCAAGGATATATAAAAAATGCTTTTATCACACTAGGAATTTACATAGATAGTGGGAGGCAAGGCCATGATGGGACTTGAAATCAAGGATGAGAATTGAAAATTGAGGCGTTGTCAGACCAGGAACAAATGCAGATCACCAAATGAGAACAGAAGGTTGAAGGACACTCGGTGTAAGTTAGGTTACAGGCAGCAGTGCCACAAGAACACAGTAGGAGCAGTGGCAACCTGTGAGCTTGATGATAACAGCAGCAGCCCGAGGGGCCAGTGAGGGCATAGCTGACACAAGAGTGAGAGACACAGTGACCCAAGAGCACAGTGAGAGACGCGGTGATCTGAGAGCACAGTGAAAGACATATTGATCTGAGAACACAGTAAGAGACGCATGGATCTGAGAACACAGTGAGACGCATTGATCTGAGAACACAGTGAGAGACGCATTGATCTGAGAGCACAGTGAGAGACACATTGATCTGAGAACAGTGAGAGACACATTGATCTGAAAGCACAGTGAGAGACACATTGATCTGAGAGCACAGTGAGAGACGCATTGATCTGAGAGCACAGTGAGAGACACATTGATGTGAGAGTACAGCGAGAGACGCATTGATCTGAGAGCACAGTGAGACACACATTGATCTGAGACCACAGTGAGAGACGCATTGATCTAAGAGCACAGTGAGAGACGCATTGATCTGAGAGTACAGTGAGAGACACATTGATCTGAGAACACAGTGAGAGACACATTGATCTGAGGGCACAGTGAGAGACACATTGATCTGAGAACAGTGAGAGACAAATTGATCTGAGAGCACAGTGAGAGACACATTGATGTGAGAGCACAGTGAGAGACGCATTGATCTGAGAGCACAGTGAGAGACGCATTGATCTGAGAACAGCGAGAGACGCATTGATCTGAGAGCACAGCGAGAGACGCATTGATCTGAGAGCACAGTGAGAGACGCATTGATCTGAGAGCACAGTGAGAGACACATTGATCTGAGAGCACAGTGAGAGACACATTGATCTGAGAACAGTGAGAGACACATTGATCTGAGAGCACAGTGAGAGACACATTGATCTGAGAACAGTGAGAGACACATTGAACTGAGAGCACAGTGAGAAACGCATTGATCTGAGAACACAGTGAGAGACATATTGATCTGAGAGCACAGTGAGAGACACATTGATCTGAGAGCACAGTGAGAGACGCATTGATCTGAGAACACAATGAGAGACACATTGATCTGAGAACACAGCGAGAGACGCATTGATCTGAGAGCACAGTGAGAGACACATTGATCTGAGAGCACAGTGAGAGATACATTGATCTGAGAGCACAGTGAGAGACACATTGATCTGAGAACAGCGAGAGACGCATTGATCTGAGAGCACAGTGAGAGACACATTGATCTGAGAACAGTGAGAGACACATTGATCTGAGAGCACAGTGAGAGACACATTGATCTGAGAACAGTGAGAGACACATTGATCTGAGAGCACAGTGAGAGACACATTGATCTGAGAACAGTGAGAGACACATTGAACTGAGAGCACAGTGAGAAACGCATTGATCTGAGAACACAGTGAGAGACACATTGATCTGAGAGCACAGTGAGAGACACATTGATCTGAGAGCACAGTGAGAGACGCATTGATCTGAGAACACAGCGAGAGACACATTGATCTGAGAACACAGCGAGAGACGCATTGATCTGAGAGCACAGTGAGAGACACATTGATCTGAGAACACAGTGAGAGACGCATTGATCTGAGAGCACAGTGAGAGACGCATTGACGTGAGCACAGCGAGAGACGCATTGATCTGAGAACAGTGAGAGACACATTGATCTGAGAGCACAGTGAGAGACACATTGATCTGAGAGCACAGTGAGAGACGCATTGATCTGAGAGCACAGTGAGAGACACATTGATCTGAGAACACAGCGAGAGACGCATTGATCTGAGAGCACAGTGAGAGACGCATTGATCTGAGAACACAGTGAGAGACGCATTGACGTGAGCACAGCGAGAGACGCATTGATCTGACAGCACAGTGAGAGACGCATTGATCTGAGAGCATAGTGAAAGACACATTGATCTGAGAGTACAGTGAGAGACACATTGATCTGAGAACAGTGAGAGACACATTGATCTGACAGCACAGTGAGAGACACATTGATCTGAGAGCATAGTGAGAGACACATTGATCTGAGAACAGTGGGAGACACATTGATCTGAGAGCACAGTGAGAGACGCATTGATCTGTGAACAGTGAGAGACACATTGATCTGAGAGCACAGTGAGAGACACATTGATCTGAGAGCACAGTGAGACGCATTGATCTGAGAACAGTGAGAGGCACATTGATCTGAGAGCACAGTGAGAGACACATTGATCTGAGAACAGTGAGAGACACATTGATCTGAGAACAGTGAGAGACACATTGATCTGAGAGCACAGTGAGAGACACATTGATCTGAGAGCACAGTGAGAGACACATTGATCTGAGAGCACAGTGAGAGACACATTGATCTGAGAACAGTGAGAGACACATTGATCTGAGAGCACAGTGAGAGACACATTGATCTGAGAGCACAGTGAGAGACGCATTGATCTGAGAGCACAGTGAGAGACACATTGATCTGAGAACAGTAAGAGACACATTGATCTGAGAGCACAGTGAGAAACACGTTGATCTGAGAACACAGTGAGAGACACATTGATCAGAGAGCACAGTGAGAGACACATTGATCTGAGAGCACAGTGAGAGGCACATTGATCTGAGAGCAGTGAGAGACGCATTGATCTGAGAGCACAGTGAGACACATTGATCTGAGATCAGTGAGAGACGCATTGAACTGAGATCACAGTGAGAGACGCATTGATTTGTGAGCACAGCGAGAGACGCACTGATCTGAGAACACAGCGAGAGACGCATTGATCTGAGAGCACAGTGAGAGACACATTGATCTGAGAGCACAGTGAGAGACGCACTGATCTGAGAGCACAGCGAGAGACACATTGATCTGAAAACACAGTGAGAGACACATTGATCTGAGAACACAGCGAGAGACATATTGATTTGAGAGCACAGTGAGAGACACATTGATCTGAGAACACAGCGAGAGACACATTGATTTGAGAGCACAGTGAGAGACACATTGATCTGAGAACAGTGAGAGACGCATTGATCTGAGAGCACAGTGAGAGACACATTGATCTGAGAACAGCGAGAGACACATTGATCTGAGCAGTGAGAGACACATTGATCTGAGAACAGTGAGAGAAGCATTGATCTGAGAGCACAGTGAGAGACGCATTGATCTGAGAGCACAGTGAGACACATTGATCTGAGATCAGTGAGAGACGCATTGATCTGAGATCACAGTGAGAGACGCATTGATTTGTGAGCACAGCGAGAGACGCATTGATCTGAGAACACAGCGAGAGACACATTGATTTGGGAGCACAGTGAGAGACACATTGATATGAGAACACAGCGAGAGACACATTGATTTGAGAGCACAGTGAGAGACACATTGATCTGAGAACAGTGAGAGACGCATTGATCTGAGAGCACAGTGAGAGACACATTGATCTGAGAACAGCGAGAGACACATTGATTTGAGAGCACAGTGAGAGACACATTGATCTGAGAACAGTGAGAGACGCATTGATCTGAGAGCACAGTGAGAGACACATTGATCTGAGAACAGTGAGAGATGCATTGATCTGAGAGCACAGTGTGAGACGCATTGATCTGAGAGCAC